>NW_028251159.1:0-305472 GCF_964263255.1 Lissotriton vulgaris | reverse complement strand
CGGCTGATTTTCGACAAAAGAGATAACACCCCCCATTACGTCATGCTTCAGAAATGTGGAAAATGGTCCGTTTTCAAATGTTTTATTTTTGAACGTCAGTTCACATTTGTAGGTGGATCATCAGTGTTAGAGCTAAAATTAGCATGTTTAAAGTGATTTTCATGCTTCCAGGGGCTCGGGAAGTGAATTAAATACTATTTGGAGGCATTTAATGTTCAATCAAAAACAGCTGATTTTTGACAAAAGAGATAACACCCCCCCATTATGTCATGCTTCAGAAATGTGGAAAATGGTCCGTTTTCAAATGTTTTATTTTTGAACGTCAGTTCACATTTGTAGGTGGATCATCAGTGTTAGAGCTAAAATTAGCATGTTTAAAGTGATTTTCATGCTTCCAGGGGCCCTAAACACAAGATTTATGGAATGGTTAAAAGTGCATGAAAATGGCCAATTTACTCACTCTGAGTTCTCAAAAAGGGTTTCTTCACCCCGGGAAGTTAATTAAATACCATTTGGAAGCATTTAATGTTTGAGCAAAAACGGCTGATTTTCGACAAAAGAGATAACACCCCCCCATTACGTCATGCTTCAGAAATGTGGAAAATGGTCCGTTTTCAAATGTTTTATTTTTGAACGTCAGTTCACATTTGTAGGTGGATCATCAGTGTTAGAGCTACAATTAGCATGTTTAAAGTGATTTTCATGCTTCCAGGGGCTCGGGAAGTGAATTAAATACTATTTGGAGGCATTTAATGTTCAAGCAAAAACAGCTGATTTTTGACAAAAGAGATAACACCCCCCCATTACGTCATGCTTCAGAAATGTGGAAAATGGTCCGTTTTCAAATGTTTTATTTTTGAACGTCAGTTCACATTTGTAGGTGGATCATCAGTGTTAGAGCTAAAATTAGCATGTTTAAAGTGATTTTCATGCTTCCAGGGGCCCTAAACACAAGATTTATGGAATGGTTAAAAGTGCATGAAAATGGCCAATTTACTCACTCTGAGTTCTCAAAAAGGGTTTCTTCACCCCGGGAAGTTAATTAAATACCATTTGGAGGCATTTAATGTTTGAGCAAAAACGGCTGATTTTCGACAAAAGAGATAACACCCCCCCATTACGTCATGCTTCAGAAATGTGGAAAATGGTCCGTTTTCAAATGTTTTATTTTTGAACGTCAGTTCACATTTGTAGGTGGATCATCAGTGTTAGAGCTAAAATTAGCATGTTTAAAGTGATTTTCATGGTTCCAGGGGCTCGGGAAGTGAATTAAATACTATTTGGAGGCATTTAATGTTCAAGCAAAAACAGCTGATTTTTGACAAAAGAGATAACACCCCCCCATTATGTCATGCTTCAGAAATGTGGAAAATGGTCCGTTTTCAAATGTTTCATTTTTGAACGTCAGTTCACATTTGTAGGTGGATCATCAGTGTTAGAGCTAAAATTAGCATGTTTAAAGTGATTTTCATGCTTCCAGGGGCCCTAAACACAAGATTTATGCAATGGTTAAAAGTGCATGAAAATGGCCAATTTACTCACTCTGAGTTCTCAAAAATGGTTTCTTCACCCCGGGAAGGTAATTAAATACCATTTGGAGGCATTTAATGTTCAAGCAAAAACTGCTGATTTTCGACAAAAGAGATAACACCCCCCCATTACGTCATGCTTCAGAAATGTGGAAAATGGTCCGTTTTCAAATGTTTTATTTTTGAACGTCAGTTCACATTTGTAGGTGGATCATCAGTGTTAGAGCTAAAATTAGCATGTTTAAAGTGATTTTCATGCTTCCAGGGGCTCGGGAAGTGAATTAAATACTATTTGGAGGCATTTAATGTTCAAGCAAAAACAGTTGATTTTTGACAAAAGAGATAACACCCCCCATTACGTCATGCTTCAGAAATGTGGAAAATGGTCAGTTTTCAAATGTTTTATTTTTGAACGTCAGTTCACATTTGTAGGTGGATCATCAGTGTTAGGGCTAAAATTAGCATGTTTAAAGTGATTTTCATGCTTCCAGGGGCCCTAAACACAAGATTTATGGAATGGTTAAAAGTGCATGAAAATGGCCAATTTACTCACTCTGAGTTCTCAAAAAGGGTTTCTTCACCCCGGGAAGTTATCTAAAAACCATTTGGAGGCATTTAATGTTCGAGCAAAAACGGCTGATTTTCGACAAAAGAGATAACACCCCCCCCATTACGTCATGCTTCAGAAATGTGGAAAATGGTCCGTTTTCAAATGTTTTATTTTTGAACGTCAGTTCACATTTGTAGGTGGATCATCAGTGTTAGAGCTAAAATTAGCATGTTTAAAGTGATTTTCATGCTTCCAGGGGCTCGGGAAGTGAATTAAATACTATTTGGAGGCATTTAATGTTCAATCAAAAACAGCTGATTTTTGACAAAAGAGATAACACCCCCCCATTACGTCATGCTTCAGAAATGTGGAAAATGGTCAGTTTTCAAATGTTTTATTTTTGAACGTCAGTTCACATTTGTAGGTGGATCATCAGTGTTAGAGCTAAAATTAGCATGTTTAAAGTGATTTTCATGCTTCCAGGGGCCCTAAACACAAGATTTATGGAATGGTTAAAAGTGCATGAAAATGGCCAATTTACTCACTCTGAGTTCTCAAAAAGGGTTTCTTCACCCCGGGAAGTTAATTAAATACCATTTGGAGGTATTTATTGTTCGAGCAAAAACGGCTGATTTTCGACAAAAGAGATAACACCCCCCATTACGTCATGCTTCAGAAATGTGGAAAATGGTCTTTTTTTCAAATGTTTTATTTTTGAACATCAGTTCACATTTGTAGGTGGATCATCAGTGTTAGAGCTAAAATTAGCATGTTTAAAGTGATTTTCATGCTTCCAGGGGCTCGGGAAGTGAATTAAATACTATTTGGAGGCATTTAATGTTCAATCAAAAACAGCTGATTTTTGACAAAAGAGATAACACCCCCCCATTACGTCATGCTTCAGAAATGTGGAAAATGGTCCGTTTTCAAATGTTTTATTTTTGAACGTCAGTTCACATTTGTAGGTGGATCATCAGTGTTAGAGCTAAAATTAGCATGTTTAAAGTGATTTTCATGCTTCCAGGGGCCCTAAACACAAGATTTATGGAATGGTTAAAAGTGCATGAAAATGGCCAATTTACTCACTCTGAGTTCTCAAAAAGGGTTTCTTCACCCCGGGAAGTTAATTAAATACCATTTGGAGGCATTTAATGTTCGAGCAAAAACGGCTGATTTTCGACAAAAGAGATAACAACCCCCCATTACGTCATGCTTCAGAAATGTGGAAAATGGTCCGTTTTCAAATGTTTTATTTTTGAACGTCACTTCACATTTGTAGGTGGATCATCAGTGTTAGAGCTAAAATTAGCATGTTTAAAGTGATTTTCATGCTTCCAGGGGCTCGGGAAGTGAATTAAATACTATTTGGAGGCATTTAATGTTCAAGCAAAAACAGCTGATTTTTTACAAAAGAGATAACACCCCCATTACGTCATGCTTCAGAAATGTGGAAAATGGTCCGTTTTCAAATGTTTTATTTTTGAACGTCAGTTCACATTTGTAGGTGGATCATCAGTGTTAGAGCTAAAATTAGCATGTTTAAAGTGATTTTCATGCTTCCAGGGGCCCTAAACACAAGATTTATGGAATGGTTAAAAGTGCATGAAAATGGCCAATTTACTCACTCTGAGTTCTCAAAAAGGGTTTCTTCACCCCGGGAAGTTAATTAAATACCATTTGGAGGCATTTAATGTTCGAGCAAAAACGGCTGATTTTCGACAAAAGAGATAACACCCCCCCATTACGTCATGCTTCAGAAATGTGGAAAATGGTCAGTTTTCAAATGTTTTATTTTTGAACGTCAGTTCACATTTGTAGGTGGATCATCAGTGTTAGAGCTAAAATTAGCATGTTTAAAGTGATTTTCATGCTTCCAGGGGCTCGGGAAGTGAATTAAATACTATTTGGAGGCATTTAATGTTCAATCAAAAACAGCTGATTTTTGACAAAAGAGATAACACCCCCCCATTACGTCATGCTTCAGAAATGTGGAAAATGGTCCGTTTTCAAATGTTTTGTTTTTGAACGTCAGTTCACATTTGTAGGTGGATCATCAGTGTTAGAGCTAAAATTAGCATGTTTAAAGTGATTTTCATGCTTCCTGGGGCCCTAAACACAAGATTTATGGAATGGTTAAAAGTGCATGAAAATGGCCAATTTACTCACTCTGAGTTCTCAAAAAGGGTTTCTTCACCCCGGGAAGTTAATTAAATACCATTTGGAGGCATTTAATGTTCGAGCAAAAACTGCTGATTTTCGACAAAAGAGATAACACCCCCCCATTACGTCATGCTTCAGAAATGTGGAAAATGGTCCGTTTTCAAATGTTTTATTTTTGAACGTCAGTTCACATTTGTAGGTGGATCATCAGTGTTAGAGCTAAAATTAGCATGTTTAAAGTGATTTTCATGCTTCCAGGGGCTCGGGAAGTGAATTAAATACTATTTGGAGGCATTTAATGTTCAATCAAAAACAGCTGATTTTTGACAAAAGAGATAACACCCCCCCATTACGTCATGCTTCAGAAATGTGGAAAATGGTCCGTTTTCAAATGTTTTGTTTTTGAACGTCAGTTCACATTTGTAGGTGGATCATCAGTGTTAGAGCTAAAATTAGCATGTTTAAAGTGATTTTCATGCTTCCAGGGGCCCTAAACACAAGATTTATGGAATGGTTAAAAGTGCATGAAAATGGCCAATTTACTCACTCTGAGTTCTCAAAAAGGGTTTCTTCACCCCGGGAAGTTAATTAAATACCATTTGGAGGCATTTAATGTTCGAGCAAAAACGGCTGATTTTCGACAAAAGAGATAACACCCCCCCATTACGTCATGCTTCAGAAATGTGGAAAATGGTCCGTTTTCAAATGTTTTATTTTTGAACGTCAGTTCACATTTGTAGGTGGATCATCAGAGTTAGAGCTAAAATTAGCATGTTTAAAGTGATTTTCATGCTTCCAGGGGCCCTAAACACAAGATTTATGGAATGGTTAAAAGTGCATGAAAATGGCCAATTTACTCACTCTGAGTTCTCAAAAAGGGTTTCTTCACCCCGGGAAGTTAATTAAATACCATTTGGAGGCATTTAATGTTCGAGCAAAAACGGCTGATTTTCGACAAAAGAGATAACAACCCCCCATTACGTCATGCTTCAGAAATGTGGAAAATGGTCCGTTTTCAAATGTTTTATTTTTGAACGTCAGTTCACATTTGTAGGTGGATCATCAGTGTTAGAGCTAAAATTAGCATGTTTAAAGTGATTTTCATGCTTCCAGGGGCTCGGGAAGTGAATTAAATACTATTTGGAGGCATTTAATGTTCAAGCAAAAACAGCTGATTTTTGACAAAAGAGATAACACCCCCCATTACGTCATGCTTCAGAAATGTGGAAAATGGTCCGTTTTCAAATGTTTTATTTTTGAACGTCAGTTCACATTTGTAGGTGGATCATCAGTGTTAGAGCTAAAATTAGCATGTTTAAAGTGATTTTCATGCTTCCAGGGGCCCTAAACACAAGATTTATGGAATGGTTAAAAGTGCATGAAAATGGCCAATTTACTCACTCTGAGTTCTCAAAAAGGGTTTCTTCACCCCGGGAAGTTAATTAAATACCATTTGGAGGCATTTAATGTTCGAGCAAAAACGGCTGATTTTCGACAAAAGAGATAACACCCCCCCATTACGTCATGCTTCAGAAATGTGGAAAATGGTCAGTTTTCAAATGTTTTATTTTTGAACGTCAGTTCACATTTGTAGGTGGATCATCAGTGTTAGAGCTAAAATTAGCATGTTTAAAGTGATTTTCATGCTTCCAGGGGCTCGGGAAGTGAATTAAATACTATTTGGAGGCATTTAATGTTCAATCAAAAACAGCTGATTTTTGACAAAAGAGATAACACCCCCCCATTACGTCATGCTTCAGAAATGTGGAAAATGGTCCGTTTTCAAATGTTTTGTTTTTGAACGTCAGTTCACATTTGTAGGTGGATCATCAGTGTTAGAGCTAAAATTAGCATGTTTAAAGTGATTTTCATGCTTCCAGGGGCCCTAAACACAAGATTTATGGAATGGTTAAAAGTGCATGAAAATGGCCAATTTACTCACTCTGAGTTCTCAAAAAGGGTTTCTTCACCCCGGGAAGTTAATTAAATACCATTTGGAGGCATTTAATGTTCGAGCAAAAACTGCTGATTTTCGACAAAAGAGATAACACCCCCCCATTACGTCATGCTTCAGAAATGTGGAAAATGGTCCGTTTTCAAATGTTTTATTTTTGAACGTCAGTTCACATTTGTAGGTGGATCATCAGTGTTAGAGCTAAAATTAGCATGTTTAAAGTGATTTTCATGGTTCCAGGGGCTCGGGAAGTGAATTAAATACTATTTGGAGGCATTTAATGTTCAAGCAAAAACAGCTGATTTTTGACAAAAGAGATAACACCCCCCATTACGTCATGCTTCAGAAATGTGGAAAATGGTCCGTTTTCAAATGTTTTATTTTTGAACGTCAGTTCACATTTGTAGGTGGATCATCAGTGTTAGAGCTAAAATTAGCATGTTTAAAGTGATTTTCATGCTTCCAGGGGCCCTAAACACAAGATTTATGGAATGGTTAAAAGTGCATGAAAATGGCCAATTTACTCACTCTGAGTTCTCAAAAAGGGTTTCTTCACCCCGGGAAGTTAATTAAATACCATTTGGAGGCATTTAATGTTCGAGCAAAAACGGCTGATTTTCGACAAAAGAGATAACACCCCCCCATTACGTCATGCTTCAGAAATGTGGAAAATGGTCAGTTTTCAAATGTTTTATTTTTGAACGTCAGTTCACATTTGTAGGTGGATCATCAGTGTTAGAGCTAAAATTAGCATGTTTAAAGTGATTTTCATGCTTCCAGGGGCTCGGGAAGTGAATTAAATACTATTTGGAGGCATTTAATGTTCAATCAAAAACAGCTGATTTTTGACAAAAGAGATAACACCCCCCCATTACGTCATGCTTCAGAAATGTGGAAAATGGTCCGTTTTCAAATGTTTTGTTTTTGAACGTCAGTTCACATTTGTAGGTGGATCATCAGTGTTAGAGCTAAAATTAGCATGTTTAAAGTGATTTTCATGCTTCCTGGGGCCCTAAACACAAGATTTATGGAATGGTTAAAAGTGCATGAAAATGGCCAATTTACTCACTCTGAGTTCTCAAAAAGGGTTTCTTCACCCCGGGAAGTTAATTAAATACCATTTGGAGGCATTTAATGTTCGAGCAAAAACTGCTGATTTTCGACAAAAGAGATAACACCCCCCCATTACGTCATGCTTCAGAAATGTGGAAAATGGTCCGTTTTCAAATGTTTTATTTTTGAACGTCAGTTCACATTTGTAGGTGGATCATCAGTGTTAGAGCTAAAATTAGCATGTTTAAAGTGATTTTCATGCTTCCAGGGGCTCGGGAAGTGAATTAAATACTATTTGGAGGCATTTAATGTTCAATCAAAAACAGCTGATTTTTGACAAAAGAGATAACACCCCCCCATTACGTCATGCTTCAGAAATGTGGAAAATGGTCCGTTTTCAAATGTTTTGTTTTTGAACGTCAGTTCACATTTGTAGGTGGATCATCAGTGTTAGAGCTAAAATTAGCATGTTTAAAGTGATTTTCATGCTTCCAGGGGCCCTAAACACAAGATTTATGGAATGGTTAAAAGTGCATGAAAATGGCCAATTTACTCACTCTGAGTTCTCAAAAAGGGTTTCTTCACCCCGGGAAGTTAATTAAATACCATTTGGAGGCATTTAATGTTCGAGCAAAAACGGCTGATTTTCGACAAAAGAGATAACACCCCCCCATTACGTCATGCTTCAGAAATGTGGAAAATGGTCCGTTTTCAAATGTTTTATTTTTGAACGTCAGTTCACATTTGTAGGTGGATCATCAGAGTTAGAGCTAAAATTAGCATGTTTAAAGTGATTTTCATGCTTCCAGGGGCCCTAAACACAAGATTTATGGAATGGTTAAAAGTGCATGAAAATGGCCAATTTACTCACTCTGAGTTCTCAAAAAGGGTTTCTTCACCCCGGGAAGTTAATTAAATACCATTTGGAGGCATTTAATGTTCGAGCAAAAACGGCTGATTTTCGACAAAAGAGATAACAACCCCCCATTACGTCATGCTTCAGAAATGTGGAAAATGGTCCGTTTTCAAATGTTTTATTTTTGAACGTCAGTTCACATTTGTAGGTGGATCATCAGTGTTAGAGCTAAAATTAGCATGTTTAAAGTGATTTTCATGCTTCCAGGGGCTCGGGAAGTGAATTAAATACTATTTGGAGGCATTTAATGTTCAAGCAAAAACAGCTGATTTTTGACAAAAGAGATAACACCCCCCATTACGTCATGCTTCAGAAATGTGGAAAATGGTCCGTTTTCAAATGTTTTATTTTTGAACGTCAGTTCACATTTGTAGGTGGATCATCAGTGTTAGAGCTAAAATTAGCATGTTTAAAGTGATTTTCATGCTTCCAGGGGCCCTAAACACAAGATTTATGGAATGGTTAAAAGTGCATGAAAATGGCCAATTTACTCACTCTGAGTTCTCAAAAAGGGTTTCTTCACCCCGGGAAGTTAATTAAATACCATTTGGAGGCATTTAATGTTCGAGCAAAAACGGCTGATTTTCGACAAAAGAGATAACACCCCCCCATTACGTCATGCTTCAGAAATGTGGAAAATGGTCAGTTTTCAAATGTTTTATTTTTGAACGTCAGTTCACATTTGTAGGTGGATCATCAGTGTTAGAGCTAAAATTAGCATGTTTAAAGTGATTTTCATGCTTCCAGGGGCTCGGGAAGTGAATTAAATACTATTTGGAGGCATTTAATGTTCAATCAAAAACAGCTGATTTTTGACAAAAGAGATAACACCCCCCCATTACGTCATGCTTCAGAAATGTGGAAAATGGTCCGTTTTCAAATGTTTTGTTTTTGAACGTCAGTTCACATTTGTAGGTGGATCATCAGTGTTAGAGCTAAAATTAGCATGTTTAAAGTGATTTTCATGCTTCCAGGGGCCCTAAACACAAGATTTATGGAATGGTTAAAAGTGCATGAAAATGGCCAATTTACTCACTCTGAGTTCTCAAAAAGGGTTTCTTCACCCCGGGAAGTTAATTAAATACCATTTGGAGGCATTTAATGTTCGAGCAAAAACTGCTGATTTTCGACAAAAGAGATAACACCCCCCCATTACGTCATGCTTCAGAAATGTGGAAAATGGTCCGTTTTCAAATGTTTTATTTTTGAACGTCAGTTCACATTTGTAGGTGGATCATCAGTGTTAGAGCTAAAATTAGCATGTTTAAAGTGATTTTCATGGTTCCAGGGGCTCGGGAAGTGAATTAAATACTATTTGGAGGCATTTAATGTTCAAGCAAAAACAGCTGATTTTTGACAAAAGAGATAACACCCCCCCATTATGTCATGCTTCAGAAATGTGGAAAATGGTCCGTTTTCAAATGTTTCATTTTTGAACGTCAGTTCACATTTGTAGGTGGATCATCAGTGTTAGAGCTAAAATTAGCATGTTTAAAGTGATTTTCATGCTTCCAGGGGCCCTAAACACAAGATTTATGGAATGGTTAAAAGTGCATGAAAATGGCCAATTTACTCACTCTGAGTTCTCAAAAAGGGTTTCTTCACCCCGGGAAGTTAATTAAATACCATTTGGAGGCATTTAATGTTCGAGCAAAAACGGCTGATTTTCGATAAAAGAGATGACACCCCCCCATTACTTCATGCTTCAGAAATGTGGAAAATGGTCAGTTTTCAAATGTTTTATTTTTGAACGTCAGTTTACATTTGTAGGTGGATCATCAGTGTTAGAGCTAAAATTAGCATGTTTAAAGTGATTTTCATGCTTCCAGGGGCTCGGGAAGTGAATTATATACTATTTGGAGGCATTTAATGTTCAATCAAAAACAGCTGATTTTTGACAAAAGAGATAACACCCCCCCATTACGTCATGCTTCAGAAATGTGGAAAATGGTCCGTTTTCAAATGTTTTGTTTTTGAACGTCAGTTCACATTTGTAGGTGGATCATCAGTGTTAGAGCTAAAATTAGCATGTTTAAAGTGATTTTCATGCTTCCAGGGGCCCTAAACACAAGATTTATGGAATGGTTAAAAGTGCATGAAAATGGCCAATTTACTCACTCTGAGTTCTCAAAAAGGGTTTCTTCACCCCGGGAAGTTAATTAAATACCATTTGGAGGCATTTAATGTTCGAGCAAAAACTGCTGATTTTCGACAAAAGAGATAACACCCCCCCATTACGTCATGCTTCAGAAATGTGGAAAATGGTCCGTTTTCAAATGTTTTATTTTTGAACGTCAGTTCACATTTGTAGGTGGATCATCAGTGTTAGAGCTAAAATTAGCATGTTTAAAGTGATTTTCATGCTTCCAGGGGCTCGGGAAGTGAATTAAATACTATTTGGAGGCATTTAATGTTCAGGCAAAAACAGCTGATTTTTGACAAAAGAGATAACACCCCCCCATTACGTCATGCTTCAGAAATGTGGAAAATGGTCCGTTTTCAAATGTTTTATTTTTGAACGTCAGTTCACATTTGTAGGTGGATCATCAGTGTTAGAGCTAAAATTAGCATGTTTAAAGTGATTTTCATGCTTTCAGGGGCCCTAAACAAAAGATTTATGGAATGGTGAAAAGTGCATGAAAATGGCCAATTTACTCACTCTGAGTTCTCAAAAAGGGTTTCTTCACCCCGGGAAGTTAATTAAATACCATTTGGAGGCATTTAATGTTCGAGCAAAAACGGCTGATTTTCGACAAAAGAGATAACACCCCCCCATTACGTCATGCTTCAGAAATGTGGAAAATGGTCCGTTTTCAAATGTTTTATTTTTGAACGTCAGTTCACATTTGTAGGTGGATCATCAGTGTTAGAGCTAAAATTAGCATGTTTAAAGTGATTTTCATGCTTCCAGGGGCCCTAAACACAAGATTTATGGAATGGTTAAAAGTGCATGAAAATGGCCAATTTACTCACTCTGAGTTCTCAAAAAGGGTTTCTTCACCCCGGGAAGTTAATTAAATACCATTTGGAGGCATTTAATGTTCGAGCAAAAACGGCTGATTTTCGACAAAAGAGATAACACCCCCCCATTACATCATGCTTCAGAAATATGGAAAATGGTCCGTTTTCAAATGTTTTATTTTTGAACGTCAGTTCACATTTGTAGGTGGATCATCAGTGTTAGAGCTAAAATTAGCATGTTTAAAGTGATTTTCATGCTTCCAGGGGCTCGGGAAGTGAATTAAATACTATTTGGAGGCATTTAATGTTCAATCAAAAACAGCTGATTTTTGACAAAAGAGATAACACCCCCCATTACGTCATGCTTCAGAAATGTGGAAAATGGTCCGTTTTCAAATGTTTTATTTTTGAACGTCAGTTCACATTTGTAGGTGGATCATCAGTGTTAGAGCTAAAATTAGCATGTTTAAAGTGATTTTCATGCTTCCAGGGGCCCTAAACACAAGATTTATGGAATGGTTAAAAGTGCATGAAAATGGCCAATTTACTCACTCTGAGTTCTCAAAAAGTGTTTCTTCACCCCGGGAAGTTAATTAAATACCATTTGGAGGCATTTAATGTTCGAGCAGAAATGGCTGATTTTCGACAAAAGAGATAACACCCCCCCCATTAAGTCATGCTTCAGAAATGTGGAAAATGGTCCGTTTTCAAATGTTTTATTTTGGAACGTCAGTTCACATTTGTAGGTGGATCATCAGTGTTAGAGCTAAAATTATCATGTTTATAGTGATGTTCATGCTTCCAGGGGCTCGGGAAGTGAATTAAATACTATTTGGAGGCATTTAATGTTCAATCAAAAACAGCTGATTTTTGACAAAAGAGATAACACCCCCCCCATTACGTCATGCTTCAGAAATGTGGAAAATGGTCCGTTTTCAAATGTTTTATTTTTGAACGTCAGTTCACATTTGTAGGTGGATCATCAGTGTTAGAGCTAAAATTAGCATGTTTAAAGTGATTTTCATGCTTCCAGGGGCTCGGGAAGTGAATTAAATACTATTTGGAGGCATTTAATGTTCAAGCAAAAACAGCTGATTTTTGACAAAAGAGATAACACCCCCCCATTACGTCATGCTTCAGAAATGTGGAAAATGGTCCGTTTTCAAATGTTTTATTTTTGAACGTCAGTTCACATTTGTAGGTGGATCATCAGTGTTAGAGCTAAAATTAGCATGTTTAAAGTGATTTTCATGCTTTCAGGGGCCCTAAACAAAAGATTTATGGAATGGTTAAAAGTGCATGAAAATGGCCAATTTACTCACTCTGAGTTCTCAAAAAGGGTTTCTTCACCCCGGGAAGTTAATTAAATACCATTTGGAGGCATTTAATGTTCGAGCAAAAACGGCTGATTTTCGACAAAAGAGATAACACCCCCCCATTACGTCATGCTTCAGAAATGTGGAAAATGGTCCGTTTTCAAATGTTTTATTTTTGAACGTCAGTTCACATTTGTAGGTGGATCATCAGTGTTAGAGCTAAAATTAGCATGTTTAAAGTGATTTTCATGCTTCCAGGGGCCCTAAACACAAGATTTATGGAATGGTTAAAAGTGCATGAAAATGGCCAATTTACTCACTCTGAGTTCTCAAAAAGGGTTTCTTCACCCCGGGAAGTTAATTAAATACCATTTGGAGGCATTTAATGTTCGAGCAAAAACGGCTGATTTTCGACAAAAGAGATAACACCCCCCCATTACATCATGCTTCAGAAATATGGAAAATGGTCCGTTTTCAAATGTTTTATTTTTGAACGTCAGTTCACATTTGTAGGTGGATCATCAGTGTTAGAGCTAAAATTAGCATGTTTAAAGTGATTTTCATGCTTCCAGGGGCTCGGGAAGTGAATTAAATACTATTTGGAGGCATTTAATGTTCAATCAAAAACAGCTGATTTTTGACAAAAGAGATAACACCCCCCATTACGTCATGCTTCAGAAATGTGGAAAATGGTCCGTTTTCAAATGTTTTATTTTTGAACGTCAGTTCACATTTGTAGGTGGATCATCAGTGTTAGAGCTAAAATTAGCATGTTTAAAGTGATTTTCATGCTTCCAGGGGCCCTAAACACAAGATTTATGGAATGGTTAAAAGTGCATGAAAATGGCCAATTTACTCACTCTGAGTTCTCAAAAAGTGTTTCTTCACCCCGGGAAGTTAATTAAATACCATTTGGAGGCATTTAATGTTCGAGCAGAAATGGCTGATTTTCGACAAAAGAGATAACACCCCCCCCATTAAGTCATGCTTCAGAAATGTGGAAAATGGTCCGTTTTCAAATGTTTTATTTTGGAACGTCAGTTCACATTTGTAGGTGGATCATCAGTGTTAGAGCTAAAATTATCATGTTTATAGTGATGTTCATGCTTCCAGGGGCTCGGGAAGTGAATTAAATACTATTTGGAGGCATTTAATGTTCAATCAAAAACAGCTGATTTTTGACAAAAGAGATAACACCCCCCCCATTACGTCATGCTTCAGAAATGTGGAAAATGGTCCGTTTTAAAATGTTTTATTTTTGAATGTCAGTTCACATTTGTAGGTGGATCATCAGTGTTGGAGCTAAAATTAGCATGTTTAAAGTGATTTTCATGCTTCCAGGGGCCCTAAACACAAGATTTATGGAATGGTTAAAAGTGCATGAAAATGGCAAATTTACTCACTCTGAGTTCTCAAAAAGTGTTTCTTCACCCCGGGAAGTTAATTAACTACCATTTGGAGGCATTTAATGTTCGAGCAAAAACGGCTGATTTTCGACAAAAGAGATAACACCCCCCCATTACGTCATGCTTCAGAAATGTGGAAAATGGTCCGTTTTCAAATGTTTTATTTTTGAACGTCAGTTCACATTTGTAGGTGGATCATCAGTGTTAGAGCTAAAATTAGCATGTTTAAAGTGTTTTTCATGCTTCCAGGGGCTCGGGAAGTGAATTAAATACTATTTGGAGGCATTTAATGTTCAAGCAAAAACAGCTGATTTTTGACAAAAGAGATAACACCCCCCCATTACGTCATGCTTCAGAAATGTGGAAAATGGTCCGTTTTCAAATGTTTTATTTTTGAACGTCAGTTCACATTTGTAGGTGGATCATCAGTGTTAGAGCTAAAATTAGCATGTTTAAAGTGATTTTCATGCTTCCAGGGGCCCTAAACACAAGATTTATGGAATGGTTAAAAGTGCATGAAAATGGCCAATTTACTCACTCTGAGTTCTCAAAAAGGGTTTCTTCACCCCGGGAAGTTAATTAAATACCATTTGGAGGCATTTAATGTTCGAGCAAAAACGGCTGATTTTCGACAAAAGAGATAACACCCCCCCATTACTTCATGCTTCAGAAATGTGGAAAATGGTCAGTTTTCAAATGTTTTATTTTTGAACGTCAGTTTACATTTGTAGGTGGATCATCAGTGTTAGAGCTAAAATTAGCATGTTTAAAGTGATTTTCATGCTTCCAGGGGCTCGGGAAGTGAATTATATACTATTTGGAGGCATTTAATGTTCAATCAAAAACAGCTGATTTTTGACAAAAGAGATAACACCCCCCCATTACGTCATGCTTCAGAAATGTGGAAAATGGTCCGTTTTCAAATGTTTTGTTTTTGAACGTCAGTTCACATTTGTAGGTGGATCATCAGTGTTAGAGCTAAAATTAGCATGTTTAAAGTGATTTTCATGCTTCCAGGGGCCCTAAACACAAGATTTATGGAATGGTTAAAAGTGCATGAAAATGGCCAATTTACTCACTCTGAGTTCTCAAAAAGGGTTTCTTCACCCCGGGAAGTTAATTAAATACCATTTGGAGGCATTTAATGTTCGAGCAAAAACTGCTGATTTTCGACAAAAGAGATAACACCCCCCCATTACGTCATGCTTCAGAAATGTGGAAAATGGTCCGTTTTCAAATGTTTTATTTTTGAACGTCAGTTCACATTTGTAGGTGGATCATCAGTGTTAGAGCTAAAATTAGCATGTTTAAAGTGATTTTCATGCTTCCAGGGGCTCGGGAAGTGAATTAAATACTATTTGGAGGCATTTAATGTTCAGGCAAAAACAGCTGATTTTTGACAAAAGAGATAACACCCCCCCATTACGTCATGCTTCAGAAATGTGGAAAATGGTCCGTTTTCAAATGTTTTATTTTTGAACGTCAGTTCACATTTGTAGGTGGATCATCAGTGTTAGAGCTAAAATTAGCATGTTTAAAGTGATTTTCATGCTTTCAGGGGCCCTAAACAAAAGATTTATGGAATGGTGAAAAGTGCATGAAAATGGCCAATTTACTCACTCTGAGTTCTCAAAAAGGGTTTCTTCACCCCGGGAAGTTAATTAAATACCATTTGGAGGCATTTAATGTTCGAGCAAAAACGGCTGATTTTCGACAAAAGAGATAACACCCCCCCATTACGTCATGCTTCAGAAATGTGGAAAATGGTCCGTTTTCAAATGTTTTATTTTTAAACATCAGTTCACATTTGTAGGTGGATCATCAGTGTTAGAGCTAAAATTAGCATGTTTAAAGTGATTTTCATGCTTCCAGGGGCTCGGGAAGTGAATTAAATACTATTTGGAGGCATTTAATGTTCAATCAAAAACAGCTGATTTTTGACAAAAGAGATAACACCCCCCCATTACGTCATGCTTCAGAATTGTGGAAAATGGTCCGTTTTCAAATGTTTTATTTTTGAACGTCAGTTCACATTTGTAGGTGGATCATCAGTGTTAGAGCTCAAATTAGCATGTTTAAAGTGATTTTCATGCTTCCAGGGGCCCTAAACACAAGATTTATGGAATGGTTAAAAGTGCATGAAAATGGCCAATTTACTCACTCTGAGTTCTCAAAAAGGGTTTCTTCACCCCGGGAAGTTAATTAAATACCATTTGGAGGCATTTAATGTTCGAGCAAAAACTGCAGATTTTCGACAAAAGAGATAACACCCCCCCATTACGTCATGCTTCAGAACTGTGGAAAATGGTCCGTTTTCAAATGTTTTATTTTTGAACGTCAGTTCACATTTGTAGGTGGATCATCAGTGTTAGAGCTAAAATTTGTTTAAAGTGATTTTCATGCTTCCAGGGGCCCTAAACACAAGATTTATGGAATGGTTAAAAGTGCATGAAAATGGCCAATTTACTCACTCTGAGTTCTCAAAAAGGGTTTCTTCACCCCGGGAAGTTAATTAAATACCATTTGGAGGCATTTAATGTTCGAGCAAAAAAGGCTGATTTTCGACAAAAGAGATAACACCCCCCCATTACGTCATGCTTCAGAAATGTGGAAAATGGTCCGTTTTCAAATGTTTTATTTTTGAACATCAGTTCACATTTGTAGGTGGATCATCAGTGTTTAAGCTAAAATTAGCATGTTTAAAGTGATTTTCATGCTTCCAGGGGCTCGGGAAGTGAATTAAATACTATTTGGAGTCATTTAATGTTCAATCAAAAACAGCTGATTTTTGACAAAAAAGATAACACCCCCCCATTACGTCATGCTTCAGAAATGTGGAAAATGGTCCGTTTTCAAATGTTTTATTTTTGAACGTCAGTTCACATTTGTAGGTGGATCATCAGTGTTAGAGCTAAAATTAGCATGTTTAAAGTGATTTTCATGCTTCCAGGGGCCCTAAACACAAGATTTATGGAATGGTTAAAAGTGCATGAAAATGGCCAATTTACTCACTCTGAGTTCTCAAAAAGGGTTTCTTCACCCCGGGAAGTTAATTAAATACCATTTGGAGGCATTTAATGTTCGAGCAAAAACGGCTGATTTTCGACAAAAGAGATAACACCCCCCCATTACGTCATGCTTCAGAAATGTGGAAAATGGTCCGTTTTCAAATGTTTTATTTTTGAACGTCAGTTCACATTTGTAGGTGGATCATCAGTGTTAGAGCTAAAATTAGCATGTTTAAAGTGATTTTCATGCTTCCAGGGGCTCGGGAAGTGAATTAAATACTATTTGGAGGCATTTAATGTTCAAACAAAAACAGCTGATTTTTGACAAAAGAGATAACACCCCCCCATTACGTCATGCTTCAGAAATGTGGAAAATGGTCCGTTTTCAAATGTTTTATTTTTGAACGTCAGTTCACATTTGTAGGTGGATCATCAGTGTTAGAGCTAAAATTAGCATGTTTAAAGTGATTTTCATGCTTCCAGGGGCTCGGGAAGTGAATTAAATACTATTTGGAGGCATTTAATGGTCAAGCAAAAACAGCTGATTTTTGACAAAAGAGATAACACCCCCCCATTACGTCATGCTTCAGAAATGTGGAAAATGGTCCGTTTTCAAATGTTTTATTTTTGAACGTCAGTTCACATTTGTAGGTGGATCATCAGTGTTAGAGCTAAAATTAGCATGTTTAAAGTGATTTTCATGCTTCCAGGGGCCCTAAACACAAGATTTATGGAATGGTTAAAAGTGCATGAAAATGGCCAATTTACTCACTCTGAGTTCTCAAAAAGGGTTTCTTCACCCCGGGAAGTTAATTAAATACCATTTGGAGGCATTTAATGTTCGAGCAAAAACGGCTGATTTTCGACAAAAGAGATAACACCCCCCCATTACGTCATGCTTCAGAAATGTGGAAAATGGTCCGTTTTCAAATGTTTTATTTTTGAACGTCAGTTCACATTTGTAGGTGGATCATCAGTGTTAGAGCTAAAATTAGCATGTTTAAAGTGATTTTCATGCTTCCAGGGGCTCGGGAAGTGAATTAAATACTATTTGGAGGCATTTAATGTTCAATCAAAAACAGCTGATTTTTGACAAAAGAGATAACACCCCCCCCATTACGTCATGCTTCAGAAATGTGGAAAATGGTCCGTTTTCAAATGTTTTATTTTTGAACGTCAGTTCACATTTGTAGGTGGATCATCAGTGTTAGAGCTAAAATTAGCATGTTTAAAGTGATTTTCATTCTTCCCGGGGCCCTAAACACAAGATTTATGGAATGGTTAAAAGTGCATGAAAATGTCCAATTTACTCACTCTGAGTTCTCAAAAAGGGTTTCTTCACCCCGGGAAGTTAATTAAATACCATTTGGAGGCATTTAATGTTCGAGCAAAAACTGCTGATTTTCGACAAAAGAGATAACACCCCCCCATTACGTCATGCTTCAGAAATGTGGAAAATGGTCCGTTTTCAAATGTTTTATTTTTGAACATCAGTTCACATTTGTAGGTGGATCATCAGTGTTAGAGCTAAAATTAGCATGTTTAAAGTGATTTTCATGCTTCCAGGGGCTCGGGAAGTGAATTAAATACTATTTGGAGGCATTTAATGTTCAAGCAAAAACAGCTGATTTTTGACAAAAGAGATAACACCCCCCCCCATTACGTCATGCTTCAGAAATGTGGAAAATGGTCCGTTTTCAAATGTTTTATTTTTGAACGTCAGTTCACATTTGTAGGTGGATCATCAGTGTTAGAGCTAAAATTAGCATGTTTAAAGTGATTTTCATGCTTCCAGGGGCTCGGGAAGTAAATTAAATACTATTTGGAGGCATTTAATGTTCAATCAAAAACAGCTGATTTTTGACAAAAGAGATGACACCCCCCAATTACGTCATGCTTCAGAAATGTGGAAAATGGTCCGTTTTCAAATGTTTTATTTTTTAACGTCAGTTCACATTTGTAGGTGGATCATCAGTGTTAGAGCTAAAATTAGCATGTTTAAAGTGATTTTCATGCTTCCAGGGGCCCTAAACACAAGATTTATGGAATGGTTAAAAGTGCATGAAAATGGCCAATTTACTCACTCTGAGTTCTCAAAAAGGGTTTCTTCACCCCGGGAAGTTAATTAAATACCATTTGGAGGCATTTAATGTTCGAGCAAAAACGGCTGATTTTCGACAAAAGAGATAACACCCCCCCATTACGTCATGCTTCAGAAATGTGGAAAATGGTCCGTTTTCAAATGTTTTATTTTTGAACGTCAGTTCACATTTGTAGGTGGATCATCAGTGTTAGAGCTAAAATTAGCATGTTTAAAGTGATTTTCATGCTTCCAGGGGCCCTAAACACAAGATTTATGGAATGGTTAAAAGTGCATGAAAATGGCCAATTTACTCACTCTGAGTTCTCAAAAAGGGTTTCTTCACCCCGGGAAGTTAATTAAATACCATTTGGAGGCATTTAATGTTCGAGCAAAAAAGGCTGATTTTCGACAAAAGAGATAACACCCCCCCATTACGTCATGCTTCAGAAATGTGGAAAATGGTCCGTTTTCAAATGTTTTATTTTTGAACATCAGTTCACATTTGTAGGTGGATCATCAGTGTTAGAGCTAAAATTAGCATGTTTAAAGTGATTTTCATGCTTCCAGGGGCTCGGGAAGTGAATTAAATACTATTTGAAGTCATTTAATGTTCAATCAAAAACAGCTGATTTTTGACAAAAAAGATAACACCCCCCCATTACGTCATGCTTCAGAAATGTGGAAAATGGTCCGTTTTCAAATGTTTTATTTTTGAACGTCAGTTCACATTTGTAGGTGGATCATCAGTGTTAGAGCTAAAATTAGCATGTTTAAAGTGATTTTCATGCTTCCAGGGGCCCTAAACACAAGATTTATGGAATGGTTAAAAGTGCATGAAAATGGCCAATTTACTCACTCTGAGTTCTCAAAAAGGGTTTCTTCACCCCGGGAAGTTAATTAAATACCATTTGGAGGCATTTAATGTTCGAGCAAAAACGGCTGATTTTCGACAAAAGAGATAACACCCCCCCATTACGTCATGCTTCAGAAATGTGGAAAATGGTCCGTTTTTAAATGTTTTATTTTTGAACGTCAGTTCACATTTGTAGGTGGATCATCAGTGTTAGAGCTAAAATTAGCATGTTTAAAGTGATTTTCATGCTTCCAGGGGCTCGGGAAGTGAATTAAATACTATTTGGAGGCATTTAATGTTCAATCAAAAACAGCTGATTTTTGACAAAAGAGATAACACCCCCCCATTACGTCATGCTTCAGAAATGTGGAAAATGGTCCGTTTTCAAATGTTTTATTTTTGAACGTCAGTTCACATTTGTAGGTGGATCATCAGTGTTAGAGCTAAAATTAGCATGTTTAAAGTGATTTTCATGCTTCCAGGGGCCCTAAACACAAGATTTATGGAATGGTTAAAAGTGCATGAAAATGGCCAATTTACTCACTCTGAGTTCTCAAAAAGGGTTTCTTCACCCCGGGAAGTTAATTAAATACCATTTGGAGGCATTTAATGTTCGAGCAAAAACTGCTGATTTTCGACAAAAGAGATAACACCCCCCCATTACGTCATGCTTCAGAAATGTGGAAAATGGTCCGTTTTCAAATGTTTTATTTTTGAACATCAGTTCACATTTGTAGGTGGATCATCAGTGTTAGAGCTAAAATTAGCATGTTTAAAGTGATTTTCATGCTTCCAGGGGCTCGGGAAGTGAATTAAATACTATTTGGAGGCATTTAATGTTCAAACAAAAACAGCTGATTTTTGACAAAAGAGATAACACCCCCCCCATTACGTCATGCTTCAGAAATGTGGAAAATGGTCCGTTTTCAAATGTTTTATTTTTGAACGTCAGTTCACATTTGTAGGTGGATCATCAGTGTTAGAGCTAAAATTAGCATGTTTAAAGTGATTTTCATGCTTCCAGGGGCTCGGGAAGTAAATTAAATACTATTTGGAGGCATTTAATGTTCAATCAAAAACAGCTGATTTTTGACAAAAGAGATAACACCCCCCCATTCCGTCATGCTTCAGAAATGTGGAAAATGGTCCGTTTTCAAATGTTTTATTTTTTAACGTCAGTTCACATTTGTAGGTGGATCATCAGTGTTAGAGCTAAAATTAGCATGTTTAAAGTGATTTTCATGCTTCCAGGGGCCCTAAACACAAGATTTATGGAATGGTTAAAAGTGCATGAAAATGGCCAATTTACTCACTCTGAGTTCTCAAAAAGGGTTTCTTCACCCCGGGAAGTTAATTAAATACCATTTGGAGGCATTTAATGTTCGAGCAAAAACGGCTGATTTTCGACAAAAGAGATATCACCCCCCCATTACGTCATGCTTCAGAAATGTGGAAAATGGTCCGTTTTCAAATGTTTTATTTTTGAACGTCAGTTCACATTTGTAGGTGGATCATCAGTGTTAGAGCTAAAATTAGCATGTTTAAAGTGATTTTCATGCTTCCAGGGGCCCTAAACACAAGATTTATGGAATGGTTAAAAGTGCATGAAAATGGCCAATTTACTCACTCTGAGTTCTCAAAAAGGGTTTCTTCACCCCGGGAAGTTAATTAAATACCATTTGGAGGCATTTAATGTTCGAGCAAAAAAGGCTGATTTTCGACAAAAGAGATAACACCCCCCCATTACGTCATGCTTCAGAAATGTGGAAAATGGTCCGTTTTCAAATGTTTTATTTTTGAACATCAGTTCACATTTGTAGGTGGATCATCAGTGTTAGAGCTAAAATTAGCATGTTTAAAGTGATTTTCATGCTTCCAGGGGCTCGGGAAGTGAATTAAATACTATTTGGAGTCATTTAATGTTCAATCAAAAACAGCTGATTTTTGACAAAAAAGATAACACCCCCCCATTACGTCATGCTTCAGAAATGTGGAAAATGGTCCGTTTTCAAATGTTTTATTTTTGAACGTCAGTTCACATTTGTAGGTGGATCATCAGTGTTAGAGCTAAAATTAGCATGTTTAAAGTGATTTTCATGCTTCCAGGGGCCCTAAACACAAGATTTATGGAATGGTTAAAAGTGCATGAAAATGGCCAATTTACTCACTCTGAGTTCTCAAAAAGGGTTTCTTCACCCCGGGAAGTTAATTAAATACCATTTGGAGGCATTTAATGTTCGAGCAAAAACGGCTGATTTTCGACAAAAGAGATAACACCCCCCCATTACGTCATGCTTCAGCAATGTGGAAAATGGTCCGTTTTCAAATGTTTTATTTTTGAACGTCAGTTCACATTTGTAGGTGGATCATCAATGTTAGAGCTAAAATTAGCATGTTTAAAGTGATTTTCATGCTTCCAGGGGCTCGGGAAGTGAATTAAATACTATTTGGAGGCATTTAATGTTCAATCAAAAACAGCTGATTTTTGACAAAAGAGATAACACCCCCCCATTACGTCATGCTTCAGAAATGTGGAAAATGGTCCGTTTTCAAATGTTTTATTTTTGAACGTCAGTTCACATTTGTAGGTGGATCATCAGTGTTAGAGCTAAAATTAGCATGTTTAAAGTGATTTTCATGCTTCCAGGGGCCCTAAACACAAGATTTATGGAATGGTTAAAAGTGCATGAAAATGGCCAATTTACTCACTCTGAGTTCTCAAAAAGGGTTTCTTCACCCCGGGAAGTTAATTAAATACCATTTGGAGGCATTTAATGTTCGAGCAAAAACTGCTGATTTTCGACAAAAGAGATAACACCCCCCATTACGTCATGCTTCAGAAATGTGGAAAATGGTCCGTTTTCAAATGTTTTATTTTTGAACATCAGTTCACATTTGTAGGTGGATCATCAGTGTTAGAGCTAAAATTAGCATGTTTAAAGTGATTTTCATGCTTCCAGGGGCTCGGGAAGTGAATTAAATACTATTTGGAGGCATTTAATGTTCAAGCAAAAACAGCTGATTTTTGACAAAAGAGATAACACCCCCCCCATTACGTCATGCTTCAGAAATGTGGAAAATGGTCCGTTTTCAAATGTTTTATTTTTGAACGTCAGTTCACATTTGTAGGTGGATCATCATTGTTAGAGCTAAAATTAGCATGTTTAAAGTGATTTTCATGCTTCCAGGGGCTCGGGAAGTAAATTAAATACTATTTGGAGGCATTTAATGTTCAATCAAAAACAGCTGATTTTTGACAAAAGAGATAACACCCCCCCATTACGTCATGCTTCAGAAATGTGGAAAATGGTCCGTTTTCAAATGTTTTATTTTTTAACGTCAGTTCACATTTGTAGGTGGATCATCAGTGTTAGAGCTAAAATTAGCATGTTTAAAGTGATTTTCATGCTTCCAGGGGCCCTAAACACAAGATTTATGGAATGGTTAAAAGTGCATGAAAATGGCCAATTTACTCACTCTGAGTTCTCAAAAAGGGTTTCTTCACCCCGGGAAGTTAATTAAATACCATTTGGAGGCATTTAATGTTCGAGCAAAAACGGCTGATTTTCGACAAAAGAGATAACACCCCCCCATTACGTCATGCTTCAGAAATGTGGAAAATGGTCCGTTTTCAAATGTTTTATTTTTGAACGTCAGTTCACATTTGTAGGTGGATCATCAGTGTTAGAGCTAAAATTAGCATGTTTAAAGTGATTTTCATGCTTCCAGGGGCCCTAAACACAAGATTTATGGAATGGTTAAAAGTGCATGAAAATGGCCAATTTACTCACTCTGAGTTCTCAAAAAGGGTTTCTTCACCCCGGGAAGTTAATTAAATACCATTTGGAGGCATTTAATGTTCGAGCAAAAACGGCTGATTTTCGACAAAAGAGATAACACCCCCCCATTACGTCATGCTTCAGAAATGTGGAAAATGGTCCGTTTTCAAATGTTTTATTTTTGAACGTCAGTTCACATTTGTAGGTGGATCATCAGTGTTAGAGCTAAAATTAGCATGTTTAAAGTGATTTTCATGCTTCCAGGGGCTCGGGAAGTGAATTAAATACTATTTGGAGGCATTTAATGTTCAATCAAAAACAGCTGATTTTTGACAAAAGAGATAACACCCCCCCATTACGTCATGCTTCAGAAATGTGGAAAATGGTCCGTTTTCAAATGTTTTATTTTTGAACGTCAGTTCACATTTGTAGGTGGATCATCAGTGTTAGAGCTAAAATTAGCATGTTTAAAGTAATTTTCATGCTTCCAGGGGCCCTAAACACAAGATTTATGGAATGGTTAAAAGTGCATGAAAATGGCCAATTTACTCACTCTGAGTTCTCAAAAAGGGTTTCTTCACCCCGGGAAGTTAATTAAATACCATTTGGAGGCATTTAATGTTCGAGCAAAAACTGCTGATTTTCGACAAAAGAGATAACACCCCCCCATTACGTCATGCTTCAGAAATGTGGAAAATGGTCCGTTTTCAAATGTTTTATTTTTGAACATCAGTTCACATTTGTAGGTGGATCATCAGTGTTAGAGCTAAAATTAGCATGTTTAAAGTGATTTTCATGCTTCCAGGGGCTCGGGAAGTGAATTAAATACTATTTGGAGGCATTTAATGTTCAAGCAAAAACAGCTGATTTTTGACAAAAGAGATAACACCCCCCCATTACGTCATGCTTCAGAAATGTGGAAAATGGTCCGTTTTCAAATGTTTTATTTTTGAACGTCAGTTCACATTTGTAGGTGGATCATCAGTGTTAGAGCTAAAATTAGCATGTTTAAAGTGATTTTCATGCTTCCAGGGGCTCGGGAAGTAAATTAAATACTATTTGGAGGCATTTAATGTTCAATCAAAAACAGCTGATTTTTGACAAAAGAGATAACACCCCCCCATTACGTCATGCTTCAGAAATGTGGAAAATGGTCCGTTTTCAAATGTTTTATTTTTTAACGTCAGTTCCCATTTGTAGGTGGATCATCAGTGTTAGAGCTAAAATTAGCATGTTTAAAGTGATTTTCATGCTTCCAGGGGCCCTAAACACAAGATTTATGGAATGGTTAAAAGTGCATGAAAATGGCCAATTTACTCACTCTGAGTTCTCAAAAAGGGTTTCTTCACCCCGGGAAGTTAATTAAATACCATTTGGAGGCATTTAATGTTCGAGCAAAAAAGGCTGATTTTCGACAAAAGAGATAACACCCCCCCATTACGTCATGCTTCAGAAATGTGGAAAATGGTCCGTTTTCAAATGTTTTATTTTTGAACATCAGTTCACATTTGTAGGTGGATCATCAGTGTTAGAGCTAAAATTAGCATGTTTAAAGTGATTTTCATGCTTCCAGGGGCTCGGGAAGTGAATTAAATACTATTTGGAGTCATTTAATGTTCAATCAAAAACAGCTGATTTTTGACAAAAAAGATAACACCCCCCCATTACGTCATGCTTCAGAAATGTGGAAAATGGTCCGTTTTCAAATGTTTTATTTTTGAACGTCAGTTCACATTTGTAGGTGGATCATCAGTGTTAGAGCTAAAATTAGCATGTTTAAAGTGATTTTCATGCTTCCAGGGGCCCTAAACACAAGATTTATGGAATGGTTAAAAGTGCATGAAAATGGCCAATTTAATCACTCTGAGTTCTCAAAAAGGGTTTCTTCACCCCGGGAAGTTAATTAAATACCATTTGGAGGCATTTAATGTTCGAGCAAAAACGGCTGATTTTCGACAAAAGAGATAACACCCCCCCATTACGTCATGCTTCAGAAATGTGGAAAATGGTCCGTTTTCAAATGTTTTATTTTTGAACGTCAGTTCACATTTGTAGGTGGATCATCAGTGTTAGAGCTAAAATTAGCATGTTTAAAGTGATTTTCATGCTTCCAGGGGCCCTAAACACAAGATTTATGGAATGGTTAAAAGTGCATGAAAATGGCCAATTTACTCACTCTGAGTTCTCAAAAAGGGTTTCTTCACCCCGGGAAGTTAATTAAATACCATTTGGAGGCATTTAATGTTCGAGCAAAAACGGCTGATTTTCGACAAAAGAGATAACACCCCCCCATTACGTCATGCTTCAGAAATGTGGAAATTGGTCCGTTTTCAAATGTTTTATTTTTGAACGTCAGTTCACATTTGTAGGTGGATCATCAGTGTTAGAGCTAAAATTAGCATGTTTAAAGTGATTTTCATGCTTCCAGGGGCTCGGGAAGTGAATTAAATACTATTTGGAGGCATTTAATGTTCAATCAAAAACAGCTGATTTTTGACAAAAGAGATAACACCCCCCCATTACGTCATGCTTCAGAAATGTGGAAAATGGTCCGTTTTCAAATGTTTTATTTTTGAACGTCAGTTCACATTTGTAGGTGGATCATCAGTGTTAGAGCTAAAATTAGCATGTTTAAAGTGATTTTCATGCTTCCAGGGGCCCTAAACACAAGATTTATGGAATGGTTAAAAGTGCATGAAAATGGCCAATTTACTCACTCTGAGTTCTCAAAAAGGGTTTCTTCACCCCGGGAAGTTAATTAAATACCATTTGGAGGCATTTAATGTTCGAGCAAAAACTGCTGATTTTCGACAAAAGAGATAACACCCCCCCATTACGTCATGCTTCAGAAATGTGGAAAATGGTCCGTTTTCAAATGTTTTATTTTTGAACATCAGTTCACATTTGTAGGTGGATCATCAGTGTTAGAGCTAAAATTAGCATGTTTAAAGTGATTTTCATGCTTCCAGGGGCTCGGGAAGTGAATTAAATACTATTTGGAGGCATTTAATGTTCAAGCAAAAACAGCTGATTTTTGACAAAAGAGATAACACCCCCCCCATTAGGTCATGCTTCAGAAATGTGGAAAATGGTCCGTTTTCAAATGTTTTATTTTTGAACGTCAGTTCACATTTGTAGGTGGATCATCAGTGTTAGAGCTAAAATTAGCATGTTTAAAGTGATTTTCATGCTTCCAGGGGCTCGGGAAGTAAATTAAATACTATTTGGAGGCATTTAATGTTCAATCAAAAACAGCTGATTTTTGACAAAAGAGATAACACCCCCCCATTACGTCATGCTTCAGAAATGTGGAAAATGGTCCGTTTTCAAATGTTTTATTTTTTAACGTCAGTTCACATTTGTAGGTGGATCATCAGTGTTAGAGCTAAAATTAGCATGTTTAAAGTGATTTTCATGCTTCCAGGGGCCCTAAACACAAGATTTATGGAATGGTTAAAAGTGCATGAAAATGGCCAATTTACTCACTCTGAGTTCTCAAAAAGGGTTTCTTCACCCCGGGAAGTTAATTAAATACCATTTGGAGGCATTTAATGTTCGAGCAAAAACGGCTGATTTTCGACAAAAGAGATAACACCCCCCCATTACGTCATGCTTCAGAAATGTGGAAAATGGTCCGTTTTCAAATGTTTTATTTTTGAACGTCAGTTCACATTTGTAGGTGGATCATCAGTGTTAGAGCTAAAATTAGCATGTTTAAAGTGATTTTCATGCTTCCAGGGGCCCTAAACACAAGATTTATGGAATGGTTAAAAGTGCATGAAAATGGCCAATTTACTCACTCTGAGTTCTCAAAAAGTGTTTCTTCACCCCGGGAAGTTAATTAAATACCATTTGAAGGCATTTAATGTTCGAGCTAAAACGGCTGATTTTCGACAAAAGAGATAACACCCCCCATTACGTCATGCTTCAGAAATGTGGAAAATGGTCCGTTTTCAAATGTTTTATTTTTGAACGTCAGTTCACATTTGTAGGTGGATCATCAGTGTTAGAGCTAAAATTAGCATGTTTAAAGTGATTTTCATGCTTCCAGGGGCTCGGGAAGTGAATTAAATACTATTTGGAGGCATTTAATGTTCAATCAAAAACAGCTGATTTTTGACAAAAGAGATAACACCCCCCCATTACGTCATGCTTCAGAAATGTGGAAAATGGTCGGTTTTCAAATGTTTTATTTTTGAACGTCAGTTCACATTTGTAGGTGGATCATCAGTGTTAGAGCTAAAATTAGCATGTTTAAAGTGATTTTCATGCTTCCAGGGGCCCTAAACAAAAGATTTATGGAATGGTTAAAAGTGCATGAAAATGGCCAATTTACTCACTCTGAGTTCTCAAAAAGGGTTTCTTCACCCCGGGAAGTTAATTAAATACCATTTGGAGGCATTTAATGTTCGAGCAGAAATGGCTGATTTTCGACAAAAGAGATAACACCCCCCCCATTAAGTCATGCTTCAGAAATGTGGAAAATGGTCCGTTTTCAAATGTTTTATTTTGGAATGTCAGTTCACATTTGTAGGTGGATCATCAGTGTTAGAGCTAAAATTAGCATGTTTAAAGTGATTTTCATGCTTCCAGGGGCTCGGGAAGTGAATTAAATACTATTTGGAGTCATTTAATGTTCATTCAAAAACAGCTGATTTTTGACAAAAAAGATAACACCCCCCCATTACGTCATGCTTCAGAAATGTGGAAAATGGTCCGTTTTCAAATGTTTTATTTTTGAACGTCAGTTCACATTTGTAGGTGGATCATCAGTGTTAGAGCTAAAATTAGCATGTTTAAAGTGATTTTCATGCTTCCAGGGGCCCTAAACACAAGATTTATGGAATGGTTAAAAGTGCATGAAAATGGCCAATTTACTCACTCTGAGTTCTCAAAAAGGGTTTCTTCACCCCGGGAAGTTAATTAAATACCATTTGGAGGCATTTAATGTTCGAGCAAAAACGGCTGATTTTCGACAAAAGAGATAACACCCCCCCATTACGTCATGCTTCAGAAATGTGGAAAATGGTCCGTTTTCAAATGTTTTATTTTTGAACGTCAGTTCACATTTGTAGGTGGATCATCAGTGTTAGAGCTAAAATTAGCATGTTTAAAGTGATTTTCATGCTTCCAGGGGCTCGGGAAGTGAATTAAATACTATTTGGAGGCATTTAATGTTCAAGCAAAAACAGCTGATTTTTGACAAAAGAGATAACACCCCCCCCCATTACGTCATGCTTCAGAAATGTGGAAAATGGTCCGTTTTCAAATGTTTTATTTTTGAACGTCAGTTCACATTTGTAGGTGGATCATCAGTGTTAGAGCTAAAATTAGCATGTTTAAAGTGATTTTCATGCTTCCAGGGGCTCGGGAAGTGAATTAAATACTATTTGGAGGCATTTAATGTTCAAGCAAAAACAGCTGATTTTTGACAAAAGAGATAACACCCCCCCATTACGTCATGCTTCAGAAATGTGGAAAATGTTCCGTTTTCAAATGTTTTATTTTTGAACGTCAGTTCACATTTGTAGGTGGATCATCAGTGTTAGAGCTAAAATTAGCATGTTTAAAGTGATTTTCATGCTTCCAGGGGCCCTAAACACAAGATTTATGGAATGGTTAAAAGTGCATGAAAATGGCCAATTTACTCACTCTGAGTTCTCAAAAAGGGTTTCTTCACCCCGGGAAGTTAATTAAATACCATTTGGAGGCATTTAATGTTCGAGCAAAAACTGCTGATTTTCGACAAAAGAGATAACACCCCCCCATTACGTCATGCTTCAGAAATGTGGAAAATGGTCCGTTTTCAAATGTTTTATTTTTGAACATCAGTTCACATTTGTAGGTGGATCATCAGTGTTAGAGCTAAAATTAGCATGTTTAAAGTGATTTTCATGCTTCCAGGGGCTCGGGAAGTGAATTAAATACTATTTGGAGGCATTTAATGTTCAAGCAAAAACAGCTGATTTTTGACAAAAGAGATAACACCCCCCCCATTACGTCATGCTTCAGAAATGTGGAAAATGGTCCGTTTTCAAATGTTTTATTTTTGAACGTCAGTTCACATTTGTAGGTGGATCATCAGTGTTAGAGCTAAAATTAGCATGTTTAAAGTGATTTTCATGCTTCCAGGGGCTCGGGAAGAAAATTAAATACTATTTGGAGGCATTTAATGTTCAATCAAAAACAGCTGATTTTTGACAAAAGAGATAACACCCCCCCATTACGTCATGCTTCAGAAATGTGGAAAATGGTCCGTTTTCAAATGTTTTATTTTTTAACGTCAGTTCACATTTGTAGGTGGATCATCAGTGTTAGAGCTAAAATTAGCATGTTTAAAGTGATTTTCATGCTTCCAGGGGCCCTAAACACAAGATTTATGGAATGGTTAAAAGTGCATGAAAATGGCCAATTTACTCACTCTGAGTTCTCAAAAAGGGTTTCTTCACCCCGGGAAGTTAATTAAATACCATTTGGAGGCATTTAATGTTCGAGCAAAAACGGCTGATTTTCGACAAAAGAGATAACACCCCCCCATTACGTCATGCTTTAGAAATGTGGAAAATGGTCCGTTTTCAAATGTTTTATTTTTGAACGTCAGTTCACATTTGTAGGTGGATCATCAGTGTTAGAGCTAAAATTAGCATGTTTAAAGTGATTTTCATGCTTCCAGGGGCTCGGGAAGTGAATTAAATACTATTTGGAGGCATTTAATGTTCAATCAAAAACATCTGATTTTTGACAAAAGAGATAACACCCCCCCATTACGTCATGCTTCAGAAATGTGGAAAATGGTCCGTTTTCAAATGTTTTATTTTTGAACGTCAGTTCACATTTGTAGGTGGATCATCAGTGTTAGAGCTAAAATTAGCATGTTTAAAGTGATTTTCATGCTTCCACGGGCCCTAAACACAAGATTTATGGAATGGTTAAAAGTGCATGAAAATGGCCAATTTACTCACTCTGAGTTCTCAAAAAGTGTTTCTTCACCCCGGGAAGTTAATTAAATACCATTTGAAGGCATTTAATGTTCGAGCAAAAACGGCTGATTTTCGACAAAAGAGATAACACCCCCCCATTACGTCATGCTTCAGAAATGTGGAAAATGGTCCGTTTTCAAATGTTTTATTTTTGAACGTCAGTTCACATTTGTAGGTGGATCATCAGTGTTAGAGCTAAAATTAGCATGTTTAAAGTGATTTTCATGCTTCCAGGGGCTCGGGAAGTGAATTAAATACTATTTGGAGGCATTTAATGTTCAATCAAAAACAGCTGATTTTTGACAAAAGAGATAACACCCCCCCATTACGTCATGCTTCAGAAATGTGGAAAATGGTCCGTTTTCAAATGTTTTATTTTTGAACGTCAGTTCACATTTGTAGGTGGATCATCAGTGTTAGAGCTAAAATTAGCATGTTTAAAGTGATTTTCATGCTTCCAGGGGCCCTAAACAAAAGATTTATGGAATGGTTAAAAGTGCATGAAAATGGCCAATTTACTCACTCTGAGTTCTCAAAAAGGGTTTCTTCACCCCGGGAAGTTAATTAAATACCATTTGGAGGCATTTAATGTTCGAGCAGAAATGGCTGATTTTCGACAAAAGAGATAACACCCCCCCCATTAAGTCATGCTTCAGAAATGTGGAAAATGGTCCGTTTTCAAATGTTTTATTTTGGAATGTCAGTTCACATTTGTAGGTGGATCATCAGTGTTAGAGCTAAAATTAGCATGTTTAAAGTGATTTTCATGCTTTCAGGGGCTCGGGAAGTGAATTAAATACTATTTGGAGGCATTTAATGTTCAAGCAAAAACAGCTGATTTTTGACAAAAGAGATAACACCCCCCCATTACGTCATGCTTCAGAAATGTGGAAAATGGTCCGTTTTCAAATGTTTTATTTTTGAACGTCAGTTCACATTTGTAGGTGGATCATCAGTGTTAGAGCTAAAATTAGCATGTTTAAAGTGATTTTCATGCTTCCAGGGGCCCTAAACACAAGATTTATGGAATGGTTAAAAGTGCATGAAAATGGCCAATTTACTCACTCTGAGTTCTCAAAAAGGGTTTCTTCACCCCGGGAAGTTAATTAAATACCATTTGGAGGCATTTAATGTTCGAGCAAAAACGGCTGATTTTCGACAAAAGAGATAACACCCCCCCATTACGTCATGCTTCAGAAATGTGGAAAATGGTCCGTTTTCAAATGTTTTATTTTTGAACGTCAGTTCACATTTGTAGGTGGATCATCAGTGTTAGAGCTAAAATTAGCATGTTTAAAGTGATTTTCATGCTTCCAGGGGCCCTAAACACAAGATTTATGGAATGGTTAAAAGTGCATGAAAATGGCCAATTTACTCACTCTAAGTTCTCAAAAAGGGTTTCTTCACCCCGGGAAGTTAATTAAATACCATTTGGAGGCATTTAATGTTCGAGCAAAAACGGCTGATTTTCGACAAAAGAGATAACATCCCCCCATTACGTCATGCTTCAGAAATGTGGAAAATGGTCCGTTTTCAAATGTTTTATTTTTGAACGTCAGTTCACATTTGTAAGTGGATCATCAGTGTTAGAGCTAAAATTAGCATGTTTAAAGTGATTTTCATGCTTCCAGGGGCTCGGGAAGTGAATTAAATACTATTTGGAGGCATTTAATGTTCAATCAAAAACAGCTGATTTTTGACAAAAGAGATAACACCCCCCCATTACGTCATGCTTCAGAAATGTGGAAAATGGTCCGTTTTCAAATGTTTTATTTTTGAACGTCAGTTCACATTTGTAGGTGGATCATCAGTGTTAGAGCTAAAATTAGCATGTTTAAAGTGATTTTCATGCTTCCAGGGGCCCTAAACACAAGATTTATGGAATGGTTAAAAGTGCATGAAAATGGCCAATTTACTCACTCTAAGTTCTCAAAAAGGGTTTCTTCACCCCGGGAAGTTAATTAAATACCATTTGGAGGCATTTAATGTTCGAGCAAAAACGGCTGATTTTCGACAAAAGAGATAACATCCCCCCATTACGTCATGCTTCAGAAATGTGGAAAATGGTCCGTTTTCAAATGTTTTATTTTTGAACGTCAGTTCACATTTGTAAGTGGATCATCAGTGTTAGAGCTAAAATTAGCATGTTTAAAGTGATTTTCATGCTTCCAGGGGCTCGGGAAGTGAATTAAATACTATTTGGAGGCATTTAATGTTCAATCAAAAACAGCTGATTTTTGACAAAAGAGATAACACCCCCCCATTACGTCATGCTTCAGAAATGTGGAAAATGGTCCGTTTTCAAATGTTTTATTTTTGAACGTCAGTTCACATTTATAGGTGGATCATCAGTGTTAGAGCTAAAATTAGCATGTTTAAAGTGATTTTCATGCTTCCAGGGGCCCTAAACACAAGATTTATGGAATGGTTAAAAGTGCATGAAAATGGCCAATTTACTCACTCTGAGTTCTCAAAAAGGGTGTCTTCACCCCGGGAAGTTAATTAAATACCATTTGGAGGCATTTAATGTTCGAGCAAAAACTGCTGATTTTCGACAAAAGAGATAACACCCCCCCATTACGTCATGCTTCAGAAATGTGGAAAATGGTCCGTTTTCAAATGTTTTATTTTTGAACGTCAGTTCACATTTGTAGGTGGATCATCAGTGTTAGAGCTAAAATTAGCATGTTTAAAGTGATTTTCATGCTTCCAGGGGCTCGGGAAGTGAATTAAATACTATTTGGAGGCATTTAATGTTCAAGCAAAAACAGCTGATTTTTGACAAAAGAGATAACACCCCCCCATTACGTCATGCTTCAGAAATGTGGAAAATGGTCCGTTTTCAAATGTTTTATTTTTGAACGTCAGTTCACATTTGTAGGTGGATCATCAGTGTTAGAGCTAAAATTAGCATGTTTAAAGTGATTTTCATGCTTCCAGGGGCCCTAAACACAAGATTTATGGAATGGTTAAAAGTGCATGAAAATGGCCAATTTACTCACTCTAAGTTCTCAAAAAGGGTTTCTTCACCCCGGGAAGTTAATTAAATACCATTTGGAGGCATTTAATGTTCGAGCAAAAACGGCTGATTTTCGACAAAAGAGATAACATCCCCCCATTACGTCATGCTTCAGAAATGTGGAAAATGGTCCGTTTTCAAATGTTTTATTTTTGAACATCAGTTCACATTTGTAGGTGGATCATCAGTGTTAGAGCTAAAATTAGCATGTTTAAAGTGATTTTCATGCTTCCAGGGGCTCGGGAAGTGAATTAAATACTATTTGGAGGCATTTAATGTTCAATCAAAAACAGCTGATTTTTGACAAAAGAGATAACACCCCCCCATTACGTCATGCTTCAGAAATGTGGAAAATTGTCCATTTTCAAATGTTTTATTTTTGAACGTCAGTTCACATTTGTAGGTGGATCATCAGTGTTAGAGCTAAAATTAGCATGTTTAAAGTGATTTTCATGCTTCCAGGGGCCCTAAACACAAGATTTATGGAATGGTTAAAAGTGCATGAAAATGGCCAATTTACTCACTCTGAGTTCTCAAAAAGTGTTTCTTCACCCCGGGAAGTTAATTAAATACCATTTGGAGGCATTTAATGTTCGAGCAGAAACGGCTGATTTTCGACAAAAGAGATAACACCCCCCCATTACGTCATGCTTCAGAAATGTGGAAAATGGTCCGTTTTCAAATGTTTTATTTTTGAACGTCAGTTCACATTTGTAGGTGGATCATCAGTGTTAGAGCTAAAATTAGCATGTTTAAAGTGATTTTCATGCTTCCAGGGGCTCGGGAAGTGAATTAAATACTATTTGGAGGCATTTAATGTTCAATCAAAAACAGCTCATTTTTGACAAAAGAGATAACACCCCCCCATTACGTCATGCTTCAGAAATGTGGAAAATGGTACGTTTTAAAATGTTTTATTTTTGAACGTCAGTTCACATTTGTAGGTGGATCATCAGTGTTAGAGCTAAAATTAGCATGTTTAAAGTGATTTTCATGCTTCCAGGGGCCCTAAACACAAGATTTATGGAATGGTTAAAAGTGCATGAAAATGGCCAATTTACTCACTCTGAGTTCTCAAAAAGGGTTTCTTCACCCCGGGAAGTTAATTAAATACCATTTGGAGGCATTTAATGTTCGAGCAAAAACTGCTGATTTTCGACAAAAGAGATAACACCCCCCCATTAAGTCATGCTTCAGAAATGTGGAAAATGGTCCGTTTTCAAATGTTTTATTTTTGAACGTCAGTTCACATTTGTAGGTGGATCATCAGTGTTAGAGCTAAAATTTGCATGTTTAAAGTGATTTTCATGCTTCTAGGGGCTCGGGAAGTGAATTAAATACTATTTAGAGGCATTTAATGTTCAAGCAAAAACAGCTGATTTTTGACAAAAGAGATAACACCCCCCATTACGTCATGCTTCAGAACTGTGGAAAATGGTCCATTTTCAAATGTTTTATTTTTGAACGTCAGTTCACATTTGTAGGTGGATCATCAGTGTTGTAGCTAAAATTAGCATGTTTAAAGTGATTTTCATGCTTCCAGGGGCCCTAAACACAAGATTTATGGAATGGTTAAAAGTGCTTGAAAATGGCCAATTTACTCACTCTGAGTTCTCAAAAAGGGTTTCTTCACCCCGGGAAGTTAATTAAATACCATTTGGAGGCATTTAATGTTCGAGCAAAAACGGCTGATTTTCGACAAAAGAGATAACACCCCCCCATTACGTCATGCTTCAGAAATGTGTAAAATGGTCCGTTTTCAAATGTTTTATTTTTGAACATCAGTTCACATTTGTAGGTGGATCATCAGTGTTAGAGCTAAAATTAGCATGTTTAAAGTGATTTTCATGCTTCCAGGGGCTCGGGAAGTGAATTAAATACTATTTGGAGGCATTTAATGTTCAATCAAAAACAGCTGATTTTTGACAAAAGAGATAACACCCCCCCATTACGTCATGCTTCAGAAATGTGGAAAATGGTCCGTTTTCAAATGTTTTATTTTTGAACGTCAGTTCACATTTGTAGGTGGATCATCAGTGTTAGAGCTAAAATTAGCATGTTTAAAGTGATTTTCATGCTTCCAGGGGCCCTAAACACAAGATTTATGGAATGGTTAAAAGTGCATGAAAATGGCCAATTTACTCACTCTGAGTTCTCAAAAAGTGTTTCTTCACCCCGGGAAGTTAATTAAATACCATTTGGAGGCATTTAATGTTCGAGCAGAAACGGCTGATTTTCGACAAAAGAGATAACACCCCCCCCATTAAGTCATGCTTCAGAAATGTGGAAAATGGTCCGTTTTCAAATGTTTTATTTTGGAACGTCAGTTCACATTTGTAGGTGGATCATCAGTGTTAGAGCTAAAATTAGCATGTTTATAGTGATGTTCATGCTTCCAGGGGCTCGGGAAGTGAATTAAATACTATTTGGAGGCATTTAATGTTCAATCAAAAACAGCTGATTTTTGACAAAAGAGATAACACCCCCCCCATTACGTCATGCTTCAGAAATGTGGAAAATGGTCCGTTTTAAAATGTTTTATTTTTGAATGTCAGTTCACATTTGTAGGTGGATCATCAGTGTTAGAGCTAAAATTAGCATGTTTAAAGTGATTTTCATGCTTCCAGGGGCTCGGGAAGTGAATTAAATACTATTTGGAGGCATTTAATGTTCAATCAAAAACAGCTGATTTTTGACAAAAGAGATAACACCCCCCCATTACGTCATGCTTCAGAAATGTGGAAAATGGTCCGTTTTCAAATGTTTTATTTTTGAACGTCAGTTCACATTTGTAGGTGGATCATCAGTGTTAGAGCTAAAATTAGCATGTTTAAACTGATTTTCATGCTTCCAGGGGCCCTAAACACAAGATTTATGGAATGGTTAAAAGTGCATGAAAATGGCCAATTTACTCACTCTGAGTTCTCAAAAAGGGTTTCTTCACCCCGGGAAGTTAATTAAATACCATTTGGAGGCATTTAATGTTCGAGCAAAAACTGCTGATTTTCGACAAAAGAGATAACACCCCCCCATTACGTCATGCTTCAGAACTGTGGAAAATGGTCCGTTTTCAAATGTTTTATTTTTGAACGTCAGTTCACATTTGTAGGTGGATCATCAGTGTTAGAGCTAAAATTAGCATGTTTAAAGTGATTTTCATGCTTCCAGGGGCCCTAAACACAAGATTTATGGAATGGTTAAAAGTGCATGAAAATGGCCAATTTACTCACTCTGAGTTCTCAAAAAGGGTTTCTTCACCCCGGGAAGTTAATTAAATACCATTTGGAGGCATTTAATGTTCGAGCAAAAAAGGCTGATTTTCGACAAAAGAGATAACACCCCCCTATTACGTCATGCTTCAGAAATGTGGAAAATGGTCCGTTTTCAAATGTTTTATTTTTGAACATCAGTTCACATTTGTAGGTGGATCATCAGTGTTAGAGCTAAAATTAGCATGTTTAAAGGGATTTTCATGCTTCCAGGGGCTCGGGAAGTGAATTAAATACTATTTGGAGGCATTTAATGTTCAATCAAAAACAGCTGATTTTTGACAAAAAAGATAACACCCCCCCATTACGTCATGCTTCAGAAATGTGGAAAATGGTCCGTTTTCAAATGTTTTATTTTTGAACGTCAGTTCACATTTGTAGGTGGATCATCAGTGTTAGAGCTAAAATTAGCATGTTTAAAGTGATTTTCATGCTTCCAGGGGCTCGGGAAGTGAATTAAATACTATTTGGAGGCATTTAATGTTCAAGCAAAAACAGCTGATTTTTGACAAAAGAGATAACACCCCCCCATTACGTCATGCTTCAGAAATGTGGAAAATGGTCCGTTTTCAAATGTTTTATTTTTGAACGTCAGTTCACATTTGTAGGTGGATCATCAGTGTTAGAGCTAAAATTAGCATGTTTAAAGTGATTTTCATGTTTCCAGGGGCTCGGGAAGTGAATTAAATACTATTTGGAGGCATTTAATGTTCAAGCAAAAACAGCTGATTTTTGACAAAAGAGATAACACCCCCCATTACGTCATGCTTCAGAAATGTGGAAAATGGTCCGTTTTCAAATGTTTTATTTTTGAACGTCAGTTCACATTTGTAGGTGGATCATCAGTGTTAGAGCTAAAATTAGCATGTTTAAAGTGATTTTCATGCTTCCAGGGGCCCTAAACACAAGATTTATGGAATGGTTAAAAGTGCATGAAAATGGCCAATTTACTCACTCTGAGTTCTCAAAAAGGGTTTCTTCACCCCGGGAAGTTAATTAAATACCATTTGGAGGCATTTAATGTTCGAGCAAAAACGGCTGATTTTCGACAAAAGAGATAACACCCCCCCATTACGTCATGCTTCAGAAATGTGGAAAATGGTCCGTTTTCAAATGTTTTATTTTTGAACGTCAGTTCACATTTGTAGGTGGATCATCAGTGTTAGAGCTAAAATTAGCATGTTTAAAGTGATTTTCATGCTTCCAGGGGCCCTAAACACAAGATTTATGGAATGGTTAAAAGTGCATGAAAATGGCCAATTTACTCACTCTGAGTTCTCAAAAAGGGTTTCTTCACCCCGGGAAGTTAATTAAATACCATTTGGAGGCATTTAATGTTCGAGCAAAAACGGCTGATTTTCGACAAAAGAGATAACACCCCCCCATTACGTCATGCTTCAGAAATGTGGAAAATGGTCCGTTTTCAAATGTTTTATTTTTGAACGTCAGTTCACATTTGTAGGTGGATCATCAGTGTTAGAGCTAAAATTAGCATGTTTAAAGTGATTTTCATGCTTCCAGGGGCCCTAAACACAAGATTTATGGAATGGTTAAAAGTGCATGAAAATGGCCAATTTACTCACTCTGAGTTCTCAAAAAGGGTTTCTTCACCCCGGGAAGTTAATTAAATACCATTTGGAGGCATTTAATGTTCGAGCAAAAACTGCTGATTTTCGACAAAAGAGATAACACCCCCCCATTACGTCATGCTTCAGAAATGTGGAAAATGGTCCGTTTTCAAATGTTTTATTTTTGAACATCAGTTCACATTTGTAGGTGGATCATCAGTGTTAGAGCTAAAATTAGCATGTTTAAAGTGATTTTCATGCTTCCAGGGGCTCGGGAAGTGAATTAAATACTATTTGGAGGCATTTAATGTTCAAGCAAAAACAGCTGATTTTTGACAAAAGAGATAACACCCCCCATTACGTCATGCTTCAGAAATGTGGAAAATGGTCCGTTTTCAAATGTTTTATTTTTGAACGTCAGTTCACATTTGTAGGTGGATCATCAGTGTTAGAGCTAAAATTAGCATGTTTAAAGTGATTTTCATGCTTCCAGGGGCCCTAAACACAAGATTTATGGAATGGTTAAAAGTGCATGAAAATGGCCAATTTACTCACTCTGAGTTCTCAAAAAGGGTTTCTTCACCCAGGGAAGTTAATTAAATACCATTTGGAGGCATTTAATGTTAGAGCAAAAACGGCTGATTTTCGACAAAAGAGATAACACCCCCCCATTACGTCATGCTTCAGAAATCTGGAAAATGGTCCGTTTTCAAATGTTTTATTTTTGAACGTCAGTTCACATTTGTAGGTGGATCATCAGTGTTAGAGCTAAAATTAGCATGTTTAAAGTGATTTTCATGCTTCCAGGGGCTCGGGAAGTGAATTAAATACTATTTGGAGGCATTTAATGTTCAAGCAAAAACAGCTGATTTTTGACAAAAGAGATAACACCCCCCCATTACGTCATGCTTCAGAAATGTGGAAAATGGTCCGTTTTCAAATGTTTTATTTTTGAACATCAGTTCACATTTGTAGGTGGATCATCAGTGTTAGAGCTAAAATTAGCATGTTTAAAGTGATTTTCATGCTTCCAGGGGCTCGGGAAGTGAATTAAATACTATTTGGAGGCATTTAATGTTCAATCAAAAACAGCTGATTTTTGACAAAAGAGATAACACCCCCCCATTACGTCATGCTTCAGAAATGTGGAAAATGGTCCGTTTTCAAATGTTTTATTTTTTAACGTCAGTTCACATTTGTAGGTGGATCATCAGTGTTAGAGCTAAAATTAGCATGTTTAAAGTGATTTTCATGCTTCCAGGGGCCATAAACACAAGATTTATGGAATGGTTAAAAGTGCATGAAAATGGCCAATTTACTCACTCTGAGTTCTCAAAAAGGGTTTCTTCACCCCGGGAAGTTAATTAAATACCATTTGGAGGCATTTAATGTTCGAGCAAAAACGGCTGATTTTCGACAAAAGAGATCATACCCCCCCATTACATCATGCTTCAGAAATGTGGAAAATGGTCCGTTTTCAAATGTTTTATTTTTGAACGTCAGTTCACATTTGTAGGTGGATCATCAGTGTTAGAGCTAAAATTAGCATGTTTAAAGTGATTTTCATGCTTCCAGGGGCTCGGGAAGTGAATTAAATACTATTTGGAGGCATTTAATGTTCAATCAAAAACAGCTGATTTTTGACAAAAGAGATAACACCCCCCCCATTACGTCATGCTTCAGAAATGTGGAAAATGGTCCGTTTTCAAATGTTTTATTTTTGAATGTCAGTTCACATTTGTAGGTGGATCATCAGTGTTGGAGCTAAAATTAGCATGTTTAAAGTGATTTTCATGCTTCCAGGGGCCCTAAACACAAGATTTATGGAATGGTTAAAAGTGCATGAAAATGGCCAATTTACTCACTCTGAGTTCTCAAAAAGTGTTTCTTCACCCCGGGAAGTTAATTAAATACCATTTGGAGGCATTTAATGTTCGAGCAGAAACGGCTGATTTTCGACAAAAGAGATAACACCCCCCCCCATTAAGTCATGCTTCAGAAATGTGGAAAATGGTCTGTTTTCAAATGTTTTATTTTGGAACGTCAGTTCACATTTGTAGGTGGATCATCAGTGTTAGAGCTAAAATTAGCATGTTTATAGTGATGTTCATGCTTCCAGGGGCTCGGGAAATGAATTAAATACTATTTGAAGGCATTTAATGTTCAATCAAAAACAGCTGATTTTTGACAAAAGAGATAACACCCCCCCATTACGTCATGCTTCAGAAATGTGGAAAATGGTCCGTTTTAAAATGTTTTATTTTTGAATGTCAGTTCACATTTGTAGGTGGATCATCAGTGTTGGAGCTAAAATTAGCATGTTTAAAGTGATTTTCATGCTTCCAGGGGCCCTAAACACAAGATTTATGGAATGGTTAAAAGTGCATGAAAATGGCCAATTTACTCACTCTGAGTTCTCAAAAAGGGTTTCTTCACCCCGGGAAGTTAATTAAATACCATTTGGAGGCATTTAATGTTCGAGCAAAAACGGCTAATTTTCGACAAAAGAGATAACACCCCCCCATTACGTCATGCTTCAGAAATGTGGAAAATGGTCCGTTTTCAAATGTTTTATTTTTGAACATCAGTTCACATTTGTAGGTGGATCATCAGTGTTAGAGCTAAAATTAGCATGTTTAAAGGGATTTTCATGCTTCCAGGGGCTCGGGAAGTGAATTAAATACTATTTGGAGGCATTTAATGTTCAATCAAAAACAGCTGATTTTTGACAAAAAAGATAACACCCCCCCATTACGTCATGCTTCAGAAATGTGGAAAATGGTCCGTTTTCAAATGTTTTATTTTTGAACATCAGTTCACATTTGTAGGTGGATCATCAGTGTTAGAGCTAAAATTAGCATGTTTAAAGGGATTTTCATGCTTCCAGGGGCTCGGGAAGTGAATTAAATACTATTTGGAGGCATTTAATGTTCAATCAAAAACAGCTGATTTTTGACAAAAAAGATAACACCCCCCCATTACGTCATGCTTCAGAAATGTGGAAAATGGTCCGTTTTCAAATGTTTTATTTTTGAACGTCAGTTCACATTTGTAGGTGGATCATCAGTGTTAGAGCTAAAATTAGCATGTTTATAGTGATGTTCATGCTTCCAGGGGCTCGGGAAATGAATTAAATACTATTTGAAGGCATTTAATGTTCAATCAAAAACAGCTGATTTTTGACAAAAGAGATAACACCCCCCCATTACGTCATGCTTCAGAAATGTGGAAAATGGTCCGTTTTAAAATGTTTTATTTTTGAATGTCAGTTCACATTTGTAGGTGGATCATCAGTGTTGGAGCTAAAATTAGCATGTTTAAAGTGATTTTCATGCTTCCAGGGGCCCTAAACACAAGATTTATGGAATGGTTAAAAGTGCATGAAAATGGCCAATTTACTCACTCTGAGTTCTCAAAAAGGGTTTCTTCACCCCGGGAAGTTAATTAAATACCATTTGGAGGCATTTAATGTTCGAGCAAAAACGGCTAATTTTCGACAAAAGAGATAACACCCCCCCATTACGTCATGCTTCAGAAATGTGGAAAATGGTCCGTTTTCAAATGTTTTATTTTTGAACATCAGTTCACATTTGTAGGTGGATCATCAGTGTTAGAGCTAAAATTAGCATGTTTAAAGGGATTTTCATGCTTCCAGGGGCTCGGGAAGTGAATTAAATACTATTTGGAGGCATTTAATGTTCAATCAAAAACAGCTGATTTTTGACAAAAGAGATAACACCCCCCCATTACGTCATGCTTCAGAAATGTGGAAAATGGTCCGTTTTCAAATGTTTTATTTTTGAACGGCAGTTCACATTTGTAGGTGGATCATCAGTGTTAGAGCTAAAATTAGCATGTTTAAAGTGATTTTCATGTTTCCAGGGGCTCGGGAAGTGAATTAAATACTATTTGGAGGCATTTAATGTTCAAGCAAAAACAGCTGATTTTTGACAAAAGAGATAACACCCCCCATTACGTCATGCTTCAGAAATGTGGAAAATGGTCCGTTTTCAAATGTTTTATTTTTGAACGTCAGTTCACATTTGTAGGTGGATCATCAGTGTTAGAGCTAAAATTAGCATGTTTAAAGTGATTTTCATGCTTCCAGGGGCCCTAAACACAAGATTTATGGAATGGTTAAAAGTGCATGAAAATGGCCAATTTACTCACTCTGAGTTCTCAAAAAGGGTTTCTTCACCCCGGGAAGTTAATTAAATACCATTTGGAGGCATTTAATGTTCGAGCAAAAACGGCTGATTTTCGACAAAAGAGATAACACCCCCCCATTACGTCATGCTTCAGAAATGTGGAAAATGGTCCGTTTTCAAATGTTTTATTTTTGAACGTCAGTTCACATTTGTAGGTGGATCATCAGTGTTAGAGCTAAAATTAGCATGTTTAAAGTGATTTTCATGCTTCCAGGGGCTCGGGAAGTGAATTAAATACTATTTGGAGGCATTTAATGTTCAATCAAAAACAGCTGATTTTTGACAAAAGAGATAACACCCCCCCATTACGTCATGCTTCAGAAATGTGGAAAATGGTCCGTTTTCAAATGTTTTATTTTTGAACGTCAGTTCACATTTGTAGGTGGATCATCAGTGTTAGAGCTAAAATTAGCATGTTTAAAGTGATTTTCATGCTTCCAGGGGCCCTAAACACAAGATTTATGGAATGGTTAAAAGTGCATGAAAATGGCCAATTTACTCACTCTGAGTTCTCAAAAAGGGTTTCTTCACCCCGGGAAGTTAATTAAATACCATTTGGAGGCATTTAATGTTCGAGCAAAAACTGCTGATTTTCGACAAAAGAGATAACACCCCCCCATTACGTCATGCTTCAGAAATGTGGAAAATGGTCCGTTTTCAAATGTTTTATTTTTGAACATCAGTTCACATTTGTAGGTGGATCATCAGTGTTAGAGCTAAAATTAGCATGTTTAAAGGGATTTTCATGCTTCCAGGGGCTCGGGAAGTGAATTAAATACTATTTGGAGGCATTTAATGTTCAATCAAAAACAGCTGATTTTTGACAAAAAAGATAACACCCCCCCATTACGTCATGCTTCAGAAATGTGGAAAATGGTCCGTTTTCAAATGTTTTATTTTTGAACGTCAGTTCACATTTGTAGGTGGATCATCAGTGTTAGAGCTAAAATTAGCATGTTTAAAGTGATTTTCATGCTTCCAGGGGCCCTAAACACAAGATTTATGGAATGGTTAAAAGTGCATGAAAATGGCCAATTTACTCACTCTGAGTTCTCAAAAAGGGTTTCTTCACCCCGGGAAGTTAATTAAATACCATTTGGAGGCATTTAATGTTAGAGCAAAAACGGCTGATTTTCGACAAAAGAGATAACACCCCCCCATTACGTCATGCTTCAGAAATGTGGAAAATGGTCCGTTTTCAAATGTTTTATTTTTGAACGTCAGTTCACATTTGTAGGTGGATCATCAGTGTTAGAGCTAAAATTAGCATGTTTAAAGTGATTTTCATGCTTCCAGGGGCTCGGGAAGTGAATTAAATACTATTTGGAGGCATTTAATGTTCAAGCAAAAACAGCTGATTTTTGACAAAAGAGATAACACCCCTCCATTACGTCATGCTTCAGAAATGTGGAAAATGGTCCGTTTTCAAATGTTTTATTTTTGAACGTCAGTTCACATTTGTAGGTGGATCATCAGTGTTAGAGCTAAAATTAGCATGTTTAAAGTGATTTTCATGCTTCCAGGGGCCTTAAACACAAGATTTATGGAATGGTTAAAAGTGCATGAAAATGGCCAATTTACTCACTCTGAGTTCTCAAAAAGGGTTTCTTCACCCCGGGAAGTTAATTAAATACCATTTGGAGGCATTTAATGTTCGAGCAAAAACGGCTGATTTTCGACAAAAGAGATAACACCCCCCCATTACGTCATGCTTCAGAAATGTGGAAAATGGTCCGTTTTCAAATGTTTTATTTTTGAACATCAGTTCACATTTGTAGGTGGATCATCAGTGTTAGAGCTAAAATTAGCATGTTTAAAGTGATTTTCATGCTTCCAGGGGCTCGGGAAGTGAATTAAATACTATTTGGAGGCATTTAATGTTCAATCAAAAACAGCTGATTTTTGACAAAAGAGATAACACCCCCCCATTACGTCATGCTTCAGAAATGTGGAAAATGGTCCGTTTTCAAATGTTTTATTTTTTTAACGTCAGTTCACATTTGTAGGTGGATCATCAGTGTTAGAGCTAAAATTAGCATGTTTAAAGTGATGTTCATGCTTCCAGGGGCCCTAAACACAAGATTTATGGAATGGTTAAAAGTGCATGAAAATGGCCAATTTACTCACTCTGAGTTCTCAAAAAGGGTTTCTTCACCCCGGGAAGTTAATTAAATACCATTTGGAGGCATTTAATGTTCGAGCAAAAACGGCTGATTTTCGACAAAAGAGATAACACCCCCCCATTACATCATGCTTCAGAAATGTGGAAAATGGTCCGTTTTCAAATGTTTTATTTTTGAACGTCAGTTCACATTTGTAGGTGGATCATCAGTGTTAGAGCTAAAATTAGCATGTTTAAAGTGATTTTCATGCTTCCAGGGGCTCGGGAAGTGAATTAAATACTATTTGGAGGCATTTAATGTTCAATCAAAAACAGCTGATTTTTGACAAAAGAGATAACACCCCCCCATTACGTCATGCTTCAGAAATGTGGAAAATGGTCCGTTTTCAAATGTTTTATTTTTGAACGTCAGTTCACATTTGTAGGTGGATCATCAGTGTTAGAGCTAAAATTAGCATGTTTAAAGTGATTTTCATGCTTCCAGGGGCCCTAAATACAAGATTTATGGAATGGTTAAAAGTGCATGAAAATGGCCAATTTACTCACTCTGAGTTCTCAAAAAGTGTTTCTTCACCCCGGGAAGTTAATTAAATACCATTTGGAGGTATTTAATGTTCGAGCAGAAACGGCTGATTTTCGACAAAAGAGATAACACCCCCCCCCATTAAGTCATGCTTCAGAAATGTGGAAAATGGTCCGTTTTCAAATGTTTTATTTTGGAACGTCAGTTCACATTTGTAGGTGGATCATCAGTGTTAGAGCTAAAATTAGCATGTTTATAGTGATGTTCATGCTTCCAGGGGCTCGGGAAGTGAATTAAATACTATTTGGAGGCATTTAATGTTCAATCAAAAACAGCTGATTTTTGACAAAAGAGATAACACCCCCCCATTACGTCATGCTTCAGAAATGTGGAAAATGGTCCGTTTTAAAATGTTTTATTTTTGAATGTCAGTTCACATTTGTAGGTGGATCATCAGTGTTGGAGCTAAAATTAGCATGTTTAAAGTGATTTTCATGCTTCCAGGGGCCCTAAACACAAGATTTATGGAATGGTTAAAAGTGCATGAAAATGGCCAATTTACTCACTCTGAGTTCTCAAAAAGGGTTTCTTCACCCCGGGAAGTTAATTAAATACCATTTGGAGGCATTTAATGTTCGAGCAAAAACGGCTGATTTTCGACAAAAGAGATAACACCCCCCCATTACGTCATGCTTCAGAAATGTGGAAAATGGTCCGTTTTCAAATGTTTTATTTTTGAACATCAGTTCACATTTGTAGGTGGATCATAAGTGTTAGAGCTAAAATTAGCATGTTTAACCCCTTCGAGGCTAATGACGAGCTGGCCTCGTCATGGCGCTTACCTGCCGTGCGCGGATGACAAGGCCAGCTCGTCATAAAACAATATAAAACAATAAAACCCAGCGCAGGACGGGAAAACGCCTAGCAGCCATGGGGTTAAAGTGATTTTCATGCTTCCAGGGGCCCTAAACACAAGATTTATGGAATGGTTAAAAGTGCATGAAAATGGCCAATTTACTCAGCCTGAGTTCTCAAAAAGTGTTTCTTCACCCCGGGAAGTTAATTAAATACCATTTGGAGGCATTTAATGTTCGAGCAAAAACGGCTGATTTTCGACAAAAGAGATAACACCCCCCCATTACGTCATGCTTCAGAAATGTGGAAAATGGTCCGTTTTCAAATGTTTTATTTTTGAACGTCAGTTCACATTTGTAGGTGGATCATCAGTGTTAGAGCTAAAATGAGCATGTTTAAAGTGATTTTCATGCTTCCAGGGGCTCGGGAAGTGAATTAAATACTATTTGGAGGCATTTAATGTTCAATCAAAAACAGCTGATTTTTGACAAAAGAGATAACACCCCCCCATTACGTCATGCTTCAGAAATGTGGAAAATGGTCCGTTTTCAAATGTTTTATTTTTGAACGTCAGTTCACATTTGTAGGTGGATCATCAGTGTTAGAGCTAAAATTAGCATGTTTAAAGTGATTTTCATGCTTCCAGGGGCCCTAAACACAAGATTTATGGAATGGTTAAAAGTGCATGAAAATGGCCAATTTACTCACTCTGAGTTCTCAAAAAGGGTTTCTTCACCCCGGGAAGTTAATTAAATACCATTTGGAGGCATTTAATGTTCGAGCAAAAACTGCTGATTTTCGACAAAAGAGATAACACCCCCCCCATTACATCATGCTTCAGAAATGTGGAAAATGGTCCGTTTTCAAATGTTTTATTTTTGAACGTCAGTTCACATTTGTAGGTGGATCATCAGTGTTAGAGCTAAAATTAGCATGTTTAAAGTGATTTTCATGCTTCCAGGGGCTCGGGAAGTGAATTAAATACTATTTGGAGGCATTTAATGTTCAATCAAAAACAGCTGATTTTTGACAAAAGAGATAACACCCCCCCATTACGTCATGCTTCAGAAATGTGGAAAATGGTCCGTTTTCAAATGTTTTATTTTTGAACGTCAGTTCACATTTGTAGGTGGATCATCAGTGTTAGAGCTAAAATTAGCATGTTTAAAGTGATTTTCATGCTTCCAGGGGCCCTAAATACAAGATTTATGGAATGGTTAAAAGTGCATGAAAATGGCCAATTTACTCACTCTGAGTTCTCAAAAAGTGTTTCTTCACCCCGGGAAGTTAATTAAATACCATTTGGAGGTATTTAATGTTCGAGCAGAAACGGCTGATTTTCGACAAAAGAGATAACACCCCCCCCATTAAGTCATGCTTCAGAAATGTGGAAAATGGTCCGTTTTCAAATGTTTTATTTTGGAACGTCAGTTCACATTTGTAGGTGGATCATCAGTGTTAGAGCTAAAATTAGCATGTTTATAGTGATGTTCATGCTTCCAGGGGCTCGGGAAGTGAATTAAATACTATTTGGAGGCATTTAATGTTCAATCAAAAACAGCTGATTTTTGACAAAAGAGATAACACCCCCCCATTACGTCATGCTTCAGAAATGTGGAAAATGGTCCGTTTTAAAATGTTTTATTTTTGAATGTCAGTTCACATTTGTAGGTGGATCATCAGTGTTGGAGCTAAAATTAGCATGTTTAAAGTGATTTTCATGCTTCCAGGGGCCCTAAACACAAGATTTATGGAATGGTTAAAAGTGCATGAAAATGGCCAATTTACTCACTCTGAGTTCTCAAAAAGGGTTTCTTCACCCCGGGAAGTTAATTAAATACCATTTGGAGGCATTTAATGTTCGAGCAAAAACGGCTGATTTTCGACAAAAGAGATAACACCCCCCCATTACGTCATGCTTCAGAAATGTGGAAAATGGTCCGTTTTCAAATGTTTTATTTTTGAACGTCAGTTCACATTTGTAGGTGGATCATCAGTGTTAGAGCTAAAATTAGCATGTTTAAAGTGATTTTCATGCTTCCAGGGGCTCGGGAAGTGAATTAAATACTATTTGGAGGCATTTAATGTTCAAGCAAAAACAGCTGATTTTTGACAAAAGAGATAACACCCCCCCATTACGTCATGCTTCAGAAATGTGGAAAATGGTCCGTTTTCAAATGTTTTATTTTTGAACATCAGTTCACATTTGTAGGTGGATCATAAGTGTTAGAGCTAAAATTAGCATGTTTAACCCCTTCGAGGCTAATGACGAGCTGGCCTCGTCATGGCGCTTACCTGCCGTGCGCGGATGACAAGGCCAGCTCGTCATAAAACAATATAAAACAATAAAACCCAGCGCAGGACGGGAAAACGCCTAGCAGCCATGGGGTTAAAGTGATTTTCATGCTTCCAGGGGCCCTAAACACAAGATTTATGGAATGGTTAAAAGTGCATGAAAATGGCCAATTTACTCACTCTGAGTTCTCAAAAAGTGTTTCTTCACCCCGGGAAGTTAATTAAATACCATTTGGAGGCATTTAATGTTCGAGCAAAAACGGCTGATTTTCGACAAAAGAGATAACACCCCCCCATTACGTCATGCTTCAGAAATGTGGAAAATGGTCCGTTTTCAAATGTTTTATTTTTGAACGTCAGTTCACATTTGTAGGTGGATCATCAGTGTTAGAGCTAAAATGAGCATGTTTAAAGTGATTTTCATGCTTCCAGGGGCTCGGGAAGTGAATTAAATACTATTTGGAGGCATTTAATGTTCAATCAAAAACAGCTGATTTTTGACAAAAGAGATAACACCCCCCCATTACGTCATGCTTCAGAAATGTGGAAAATGGTCCGTTTTCAAATGTTTTATTTTTGAACGTCAGTTCACATTTGTAGGTGGATCATCAGTGTTAGAGCTAAAATTAGCATGTTTAAAGTGATTTTCATGCTTCCAGGGGCCCTAAACACAAGATTTATGGAATGGTTAAAAGTGCATGAAAATGGCCAATTTACTCACTCTGAGTTCTCAAAAAGTGTTTCTTCACCCCGGGAAGTTAATTAAATACCATTTGGAGGTATTTAATGTTCGAGCAGAAACGGCTGATTTTCGACAAAAGAGATAACACCCCCCCCATTAAGTCATGCTTCAGAAATGTGGAAAATGGTCCGTTTTCAAATGTTTTATTTTGGAACGTCAGTTCACATTTGTAGGTGGATCATCAGTGTTAGAGCTAAAATTAGCATGTTTAAAGTGATTTTCATGCTTCCAGGGGCTCGGGAAGTGAATTAAATACTATTTGGAGGCATTTAATGTTCAAGCAAAAACAGCTGATTTTTGACAAAAGAGATAACACCCCCCCATTACGTCATGCTTCAGAAATGTGGAAAATGGTCCGTTTTCAAATGTTTTATTTTTGAACATCAGTTCACATTTGTAGGTGGATCATAAGTGTTAGAGCTAAAATTAGCATGTTTAACCCCTTCGAGGCTAATGACGAGCTGGCCTCGTCATGGCGCTTACCTGCCGTGCGCGGATGACAAGGCCAGCTCGTCATAAAACAATATAAAACAATAAAACCCAGCGCAGGACGGGAAAACGCCTAGCAGCCATGGGGTTAAAGTGATTTTCATGCTTCCAGGGGCCCTAAACACAAGATTTATGGAATGGTTAAAAGTGCATGAAAATGGCCAATTTACTCACTCTGAGTTCTCAAAAAGTGTTTCTTCACCCCGGGAAGTTAATTAAATACCATTTGGAGGCATTTAATGTTCGAGCAAAAACGGCTGATTTTCGACAAAAGAGATAACACCCCCCCATTACGTCATGCTTCAGAAATGTGGAAAATGGTCCGTTTTCAAATGTTTTATTTTTGAACGTCAGTTCACATTTGTAGGTGGATCATCAGTGTTAGAGCTAAAATGAGCATGTTTAAAGTGATTTTCATGCTTCCAGGGGCTCGGGAAGTGAATTAAATACTATTTGGAGGCATTTAATGTTCAAGCAAAAACAGCTGATTTTTGACAAAAGAGATAACACCCCCCCATTACGTCATGCTTCAGAAATGTGGAAAATGGTCCGTTTTCAAATGTTTTATTTTTGAACGTCAGTTCACATTTGTAGGTGGATCATCAGTGTTAGAGCTAAAATTAGCATGTTTAAAGTGATTTTCATGCTTCCAGGGGCCCTAAATACAAGATTTATGGAATGGTTAAAAGTGCATGAAAATGGCCAATTTACTCACTCTGAGTTCTCAAAAAGTGTTTCTTCACCCCGGGAAGTTAATTAAATACCATTTGGAGGTATTTAATGTTCGAGCAGAAACGGCTGATTTTCGACAAAAGAGATAACACCCCCCCCATTAAGTCATGCTTCAGAAATGTGGAAAATGGTCCGTTTTCAAATGTTTTATTTTGGAACGTCAGTTCACATTTGTAGGTGGATCATCAGTGTTAGAGCTAAAATTAGCATGTTTATAGTGATGTTCATGCTTCCAGGGGCTCGGGAAGTGAATTAAATACTATTTGGAGGCATTTAATGTTCAATCAAAAACAGCTGATTTTTGACAAAAGAGATAACACCCCCCCATTACGTCATGCTTCAGAAATGTGGAAAATGGTCCGTTTTAAAATGTTTTATTTTTGAATGTCAGTTCACATTTGTAGGTGGATCATCAGTGTTGGAGCTAAAATTAGCATGTTTAAAGTGATTTTCATGCTTCCAGGGGCCCTAAACACAAGATTTATGGAATGGTTAAAAGTGCATGAAAATGGCCAATTTACTCACTCTGAGTTCTCAAAAAGGGTTTCTTCACCCCGGGAAGTTAATTAAATACCATTTGGAGGCATTTAATGTTCGAGCAAAAACGGCTGATTTTCGACAAAAGAGATAACACCCCCCCATTACGTCATGCTTCAGAAATGTGGAAAATGGTCCGTTTTCAAATGTTTTATTTTTGAACGTCAGTTCACATTTGTAGGTGGATCATCAGTGTTAGAGCTAAAATTAGCATGTTTAAAGTGATTTTCATGCTTCCAGGGGCTCGGGAAGTGAATTAAATACTATTTGGAGGCATTTAATGTTCAAGCAAAAACAGCTGATTTTTGACAAAAGAGATAACACCCCCCCATTACGTCATGCTTCAGAAATGTGGAAAATGGTCCGTTTTCAAATGTTTTATTTTTGAACATCAGTTCACATTTGTAGGTGGATCATAAGTGTTAGAGCTAAAATTAGCATGTTTAACCCCTTCGAGGCTAATGACGAGCTGGCCTCGTCATGGCGCTTACCTGCCGTGCGCGGATGACAAGGCCAGCTCGTCATAAAACAATATAAAACAATAAAACCCAGCGCAGGACGGGAAAACGCCTAGCAGCCATGGGGTTAAAGTGATTTTCATGCTTCCAGGGGCCCTAAACACAAGATTTATGGAATGGTTAAAAGTGCATGAAAATGGCCAATTTACTCACTCTGAGTTCTCAAAAAGTGTTTCTTCACCCCGGGAAGTTAATTAAATACCATTTGGAGGCATTTAATGTTCGAGCAAAAACGGCTGATTTTCGACAAAAGAGATAACACCCCCCCATTACGTCATGCTTCAGAAATGTGGAAAATGGTCCGTTTTCAAATGTTTTATTTTTGAACGTCAGTTCACATTTGTAGGTGGATCATCAGTGTTAGAGCTAAAATGAGCATGTTTAAAGTGATTTTCATGCTTCCAGGGGCTCGGGAAGTGAATTAAATACTATTTGGAGGCATTTAATGTTCAATCAAAAACAGCTGATTTTTGACAAAAGAGATAACACCCCCCCATTACGTCATGCTTCAGAAATGTGGAAAATGGTCCGTTTTCAAATGTTTTATTTTTGAACGTCAGTTCACATTTGTAGGTGGATCATCAGTGTTAGAGCTAAAATTAGCATGTTTAAAGTGATTTTCATGCTTCCAGGGGCCCTAAACACAAGATTTATGGAATGGTTAAAAGTGCATGAAAATGGCCAATTTACTCACTCTGAGTTCTCAAAAAGGGTTTCTTCACCCCGGGAAGTTAATTAAATACCATTTGGAGGCATTTAATGTTCGAGCAAAAACTGCTGATTTTCGACAAAAGAGATAACACCCCCCCATTACGTCATGCTTCAGAAATGTGGAAAATGGTCCGTTTTCAAATGTTTTATTTTTGAACATCAGTTCACATTTGTAGGTGGATCATCAGTGTTAGAGCTAAAATTAGCATGTTTAAAGTGATTTTCATGCTTCCAGGGGCTCGGGAAGTGAATTAAATACTATTTGGAGGCATTTAATGTTCAAGCAAAAACAGCTGATTTTTGACAAAAGAGATAACACCCCCCCATTACGTCATGCTTCAGAAATGTGGAAAATGGTCCGTTTTCAAATGTTTTATTTTTGAACGTCAGTTCACATTTGTAGGTGGATCATCAGTGTTAGAGCTAAAATTAGCATGTTTAAAGTGATTTTCATGCTTCCAGGGGCCCTAAACACAAGATTTATGGAATGGTTAAAAGTGCATGAAAATGGCCAATTTACTCACTCTGAGTTCTCAAAAAGGGTTTCTTCACCCAGGGAATTTAATTAAATACCATTTGGAGGCATTTAATGTTAGAGCAAAAACGGCTGATTTTCGACAAAAGAGATAACCCCCCCCCCCATTACGTCATGCTTCAGAAATGTGGAAAATGGTCCGTTTTCAAATGTTTTATTTTTGAACGTCAGTTCACATTTGTAGGTGGATCATCAGTGTTAGAGCTAAAATTAGCATGTTTAAAGTGATTTTCATGCTTCCAGGGGCTCGGGAAGTGAATTAAATACTATTTGGAGGCATTTAATGTTCAAGCAAAAACAGCTGATTTTTGACAAAAGAGATAACACCCCCCCATTACGTCATGCTTCAGAAATGTGGAAAATGGTCCGTTTTCAAATGTTTTATTTTTGAACATCAGTTCACATTTGTAGGTGGATCATCATTGTTAGAGCTAAAATTAGCATGTTTAAAGTGATTTTCATGCTTCCAGGGGCCCTAAACACAAGATTTATGGAATGGTTAAAAGTGCATGAAAATGGCCAATTTACTCACTCTGAGTTCTCAAAAAGGGTTTCTTCACCCCGGGAAGTTAATTAAATACCATTTGGAGGCCTTTAATGTTCGAGCAAAAACGGCTGATTTTCGACAAAAGAGATCATACCCCCCATTACATCATGCTTCAGAAATGTGGAAAATGGTCCGTTTTCAAATGTTTTATTTTTGAACGTCAGTTCACATTTGTAGGTGGATCATCAGTGTTAGAGCTAAAATTAGCATGTTTAAAGTGATTTTCATGCTTCCAGGGGCTCGGGAAGTGAATTAAATACTATTTGGAGGCATTTAATGTTCAATCAAAAACAGCTGATTTTTGACAAAAGAGATAACACCCCCCCCCCATTACGTCATGCTTCAGAAATGTGGAAAATGGTCCGTTTTCAAATGTTTTATTTTTGAATGTCAGTTCACATTTGTAGGTGGATCATCAGTGTTGGAGCTAAAATTAGCATGTTTAAAGTGATTTTCATGCTTCCAGGGGCCCTAAACACAAGATTTATGGAATGGTTAAAAGTGCATGAAAATGGCCAATTTACTCACTCTGAGTTCTCAAAAAGTGTTTCTTCACCCCGGGAAGTTAATTAAATACCATTTGGAGGCATTTAATGTTCGAGCAGAAACGGCTGATTTTCGACAAAAGAGATAACACCCCCCCCCATTAAGTCATGCTTCAGAAATGTGGAAAATGGTCCGTTTTCAAATGTTTTATTTTGGAACGTCAGTTCACATTTGTAGGTGGATCATCAGTGTTAGAGCTAAAATTAGCATGTTTATAGTGATGTTCATGGAAAGGGGCGACCACTCGGTCCCCCCGAACGTATGGCGGAGTGCCTCGATCCCCCCGGGAAGCCATTTTTGGGCGGGAGGCGCGTCTCGGCTGGTATGCCCGAAGCGGCGTAGCCGGGGCGCGCCTGTTCCCGCCCTAGAGTGGGCTGGCCTAGACACTGACGCAGCCAGCCACGCCCTCGGGACGGGCAGGGGCGGGTTTACGCCCGCCCTGAAGACGGATAAAAGGAGACGCAAGGCCAGAAGACGTCCTCTTGTTCTTGTGCTCCGAAGCTGCACCTCCTCGCTACACGTGAGCTCGGGACAGAACAAAGAGCCAATTTTGACCCACCCACCAGCCCCTGAGGACAGCAAGTTGTTGTGCAATAAAGTGGATTTTCTAAGTATGTTCTTCCTTTTTCGTTTACAGGTTGTGAAAGTATCAGTTTTGTTGTTTTTCATAATAAAGTATGGTGAATATCATTTAGGTTGTTACGATTAAAAGGACTTGATGTAGTGTTACTTTTGAGCATGCTCTTTCGGTCGTAGCGACCAATGTTTTCATAAGTTCGAATTGTCGTATTTATTTTTGGTAGGCGGTAAGGTCATGATCGGTGAGCACTAATTGGTAGATCCCTATGAGTGGGCGTCACCCAACACGGATGGGAGCGCTCGGGGGAGGTGGCCATTGGCCCCTCAATGGGGAGGCGGTCCCGTCTAAGGGCGGGTCGCCGGAAGTTAAGGAAAGGCGGTCAAGGCCCCTTCCTGTGTAGGAGGGGTTACAGCCCCCTCCTGAGGAATTTCCCGGGGCCAGGGTCATCTGCGACGGCAGATGCGGTAAGTTGTGTGGGGTGGGGGGAGGTCCACGATACCTTCTAGATACCACACACAAGTATTCGAACGACCTTTAAATGGCGTCGAGTCTTAAGTGCCCCCGACAAGTCAAGGGAAATTGTTAGTAGTTGCACTTGAGGTAAGCCTCTGTGCTGTCGCCCTTCCCAAGTGGGAGGGGTAAGTCTGGTTAGGGATCTTGACACCGGTTATGACCTTGCCGTTGGCCCTTAAACGTTAGGATGTACAATTTCAGTGTTTATAGAGAATGTTTCTGTAGGATGCTAGTTCGGCTAGGAGAACCTCTGTATTAGAGAATATGTTAAGATTAGCCAAACATCGCAAATGTGATAATGAAATTGTACATAATATGAAACGTTTAATGTTTAATTTTTTGTTTTAATAAATACGGCCGCGGGAGGGTCACTCCCTCCCACATCCAAAAACTTTGAAGAACTGTTTCCGGTTTCCCTTCTTTTGGGGATCGTGTTGAGAGGGGGTGGCGGGTATCTCAGCCATATGCTTCCAGGGGCTCGGGAAATGAATTAAATACTATTTGAAGGCATTTAATGTTCAATCAAAAACAGCTGATTTTTGACAAAAGAGATAACACCCCCCCATTACGTCATGCTTCAGAAATGTGGAAAATGGTCCGTTTTAAAATGTTTTATTTTTGAATGTCAGTTCACATTTGTAGGTGGATTATCAGTGTTGGAGCTAAAATTAGCATGTTTAAAGTGATTTTCATGCTTCCAGGGGCCCTAAACACAAGATTTATGGAATGGTTAAAAGTGCATGAAAATGGCCAATTTACTCACTCTGAGTTCTCAAAAAGGGTTTCTTCACCCCGGGAAGTTAATTAAATACCATTTGGAGGCATTTAATGTTCGAGCAAAAACGGCTAATTTTCGACAAAAGAGATAACACCCCCCCATTACGTCATGCTTCAGAAATGTGGAAAATGGTCCGTTTTCAAATGTTTTATTTTTGAACGTCAGTTCACATTTGTAGGTGGATCATCAGTGTTAGAGCTAAAATTAGCATGTTTAAAGTGATTTTCATGCTTCCAGGGGCTCGGGAAGTGAATTAAATACTATTTGGAGGCATTTAATGTTCAAGCAAAAACAGCTGATTTTTGACAAAAGAGATAACACCCCCCCATTACGTCATGCTTCAGAAATGTGGAAAATGGTCCGTTTTCAAATGTTTTATTTTTGAACGTCAGTTCACATTTGTCGGTGGATCATCAGTGTTAGAGCTAAAATTAGCATGTTTAAAGTGATTTTCATGCTTCCAGGGGCCCTAAACACAAGATTTATGGAATGGTTAAAAGTGCATGAAAATGGCCAATTTACTCACTCTGAGTTCTCAAAAAGGGTTTCTTCACCCCGGGAAGTTAATTAAATACCATTTGGAGGCATTTAATGTTCGAGCAAAAACGGCTGATTTTCGACAAAAGAGATAACACCCCCCCATTACGTCATGCTTCAGAAATGTGGAAAATGGTCCGTTTTCAAATGTTTTATTTTTGAACGTCAGTTCACATTTGTAGGTGGATCATCAGTGTTAGAGCTAAAATTAGCATGTTTAAAGCGATTTTCATGCTTCCAGGGGCTCGGGAAGTGAATTAAATACTATTTGGAGGCATTTAATGTTCAAGCAAAAACAGCTGATTTTTGACAAAAGAGATAACACCCCTCCATTACGTCATGCTTCAGAAATGTGGAAAATGGTCCGTTTTCAAATGTTTTATTTTTGAACGTCAGTTCACATTTGTAGGTGGATCATCAGTGTTAGAGCTAAAATTAGCATGTTTAAAGTGATTTTCATGCTTCCAGGGGCCCTAAACACAAGATTTATGGAATGGTTAAAAGTGCATGAAAATGGCCAATTTACTCACTCTGAGTTCTCAAAAAGGGTTTCTTCACCCCGGGAAGTTAATTAAATACCATTTGGAGGCATTTAATGTTCGAGCAAAAACGGCTGATTTTCGACAAAAGAGATAACACCCCCCCCATTACGTCATGCTTCAGAAATGTGGAAAATGGTCCGTTTTCAAATGTTTTATTTTTGAACATCAGTTCACATTTGTAGGTGGATCATCAGTGTTAGAGCTAAAATTAGCATGTTTAAAGTGATTTTCATGCTTCCAGGGGCTCGGGAAGTGAATTAAATACTATTTGGAGGCATTTAATGTTCAATCAAAAACAGCTGATCTTTGACAAAAGAGATAACACCCCCCCATTACGTCATGCTTCAGAAATGTGGATAATGGTCCGTTTTCAAATGTTTTATTTTTGAACGTCAGTTCACATTTATAGGTGGATCATCAGTGTTAGAGCTAAAATTAGCATGTTTAAAGTGATTTTCATGCTTCCAGGGGCCCTAAACACAAGATTTATGGAATGGTTAAAAGTGCATGAAAATGGCCAATTTACTCACTCTGAGTTCTCAAAAAGGGTTTCTTCACCCCGGGAAGTTAATTAAATACCATTTGGAGGCATTTAATGTTAGAGCAAAAACGGCTGATTTTCGACAAAAGAGATAACACCCCCCCCATTACGTCATGCTTCAGAAATGTGGAAAATGGTCCGTTTTCAAATGTTTTATTTTTGAACGTCAGTTCACATTTGTAGGTGGATCATCAGTGTTAGAGCTAAAATTAGCATGTTTAAAGTGATTTTCATGCTTCCAGGGGCTCGGGAAGTGAATTAAATACTATTTGGAGGCATTTAATGTTCAAGCAAAAACAGCTGATTTTTGACAAAAGAGATAACACCCCTCCTTTACGTCATGCTTCAGAAATGTGGAAAATGGTCCGTTTTCAAATGTTTTATTTTTGAACGTCAGTTCACATTTGTAGGTGGATCATCAGTGTTAGAGCTAAAATTAGCATGTTTAAAGTGATTTTCATGCTTCCAGGGGCCTTAAACACAAGATTTATGGAATGGTTAAAAGTGCATGAAAATGGCCAATTTACTCACTCTGAGTTCTCAAAAAGGGTTTCTTCACCCCGGGAAGTTAATTAAATACCATTTGGAGGCATTTAATGTTCGAGCAAAAACGGCTGATTTTCGACAAAAGAGATAACACCCCCCCATTACGTCATGCTTCAGAAATGTGGAAAATGGTCCGTTTTCAAATGTTTTATTTTTGAACATCAGTTCACATTTGTAGGTGGATCATCAGTGTTAGAGCTAAAATTAGCATGTTTAAAGTGATTTTCATGCTTCCAGGGGCTCAGGAAGTGAATTAAATACTATTTGGAGGCATTTAATGTTCAATCAAAAACAGCTGATTTTTGACAAAAGAGATAACACCCCCCCATTACGTCATGCTTCAGAAATGTGGAAAATGGTCCGTTTTCAAATGTTTTATTTTTTTAACGTCAGTTCACATTTGTAGGTGGATCATCAGTGTTAGAGCTAAAATTAGCATGTTTAAAGTGATGTTCATGCTTCCAGGGGCCCTAAACACAAGATTTATGGAATGGTTAAAAGTGCATGAAAATGGCCAATTTACTCACTCTGAGTTCTCAAAAAGGGTTTCTTCACCCCGGGAAGTTAATTAAATACCATTTGGAGGCATTTAATGTTCGAGCAAAAACGGCTGATTTTCGACAAAAGAGATAACACCCCCCCATTACATCATGCTTCAGAAATGTGGAAAATGGTCCGTTTTCAAATGTTTTATTTTTGAACGTCAGTTCACATTTGTAGGTGGATCATCAGTGTTAGAGCTAAAATTAGCATGTTTAGAGTGATTTTCATGCTTCCAGGGGCTCGGGAAGTGAATTAAATACTATTTGGAGGCATTTAATGTTCAATCAAAAACAGCTGATTTTTGACAAAAGAGATAACACCCCCCCATTACGTCATGCTTCAGAAATGTGGAAAATGGTCCGTTTTCAAATGTTTTATTTTTGAACGTCAGTTCACATTTGTAGGTGGATCATCAGTGTTAGAGCTAAAATTAGCATGTTTAAAGTGATTTTCATGCTTCCAGGGGCCCTAAATACAAGATTTATGGAATGGTTAAAAGTGCATGAAAATGGCCAATTTACTCACTCTGAGTTCTCAAAAAGTGTTTCTTCACCCCGGGAAGTTAATTAAATACCATTTGGAGGCATTTAATGTTCGAGCAGAAACGGCTGATTTTCGACAAAAGAGATAACACCCCCCCCATTAAGTCATGCTTCAGAAATGTGGAAAATGGTCCGTTTTCAAATGTTTTATTTTGGAACGTCAGTTCACATTTGTAGGTGGATCATCAGTGTTAGAGCTAAAATTAGCATGTTTATAGTGATGTTCATGCTTCCAGGGGCTCGGGAAGTGAATTAAATACTATTTGGAGGCATTTAATGTTCAAGCAAAAACAGCTGATTTTTGACAAAAGAGATAACACCCCCCCATTACGTCATGCTTCAGAAATGTGGAAAATGGTCCGTTTTCAAATGTTTTATTTTTGAACATCAGTTCACATTTGTAGGTGGATCATCAGTGTTAGAGCTAAAATTAGCATGTTTAAAGTGATTTTCATGCTTCCAGGGGCCCTAAACACAAGATTTATGGAATGGTTAAAAGTGCATGAAAATGGCCAATTTACTCACTCTGAGTTCTCAAAAAGGGTTTCTTCACCCCGGGAAGTTAATTAAATACCATTTGGAGGCATTTAATGTTCGAGCAAAAACGGCTGATTTTCGACAAAAGAGATCATACCCCCCCATTACATCATGCTTCAGAAATGTGGAAAATGGTCCGTTTTCAAATGTTTTATTTTGGAACGTCAGTTCACATTTGTAGGTGGATCATCAGTGTTAGAGCTAAAATTAGCATGTTTAAAGTGATGTTCATGCTTCCAGGGGCTCGGGAAGTGAATTAAATACTATTTGAAGGCATTTAATGTTCAATCAAAAACAGCTGATTTTTGACAAAAGAGATAACACCCCCCCATTACGTCATGCTTCAGAAATGTGGAAAATGGTCCGTTTTAAAATGTTTTATTTTTGAATGTCAGTTCACATTTGTAGGTGGATCATCAGTGTTGGAGCTAAAATTAGCATGTTTAAAGTGATTTTCATGCTTCCAGGGGCCCTAAACACAAGATTTATGGAATGGTTAAAAGTGCATGAAAATGGCCAATTTACTCACTCTGAGTTCTCAAAAAGGGTTTCTTCACCCCGGGAAGTTAATTAAATACCATTTGGAGGCATTTAATGTTCGAGCAAAAACGGCTGATTTTCGACAAAAGAGATAACACCCCCCCATTACGTCATGCTTCAGAAATGTGGAAAATGGTCCGTTTTCAAATGTTTTATTTTTGAACGTCAGTTCACATTTGTAGGTGGATCATCAGTGTTAGAGCTAAAATTAGCATGTTTAAAGCGATTTTCATGCTTCCAGGGGCTCGGGAAGTGAATTAAATACTATTTGGAGGCATTTAATGTTCAAGCAAAAACAGCTGATTTTTGACAAAAGAGATAACACCCCTCCATTACGTCATGCTTCAGAAATGTGGAAAATGGTCCGTTTTCAAATGTTTTATTTTTGAACGTCAGTTCACATTTGTAGGTGGATCATCAGTGTTAGAGCTAAAATTAGCATGTTTAAAGTGATTTTCATGCTTCCAGGGGCCCTAAACACAAGATTTATGGAATGGTTAAAAGTGCATGAAAATGGCCAATTTACTCACTCTGAGTTCTCAAAAAGGGTTTCTTCACCCCGGGAAGTTAATTAAATACCATTTGGAGGCATTTAATGTTCGAGCAAAAACGGCTGATTTTCGACAAAAGAGATAACACCCCCCCCCATTACGTCATGCTTCAGAAATGTGGAAAATGGTCCGTTTTCAAATGTTTTATTTTTGAACATCAGTTCACATTTGTTGGTGGATCATCAGTGTTAGAGCTAAAATTAGCATGTTTAAAGTGATTTTCATGCTTCCAGGGGCTCGGGAAGTGAATTAAATACTATTTGGAGGCATTTAATGTTCAATCAAAAACAGCTGATCTTTGACAAAAGAGATAACACCCCCCCATTACGTCATGCTTCAGAAATGTGGATAATGGTCCGTTTTCAAATGTTTTATTTTTGAACGTCAGTTCACATTTATAGGTGGATCATCAGTGTTAGAGCTAAAATTAGCATGTTTAAAGTGATTTTCATGCTTCCAGGGGCCCTAAACACAAGATTTATGGAATGGTTAAAAGTGCATGAAAATGGCCAATTTACTCACTCTGAGTTCTCAAAAAGGGTTTCTTCACCCCGGGAAGTTAATTAAATACCATTTGGAGGCATTTAATGTTAGAGCAAAAACGGCTGATTTTCGACAAAAGAGATAACACCCCCCCCATTACGTCATGCTTCAGAAATGTGGAAAATGGTCCGTTTTCAAATGTTTTATTTTTGAACGTCAGTTCACATTTGTAGGTGGATCATCAGTGTTAGAGCTAAAATTAGCATGTTTAAAGTGATTTTCATGCTTCCAGGGGCTCGGGAAGTGAATTAAATACTATTTGGAGGCATTTAATGTTCAAGCAAAAACAGCTGATTTTTGACAAAAGAGATAACACCCCTCCTTTACGTCATGCTTCAGAAATGTGGAAAATGGTCCGTTTTCAAATGTTTTATTTTTGAACGTCAGTTCACATTTGTAGGTGGATCATCAGTGTTAGAGCTAAAATTAGCATGTTTAAAGTGATTTTCATGCTTCCAGGGGCCTTAAACACAAGATTTATGGAATGGTTAAAAGTGCATGAAAATGGCCAATTTACTCACTCTGAGTTCTCAAAAAGGGTTTCTTCACCCCGGGAAGTTAATTAAATACCATTTGGAGGCATTTAATGTTCGAGCAAAAACGGCTGATTTTCGACAAAAGAGATAACACCCCCCCATTACGTCATGCTTCAGAAATGTGGAAAATGGTCCGTTTTCAAATGTTTTATTTTTGAACATCAGTTCACATTTGTAGGTGGATCATCAGTGTTAGAGCTAAAATTAGCATGTTTAAAGTGATTTTCATGCTTCCAGGGGCTCGGGAAGTGAATTAAATACTATTTGGAGGCATTTAATGTTCAATCAAAAACAGCTGATTTTTGACAAAAGAGATAACACCCCCCCATTACGTCATGCTTCAGAAATGTGGAAAATGGTCCGTTTTCAAATGTTTTATTTTTTTAACGTCAGTTCACATTTGTAGGTGGATCATCAGTGTTAGAGCTAAAATTAGCATGTTTAAAGTGATGTTCATGCTTCCAGGGGCCCTAAACACAAGATTTATGGAATGGTTAAAAGTGCATGAAAATGGCCAATTTACTCACTCTGAGTTCTCAAAAAGGGTTTCTTCACCCCGGGAAGTTAATTAAATACCATTTGGAGGCATTTAATGTTCGAGCAAAAACGGCTGATTTTCGACAAAAGAGATAACACCCCCCCATTACATCATGCTTCAGAAATGTGGAAAATGGTCCGTTTTCAAATGTTTTATTTTTGAACATCAGTTCACATTTGTAGGTGGATCATCAGTGTTAGAGCTAAAATTAGCATGTTTAAAGTGATTTTCATGCTTCCAGGGGCTCGGGAAGTGAATTAAATACTATTTGGAGGCATTTAATGTTCAATCAAAAACAGCTGATTTTTGACAAAAGAGATAACACCCCCCCATTACGTCATGCTTCAGAAATGTGGAAAATGGTCCGTTTTCAAATGTTTTATTTTTGAACGTCAGTTCACATTTGTAGGTGGATCATCAGTGTTAGAGCTAAAATTAGCATGTTTAAAGTGATTTTCATGCTTCCAGGGGCCCTAAATACAAGATTTATGGAATGGTTAAAAGTGCATGAAAATGGCCAATTTACTCACTCTGAGTTCTCAGAAAGTGTTTCTTCACCCCGGGAAGTTAATTAAATACCATTTGGAGGCATTTAATGTTCGAGCAGAAACGGCTGATTTTCGACAAAAGAGATAACACCCCCCCCATTAAGTCATGCTTCAGAAATGTGGAAAATGGTCCGTTTTCAAATGTTTTATTTTGGAACGTCAGTTCACATTTGTAGGTGGATCATCAGTGTTAGAGCTAAAATTAGCATGTTTATAGTGATGTTCATGCTTCCAGGGGCTCGGGAAGTGAATTAAATACTATTTGGAGGCATTTAATGTTCAAGCAAAAACAGCTGATTTTTGACAAAAGAGATAACACCCCCCCATTACGTCATGCTTCAGAAATGTGGAAAATGGTCCGTTTTCAAATGTTTTATTTTTGAACATCAGTTCACATTTGTAGGTGGATCATCAGTGTTAGAGCTAAAATTAGCATGTTTAAAGTGATTTTCATGCTTCCAGGGGCCCTAAACACAAGATTTATGGAATGGTTAAAAGTGCATGAAAATGGCCAATTTACTCACTCTGAGTTCTCAAAAAGGGTTTCTTCACCCCGGGAAGTTAATTAAATACCATTTGGAGGCATTTAATGTTCGAGCAAAAACAGCTGATTTTCGACAAAAGAGATCATACCCCCCCATTACATCATGCTTCAGAAATGTGAAAAATGGTCCGTTTTCAAATGTTTTATTTTTGAACGTCAGTTCACATTTGTAGGTGGATCATCAGTGTTAGAGCTAAAATTAGCATGTTTAAAGTGATTTTCATGCTTCCAGGGGCTCGGGAAGTGAATTAAATACTATTTGGAGGCATTTAATGTTCAATCAAAAACAGCTGATTTTTGACAAAAGAGATAACACCCCCCCCATTACGTCATGCTTCAGAAATGTGGAAAATGGTCCGTTTTCAAATGTTTTATTTTTGAATGTCAGTTCACATTTGTAGGTGGATCATCAGTGTTGGAGCTAAAATTAGCATGTTTAAAGTGATTTTCATGCTTCCAGGGGCCCTAAACACAAGATTTATGGAATGGTTAAAAGTGCATGAAAATGGCCAATTTACTCACTCTGAGTTCTCAAAAAGTGTTTCTTCACCCCGGGAAGTTAATTAAATACCATTTGGAGGCATTTAATGTTCGAGCAGAAACGGCTGATTTTCGACAAAAGAGATAACACCCCCCCCCATTAAGTCATGCTTCAGAAATGTGGAAAATGGTCCGTTTTCAAATGTTTTATTTTGGAACGTCAGTTCACATTTGTAGGTGGATCATCAGTGTTAGAGCTAAAATTAGCATGTTTATAGTGATGTTCATGCTTCCAGGGGCTCGGGAAATGAATTAAATACTATTTGAAGGCATTTAATGTTCAATCAAAAACAGCTGATTTTTGACAAAAGAGATAACACCCCCCCATTACGTCATGCTTCAGAAATGTGGAAAATGGTCCGTTTTAAAATGTTTTATTTTTGAATGTCAGTTCACATTTGTAGGTGGATCATCAGTGTTGGAGCTAAAATTAGCATGTTTAAAGTGATTTTCATGCTTCCAGGGGCCCTAAACACAAGATTTATGGAATGGTTAAAAGTGCATGAAAATGGCCAATTTACTCACTCTGAGTTCTCAAAAAGGGTTTCTTCACCCCGGGAAGTTAATTAAATACCATTTGGAGGCATTTAATGTTCGAGCAAAAACGGCTAATTTTCGACAAAAGAGATAACACCCCCCCATTACGTCATGCTTCAGAAATGTGGAAAATGGTCCGTTTTCAAATGTTTTATTTTTGAACGTCAGTTCACATTTGTAGGTGGATCATCAGTGTTAGAGCTAAAATTAGCATGTTTAAAGTGATTTTCATGCTTCCAGGGGCTCGGGAAGTGAATTAAATACTATTTGGAGGCATTTAATGTTCAAGCAAAAACAGCTGATTTTTGACAAAAGAGATAACACCCCCCCATTACGTCATGCTTCAGAAATGTGGAAAATGGTCCGTTTTCAAATGTTTTATTTTTGAACGTCAGTTCACATTTGTCGGTGGATCATCAGTGTTAGAGCTAAAATTAGCATGTTTAAAGTGATTTTCATGCTTCCAGGGGCCCTAAACACAAGATTTATGGAATGGTTAAAAGTGCATGAAAATGGCCAATTTACTCACTCTGAGTTCTCAAAAAGGGTTTCTTCACCCCGGGAAGTTAATTAAATACCATTTGGAGGCATTTAATGTTCGAGCAAAAACGGCTGATTTTCGACAAAAGAGATAACACCCCCCCATTACGTCATGCTTCAGAAATGTGGAAAATGGTCCGTTTTCAAATGTTTTATTTTTGAACGTCAGTTCACATTTGTAGGTGGATCATCAGTGTTAGAGCTAAAATTAGCATGTTTAAAGCGATTTTCATGCTTCCAGGGGCTCGGGAAGTGAATTAAATACTATTTGGAGGCATTTAATGTTCAAGCAAAAACAGCTGATTTTTGACAAAAGAGATAACACCCCTCCATTACGTCATGCTTCAGAAATGTGGAAAATGGTCCGTTTTCAAATGTTTTATTTTTGAACGTCAGTTCACATTTGTAGGTGGATCATCAGTGTTAGAGCTAAAATTAGCATGTTTAAAGTGATTTTCATGCTTCCAGGGGCCCTAAACACAAGATTTATTGGAATGGTTAAAAGTGCATGAAAATGGCCAATTTACTCACTCTGAGTTCTCAAAAAGGGTTTCTTCACCCCGGGAAGTTAATTAAATACCATTTGGAGGCATTTAATGTTCGAGCAAAAACGGCTGATTTTCGACAAAAGAGATAACACCCCCCCCATTACGTCATGCTTCAGAAATGTGGAAAATGGTCCGTTTTCAAATGTTTTATTTTTGAACATCAGTTCACATTTGTAGGTGGATCATCAGTGTTAGAGCTAAAATTAGCATGTTTAAAGTGATTTTCATGCTTCCAGGGGCTCGGGAAGTGAATTAAATACTATTTGGAGGCATTTAATGTTCAATCAAAAACAGCTGATCTTTGACAAAAGAGATAACACCCCCCCATTACGTCATGCTTCAGAAATGTGGATAATGGTCCGTTTTCAAATGTTTTATTTTTGAACGTCAGTTCACATTTGTAGGTGGATCATCAGTGTTAGAGCTAAAATTAGCATGTTTAAAGTGATTTTCATGCTTCCAGGGGCCCTAAACACAAGATTTATGGAATGGTTAAAAGTGCATGAAAATGGCCAATTTACTCACTCTGAGTTCTCAAAAAGGGTTTCTTCACCCCGGGAAGTTAATTAAATACCATTTGGAGGCATTTAATGTTAGAGCAAAAACGGCTGATTTTCGACAAAAGAGATAACACCCCCCCCATTACGTCATGCTTCAGAAATGTGGAAAATGGTCCGTTTTCAAATGTTTTATTTTTGAACGTCAGTTCACATTTGTAGGTGGATCATCAGTGTTAGAGCTAAAATTAGCATGTTTAAAGTGATTTTCATGCTTCCAGGGGCTCGGGAAGTGAATTAAATACTATTTGGAGGCATTTAATGTTCAAGCAAAAACAGCTGATTTTTGACAAAAGAGATAACACCCCTCCATTACGTCATGCTTCAGAAATGTGGAAAATGGTCCGTTTTCAAATGTTTTATTTTTGAACGTCAGTTCACATTTGTAGGTGGATCATCAGTGTTAGAGCTAAAATTAGCATGTTTAAAGTGATTTTCATGCTTCCAGGGGCCTTAAACACAAGATTTATGGAATGGTTAAAAGTGCATGAAAATGGCCAATTTACTCACTCTGAGTTCTCAAAAAGGGTTTCTTCACCCCGGGAAGTTAATTAAATACCATTTGGAGGCATTTAATGTTCGAGCAAAAACGGCTGATTTTCGACAAAAGAGATAACACCCCCCCATTACGTCATGCTTCAGAAATGTGGAAAATGGTCCGTTTTCAAATGTTTTATTTTTGAACATCAGTTCACATTTGTAGGTGGATCATCAGTGTTAGAGCTAAAATTAGCATGTTTAAAGTGATTTTCATGCTTCCAGGGGCTCGGGAAGTGAATTAAATACTATTTGGAGGCATTTAATGTTCAATCAAAAACAGCTGATTTTTGACAAAAGAGATAACACCCCCCCATTACGTCATGCTTCAGAAATGTGGAAAATGGTCCGTTTTCAAATGTTTTATTTTTTTAACGTCAGTTCACATTTGTAGGTGGATCATCAGTGTTAGAGCTAAAATTAGCATGTTTAAAGTGATGTTCATGCTTCCAGGGGCCCTAAACACAAGATTTATGGAATGGTTAAAAGTGCATGAAAATGGCCAATTTACTCACTCTGAGTTCTCAAAAAGGGTTTCTTCACCCCGGGAAGTTAATTAAATACCATTTGGAGGCATTTAATGTTCGAGCAAAAACGGCTGATATTCGACAAAAGAGATAACACCTCCCCATTACATCATGCTTCAGAAATGTGGAAAATGGTCCGTTTTCAAATGTTTTATTTTTGAACGTCAGTTCACATTTGTAGGTGGATCATCAGTGTTAGAGCTAAAATTAGCATGTTTAAAGTGATTTTCATGCTTCCAGGGGCTCGGGAAGTGAATTAAATACTATTTGGAGGCATTTAATGTTCAATCAAAAACAGCTGATTTTTGACAAAAGAGATAACACCCCCCCATTACGTCATGCTTCAGAAATGTGGAAAATGGTCCGTTTTCAAATGTTTTATTTTTGAACGTCAGTTCACATTTGTAGGTGGATCATCAGTGTTAGAGCTAAAATTAGCATGTTTAAAGTGATTTTCATGCTTCCAGGGGCCCTAAATACAAGATTTATGGAATGGTTAAAAGTGCATGAAAATGGCCAATTTACTCACTCTGAGTTCTCAAAAAGTGTTTCTTCACCCCGGGAAGTTAATTAAATACCATTTGGAGGCATTTAATGTTCGAGCAGAAACGGCTGATTTTCGACAAAAGAGATAACACCCCCCCCATTAAGTCATGCTTCAGAAATGTGGAAAATGGTCCGTTTTCAAATGTTTTATTTTGGAACGTCAGTTCACATTTGTAGGTGGATCATCAGTGTTAGAGCTAAAATTAGCATGTTTATAGTGATGTTCATGCTTCCAGGGGCTCGGGAAGTGAATTAAATACTATTTGGAGGCATTTAATGTTCAATCAAAAACAGCTGATTTTTGACAAAAGAGATAACACCCCCCCATTACGTCATGCTTCAGAAATGTGGAAAATGGTCCGTTTTAAAATGTTTTATTTTTGAATGTCAGTTCACATTTGTAGGTGGATCATCAGTGTTGGAGCTAAAATTAGCATGTTTAAAGTGATTTTCATGCTTCCAGGGGCCCTAAACACAAGATTTATGGAATGGTTAAAAGTGCATGAAAATGGCCAATTTACTCACTCTGAGTTCTCAAAAAGGGTTTCTTCACCCCGGGAAGTTAATTAAATACCATTTGGAGGCATTTAATGTTCGAGCAAAAACGGCTGATTTTCGACAAAAGAGATAACACCCCCCCATTACGTCATGCTTCAGAAATGTCGAAAATGGTCCGTTTTCAAATGTTTTATTTTTGAACGTCAGTTCACATTTGTAGGTGGATCATCAGTGTTAGAGCTAAAATTAGCATGTTTAAAGTGATTTTCATGCTTCCAGGGGCTCGGGAAGTGAATTAAATACTATTTGGAGGCATTTAATGTTCAAGCAAAAACAGCTGATTTTTGACAAAAGAGATAACACCCCCCCATTACGTCATGCTTCAGAAATGTGGAAAATGGTCCGTTTTCAAATGTTTTATTTTTGAACATCAGTTCACATTTGTAGGTGGATCATAAGTGTTAGAGCTAAAATTAGCATGTTTAACCCCTTCGAGGCTAATGACGAGCTGGCCTCATCATGGCGCTTACCTGCCGTGCGCGGATGACAAGGCCAGCTCGTCATAAAACAATATAAAACAATAAAACCCAGCGCAGGACGGGAAAACGCCTAGCAGCCATGGGGTTAAAGTGATTTTCATGCTTCCAGGGGCCCTAAACACAAGATTTATGGAATGGTTAAAAGTGCATGAAAATGGCCAATTTACTCACTCTGAGTTCTCAAAAAGGGTTTCTTCACCCCGGGAAGTTAATTAAATACCATTTGGAGGCATTTAATGTTCGAGCAAAAACTGCTGATTTTCGACAAAAGAGATAACACCCCCCCATTACGTCATGCTTCAGAACTGTGGAAAATGGTCCGTTTTCAAATGTTTTATTTTTGAACGTCAGTTCACATTTGTAGGTGGATCATCAGTGTTAGAGCTAAAATTAGCATGTTTAAAGTGATTTTCATGCTTCCAGGGGCCCTAAACACAAGATTTATGGAATGGTTAAAAGTGCATGAAAATGGCCAATTTACTCACTCTGAGTTCTCAAAAAGGGTTTCTTCACCCCGGGAAGTTAATTAAATACCATTTGGAGGCATTTAATGTTCGAGCAAAAAAGGCTGATTTTCGACAAAAGAGATAACACCCCCCTATTACGTCATGCTTCAGAAATGTGGAAAATGGTCCGTTTTCAAATGTTTTATTTTTGAACATCAGTTCACATTTGTAGGTGGATCATCAGTGTTAGAGCTAAAATTAGCATGTTTAAAGGGATTTTCATGCTTCCAGGGGCTCGGGAAGTGAATTAAATACTATTTGGAGGCATTTAATGTTCAATCAAAAACAGCTGATTTTTGACAAAAAAGATAACACCCCCCCATTACGTCATGCTTCAGAAATGTGGAAAATGGTCCGTTTTCAAATGTTTTATTTTTGAACGTCAGTTCACATTTGTAGGTGGATCATCAGTGTTAGAGCTAAAATTAGCATGTTTAAAGTGATTTTCATGCTTCCAGGGGCCCTAAACACAAGATTTATGGAATGGTTAAAAGTGCATGAAAATGGCCAATTTACTCACTCTGAGTTCTCAAAAAGGGTTTCTTCACCCCGGGAAGTTAATTAAATACCATTTGGAGGCATTTAATGTTCGAGCAAAAACGGCTGATTTTCGACAAAAGAGATAACACCCCCCCATTACGTCATGCTTCAGAAATGTGGAAAATGGTCCGTTTTCAAATGTTTTATTTTTGAACGTCAGTTCACATTTGTAGGTGGATCATCAGTGTTAGAGCTAAAATTAGCATGTTTAAAGTGATTTTCATGCTTCCAGGGGCTCGGGAAGTGAATTAAATACTATTTGGAGGCATTTAATGTTCAAGCAAAAACAGCTGATTTTTGACAAAAGAGATAACACCCCCCCATTACGTCATGCTTCAGAAATGTGGAAAATGGTCCGTTTTCAAATGTTTTATTTTTGAACGTCAGTTCACATTTGTAGGTGGATCATCAGTGTTAGAGCTAAAATTAGCATGTTTAAAGTGATTTTCATGTTTCCAGGGGCTCGGGAAGTGAATTAAATACTATTTGGAGGCATTTAATGTTCAAGCAAAAACAGCTGATTTTTGACAAAAGAGATAACACCCCCCCATTACGTCATGCTTCAGAAATGTGGAAAATGGTCCGTTTTCAAATGTTTTATTTTTGAACGTCAGTTCACATTTGTAGGTGGATCATCAGTGTTAGAGCTAAAATTAGCATGTTTAAAGTGATTTTCATGCTTCCAGGGGCCCTAAACACAAGATTTATGGAATGGTTAAAAGTGCATGAAAATGGCCAATTTACTCACTCTGAGTTCTCAAAAAGGGTTTCTTCACCCCGGGAAGTTAATTAAATACCATTTGGAGGCATTTAATGTTCGAGCAAAAACGGCTGATTTTCGACAAAAGAGATAACACCCCCCCATTACGTCATGCTTCAGAAATGTGGAAAATGGTCCGTTTTCAAATGTTTTATTTTTGAACGTCAGTTCACATTTGTAGGTGGATCATCAGTGTTAGAGCTAAAATTAGCATGTTTAAAGTGATTTTCATGCTTCCAGGGGCTCGGGAAGTGAATTAAATACTATTTGGAGGCATTTAATGTTCAATCAAAAACAGCTGATTTTTGACAAAAGAGATAACACCCCCCCATTACGTCATGCTTCAGAAATGTGGAAAATGGTCCGTTTTCAAATGTTTTATTTTTGAACGTCAGTTCACATTTGTAGGTGGATCATCAGTGTTAGAGCTAAAATTAGCATGTTTAAAGTGATTTTCATGCTTCCAGGGGCCCTAAACACAAGATTTATGGAATGGTTAAAAGTGCATGAAAATGGCCAATTTACTCACTCTGAGTTCTCAAAAAGGGTTTCTTCACCCCGGGAAGTTAATTAAATACCATTTGGAGGCATTTAATGTTCGAGCAAAAACTGCTGATTTTCGACAAAAGAGATAACACCCCCCCATTACGTCATGCTTCAGAAATGTGGAAAATGGTCCGTTTTCAAATGTTTTATTTTTGAACATCAGTTCACATTTGTAGGTGGATCATCAGTGTTAGAGCTAAAATTAGCATGTTTAAAGTGATTTTCATGCTTCCAGGGGCTCGGGAAGTGAATTAAATACTATTTGGAGGCATTTAATGTTCAAGCAAAAACAGCTGATTTTTGACAAAAGAGATAACACCCCCCCATTACGTCATGCTTCAGAAATGTGGAAAATGGTCCGTTTTCAAATGTTTTATTTTTGAACATCAGTTCACATTTGTAGGTGGATCATCAGTGTTAGAGCTAAAATTAGCATGTTTAAAGTGATTTTCATGCTTCCAGGGGCTCGGGAAGTGAATTAAATACTATTTGGAGGCATTTAATGTTCAATCAAAAACAGCTGATTTTTGACAAAAGAGATAACACCCCCCCATTACGTCATGCTTCAGAAATGTGGAAAATGGTCCGTTTTCAAATGTTTTATTTTTGAACGTCAGTTCACATTTGTAGGTGGATCATCAGTGTTAGAGCTAAAATTAGCATGTTTAAAGTGATTTTCATGCTTCCAGGGGCCCTAAACACAAGATTTATGGAATGGTTAAAAGTGCATGAAAATGGCCAATTTACTCACTCTGAGTTCTCAAAAAGGGTTTCTTCACCCCGGGAAGTTAATTAAATACCATTTGGAGGCATTTAATGTTCGAGCAAAAACGGCTGATTTTCGACAAAAGAGATCATACCCCCCCATTACATCATGCTTCAGAAATGTGGAAAATGGTCCGTTTTCAAATGTTTTATTTTTGAACGTCAGTTCACATTTGTAGGTGGATCATCAGTGTTAGAGCTAAAATTAGCATGTTTAAAGTGATTTTCATGCTTCCAGGGGCCCTAAACACAAGATTTATGGAATGGTTAAAAGTGCATGAAAATGGCCAATTTACTCACTCTGAGTTCTCAAAAAGGGTTTCTTCACCCCGGGAAGTTAATTAAATACCATTTGGAGGCATTTAATGTTCGAGCAAAAACTGCTGATTTTCGACAAAAGAGATAACACCCCCCCATTACGTCATGCTTCAGAAATGTGGAAAATGGTCCGTTTTCAAATGTTTTATTTTTGAACATCAGTTCACATTTGTAGGTGGATCATCAGTGTTAGAGCTAAAATTAGCATGTTTAAAGTGATTTTCATGCTTCCAGGGGCTCGGGAAGTGAATTAAATACTATTTGGAGGCATTTAATGTTCAAGCAAAAACAGCTGATTTTTGACAAAAGAGATAACACCCCCCCATTACGTCATGCTTCAGAAATGTGGAAAATGGTCCGTTTTCAAATGTTTTATTTTTGAACATCAGTTCACATTTGTAGGTGGATCATCAGTGTTAGAGCTAAAATTAGCATGTTTAAAGTGATTTTCATGCTTCCAGGGGCTCGGGAAGTGAATTAAATACTATTTGGAGGCATTTAATGTTCAATCAAAAACAGCTGATTTTTGACAAAAGAGATAACACCCCCCCATTACGTCATGCTTCAGAAATGTGGAAAATGGTCCGTTTTCAAATGTTTTATTTTTGAACGTCAGTTCACATTTGTAGGTGGATCATCAGTGTTAGAGCTAAAATTAGCATGTTTAAAGTGATTTTCATGCTTCCAGGGGCCCTAAACACAAGATTTATGGAATGGTTAAAAGTGCATGAAAATGGCCAATTTACTCACTCTGAGTTCTCAAAAAGGGTTTCTTCACCCCGGGAAGTTAATTAAATACCATTTGGAGGCATTTAATGTTCGAGCAAAAACGGCTGATTTTCGACAAAAGAGATCATACCCCCCCATTACATCATGCTTCAGAAATGTGGAAAATGGTCCGTTTTCAAATGTTTTATTTTTGAACGTCAGTTCACATTTGTAGGTGGATCATCAGTGTTAGAGCTAAAATTAGCATGTTTAAAGTGATTTTCATGCTTCCAGGGGCTCGGGAAGTGAATTAAATACTATTTGGAGGCATTTAATGTTCAATCAAAAACAGCTGATTTTTGACAAAAGAGATAACACCCCCCCATTACGTCATGCTTCAGAAATGTGGAAAATGGTCCGTTTTCAAATGTTTTATTTTTGAATGTCAGTTCACATTTGTAGGTGGATCATCAGTGTTGGAGCTAAAATTAGCATGTTTAAAGTGATTTTCATGCTTCCAGGGGCCCTAAACACAAGATTTATGGAATGGTTAAAAGTGCATGAAAATGGCCAATTTACTCACTCTGAGTTCTCAAAAAGTGTTTCTTCACCCCGGGAAGTTAATTAAATACCATTTGGAGGCATTTAATGTTCAAGCAGAAACGGCTGATTTTCGACAAAAGAGATAACACCCCCCCCATTAAGTCATGCTTCAGAAATGTGGAAAATGGTCCGTTTTCAAATGTTTTATTTTGGAACGTCAGTTCACATTTGTAGGTGGATCATCAGTGTTAGAGCTAAAATTAGCATGTTTAAAGTGATTTTCATGCTTCCAGGGGCCCTAAACACAAGATTTATGGAATGGTTAAAAGTGCATGAAAATGGCCAATTTACTCACTCTGAGTTCTCAAAAAGGGTTTCTTCACCCCGGGAAGTTAATTAAATACCATTTGGAGGCATTTAATGTTCGAGCAAAAACGGCTAATTTTCGACAAAAGAGATAACACCCCCCCATTACGTCATGCTTCAGAAATGTGGAAAATGGTCCGTTTTCAAATGTTTTATTTTTGAACGTCAGTTCACATTTGTAGGTGGATCATCAGTGTTAGAGCTAAAATTAGCATGTTTAAAGTGATTTTCATGCTTCCAGGGGCTCGGGAAGTGAATTAAATACTATTTGGAGGCATTTAATGTTCAAGCAAAAACAGCTGATTTTTGACAAAAGAGATAACACCCCCCCATTACGTCATGCTTCAGAAATGTGGAAAATGGTCCGTTTTCAAATGTTTTATTTTTGAACGTCAGTTCACATTTGTAGGTGGATCATCAGTGTTAGAGCTAAAATTAGCATGTTTAAAGTGATTTTCATGCTTCCAGGGGCCCTAAACACAAGATTTATGGAATGGTTAAAAGTGCATGAAAATGGCCAATTTACTCACTCTGAGTTCTCAAAAAGGGTTTCTTCACCCCGGGAAGTTAATTAAATACCATTTGGAGGCATTTAATGTTCGAGCAAAAACGGCTGATTTTCGACAAAAGAGATAACACCCCCCCATTACGTCATGCTTCAGAAATGTGGAAAATGGTCCGTTTTCAAATGTTTTATTTTTGAACGTCAGTTCACATTTGTAGGTGGATCATCAGTGTTAGAGCTAAAATTAGCATGTTTAAAGCGATTTTCATGCTTCCAGGGGCTCGGGAAGTGAATTAAATACTATTTGGAGGCATTTAATGTTCAATCAAAAACAGCTGATTTTTGACAAAAGAGATAACACCCCCCCATTACGTCATGCTTCAGAAATGTGGAAAATGGTCCGTTTTCAAATGTTTTATTTTTGAACGTCAGTTCACATTTGTAGGTGGATCATCAGTGTTAGAGCTAAAATTAGCATGTTTAAAGTGATTTTCATGCTTCCAGGGGCCCTAAACACAAGATTTATGGAATGGTTAAAAGTGCATGAAAATGGCCAATTTACTCACTCTGAGTTCTCAAAAAGGGTTTCTTCACCCCGGGAAGTTAATTAAATACCATTTGGAGGCATTTAATGTTCGAGCAAAAACTGCTGATTTTCGACAAAAGAGATAACACCCCCCCATTACGTCATGCTTCAGAAATGTGGAAAATGGTCCGTTTTCAAATGTTTTATTTTTGAACATCAGTTCACATTTGTAGGTGGATCATCAGTGTTAGAGCTAAAATTACCATGTTTAAAGTGATTTTCATGCTTCCAGGGGCTCGGGAAGTGAATTAAATACTATTTGGAGGCATTTAATGTTCAAGCAAAAACAGCTGATTTTTGACAAAAGAGATAACACCCCCCCATTACGTCATGCTTCAGAAATGTGGAAAATGGTCCGTTTTCAAATGTTTTATTTTTGAACATCAGTTCACATTTGTAGGTGGATCATCAGTGTTAGAGCTAAAATTAGCATGTTTAAAGTGATTTTCATGCTTCCAGGGGCCCTAAACACAAGATTTATGGAATGGTTAAAAGTGCATGAAAATGGCCAATTTACTCACTCTGAGTTCTCAAAAAGTGTTTCTTCACCCCGGGAAGTTAATTAAATACCATTTGGAGGCATTTAATGTTCGAGCAAAAACGGCTGATTTTCGACAAAAGAGATCATACCCCCCCATTACATCATGCTTCAGAAATGTGGAAAATGGTCCGTTTTCAAATGTTTTATTTTTGAACGTCAGTTCACATTTGTAGGTGGATCATCAGTGTTAGAGCTAAAATTAGCATGTTTAAAGTGATTTTCATGCTTCCAGGGGCTCGGGAAGTGAATTAAATACTATTTGGAGGCATTTAATGTTCAATCAAAAACAGCTGATTTTTGACAAAAGAGATAACACCCCCCCATTACGTCATGCTTCAGAAATGTGGAAAATGGTCCGTTTTCAAATGTTTTATTTTTGAATGTCAGTTCACATTTGTAGGTGGATCATCAGTGTTGGAGCTAAAATTAGCATGTTTAAAGTGATTTTCATGCTTCCAGGGGCCCTAAACACAAGATTTATGGAATGGTTAAAAGTGCATGAAAATGGCCAATTTACTCACTCTGAGTTCTCAAAAAGTGTTTCTTCACCCCGGGAAGTTAATTAAATACCATTTGGAGGCATTTAATGTTCGAGCAGAAACGGCTGATTTTCGACAAAAGAGATAACACCCCCCCCCATTAAGTCATGCTTCAGAAATGTGGAAAATGGTCCGTTTTCAAATGTTTTATTTTGGAACGTCAGTTCACATTTGTAGGTGGATCATCAGTGTTAGAGCTAAAATTAGCATGTTTATAGTGATGTTCATGCTTCCAGGGGCTCGGGAAATGAATTAAATACTATTTGAAGGCATTTAATGTTCAATCAAAAACAGCTGATTTTTGACAAAAGAGATAACACCCCCATATTACGTCATGCTTCAGAAATGTGGAAAATGGTCCGTTTTAAAATGTTTTATTTTTGAATGTCAGTTCACATTTGTAGGTGGATCATCAGTGTTGGAGCTAAAATTAGCATGTTTAAAGTGATTTTCATGCTTCGGGGGGCCCTAAACACAAGATTTATGGAATGGTTAAAAGTGCATGAAAATGGCCAATTTACTCACTCTGAGTTCTCAAAAAGGGTTTCTTCACCCCGGGAAGTTAATTAAATACCATTTGGAGGCATTTAATGTTCGAGCAAAAACGGCTAATTTTCGACAAAAGAGATAACACCCCCCCATTACGTCATGCTTCAGAAATGTGGAAAATGGTCCGTTTTCAAATGTTTTATTTTTGAACGTCAGTTCACATTTGTAGGTGGATCATCAGTGTTAGAGCTAAAATTAGCATGTTTAAAGTGATTTTCATGCTTCCAGGGGCTCGGGAAGTGAATTAAATACTATTTGGAGGCATTTAATGTTCAAGCAAAAACAGCTGATTTTTGACAAAAGAGATAACACCCCCCCATTACGTCATGCTTCAGAAATGTGGAAAATGGTCCGTTTTCAAATGTTTTATTTTTGAACGTCAGTTCACATTTGTAGGTGGATCATCAGTGTTAGAGCTAAAATTAGCATGTTTAAAGTGATTTTCATGCTTCCAGGGGCCCTAAACACAAGATTTATGGAATGGTTAAAAGTGCATGAAAATGGCCAATTTACTCACTCTGAGTTCTCAAAAAGGGTTTCTTCACCCCGGGAAGTTAATTAAATACCATTTGGAGGCATTTAATGTTCGAGCAAAAACGGCTGATTTTCGACAAAAGAGATCATACCCCCCCATTACATCATGCTTCAGAAATGTGGAAAATGGTCCGTTTTCAAATGTTTTATTTTTGAACGTCAGTTCACATTTGTAGGTGGATCATCAGTGTTAGAGCTAAAATTAGCATGTTTAAAGTGATTTTCATGCTTCCAGGGGCTCGGGAAGTGAATTAAATACTATTTGGAGGCATTTAATGTTCAATCAAAAACAGCTGATTTTTGACAAAAGAGATAACACCCCCCCATTACGTCATGCTTCAGAAATGTGGAAAATGGTCCGTTTTCAAATGTTTTATTTTTGAATGTCAGTTCACATTTGTAGGTGGATCATCAGTGTTGGAGCTAAAATTAGCATGTTTAAAGTGATTTTCATGCTTCCAGGGGCCCTAAACACAAGATTTATGGAATGGTTAAAAGTGCAAGAAAATGGCCAATTTACTCACTCTGAGTTCTCAAAAAGTGTTTCTTCACCCCGGGAAGTTAATTAAATACCATTTGGAGGCATTTAATGTTCGAGCAGAAACGGCTGATTTTCGACAAAAGAGATAACACCCCCCCCCATTAAGTCATGCTTCAGAAATGTGGAAAATGGTCCGTTTTCAAATGTTTTATTTTGGAACGTCAGTTCACATTTGTAGGTGGATCATCAGTGTTAGAGCTAAAATTAGCATGTTTATAGTGATGTTCATGCTTCCAGGGGCTCGGGAAATGAATTAAATACTATTTGAAGGCATTTAATGTTCAATCAAAAACAGCTGATTTTTGACAAAAGAGATAACACCCCCCCATTACGTCATGCTTCAGAAATGTGGAAAATGGTCCGTTTTAAAATGTTTTATTTTTGAATGTCAGTTCACATTTGTAGGTGGATAATCAGTGTTAGAGCTAAAATTAGCATGTTTAAAGTGATTTTCATGCTTCCAGGGGCCCTAAATACAAGATTTATGGAATGGTTAAAAGTGCATGAAAATGGCCAATTTACTCACTCTGAGTTCTCAAAAAGTGTTTCTTCACCCCGGGAAGTTAATTAAATACCATTTGGAGGCATTTAATGTTCGAGCAGAAACGGCTGATTTTCGACAAAAGAGATAACACCCCCCCCCATTAAGTCATGCTTCAGAAATGTGGAAAATGGTCCGTTTTCAAATGTTTTATTTTGGAACGTCAGTTCACATTTGTAGGTGGATCATCAGTGTTGGAGCTAAAATTAGCATGTTTAAAGTGATTTTCATGCTTCCAGGGGCCCTAAACACAAGATTTATGGAATGGTTAAAAGTGCATGAAAATGGCCAATTTACTCACTCTGAGTTCTCAAAAAGGGTTTCTTCACCCCGGGAAGTTAATTAAATACCATTTGGAGGCATTTAATGTTCGAGCAAAAACGGCTGATTTTCGACAAAAGAGATAACACCCCCCCATTACGTCATGCTTCAGAAATGTGGAAAATGGTCCGTTTTCAAATGTTTTATTTTTGAACGTCAGTTCACATTTGTAGGTGGATCATCAGTGTTAGAGCTAAAATTAGCATGTTTAAAGTGATTTTCATGCTTCCAGGGGCTCGGGAAGTGAATTAAATACTATTTGGAGGCATTTAATGTTCAAGCAAAAACAGCTGATTTTTGACAAAAGAGATAACACCCCCCCATTACGTCATGCTTCAGAAATGTGGAAAATGGTCCGTTTTCAAATGTTTTATTTTTGAATGTCAGTTCACATTTGTAGGTGGATCATCAGTGTTGGAGCTAAAATTAGCATGTTTAAAGTGATTTTCATGCTTCCAGGGGCCCTAAACACAAGATTTATGGAATGGTTAAAAGTGCAAGAAAATGGCCAATTTACTCACTCTGAGTTCTCAAAAAGGGTTTCTTCACCCCGGGAAGTTAATTAAATACCATTTGGAGGCATTTAATGTTCGAGCAAAAACGGCTGATTTTCGACAAAAGAGATCATACCCCCCCATTACATCATGCTTCAGAAATGTGGAAAATGGTCCGTTTTCAAATGTTTTATTTTTGAACGTCAGTTCACATTTGTAGGTGGATCATCAGTGTTAGAGCTAAAATTAGCATGTTTAAAGTGATTTTCATGCTTCCAGGGGCTCGGGAAGTGAATTAAATACTATTTGGAGGCATTTAATGTTCAATCAAAAACAGCTGATTTTTGACAAAAGAGATAACACCCCCCCATTACGTCATGCTTCAGAAATGTGGAAAATGGTCCGTTTTCAAATGTTGTATTTTTGAATGTCAGTTCACATTTGTAGGTGGATCATCAGTGTTGGAGCTAAAATTAGCATGTTTAAAGTGATTTTCATGCTTCCAGGGGCCCTAAACACAAGATTTATGGAATGGTTAAAAGTGCAAGAAAATGGCCAATTTACTCACTCTGAGTTCTCAAAAAGTGTTTCTTCACCCCGGGAAGTTAATTAAATACCATTTGGAGGCATTTAATGTTCGAGCAGAAACGGCTGATTTTCGACAAAAGAGATAACACCCCCCCCCATTAAGTCATGCTTCAGAAATGTGGAAAATGGTCCGTTTTCAAATGTTTTATTTTGGAACGTCAGTTCACATTTGTAGGTGGATCATCAGTGTTAGAGCTAAAATTAGCATGTTTATAGTGATGTTCATGCTTCCAGGGGCTCGGGAAATGAATTAAATACTATTTGAAGGCATTTAATGTTCAATCAAAAACAGCTGATTTTTGACAAAAGAGATAACACCCCCCCATTACGTCATGCTTCAGAAATGTGGAAAATGGTCCGTTTTAAAATGTTTTATTTTTGAATGTCAGTTCACATTTGTAGGTGGATCATCAGTGTTGGAGCTAAAATTAGCATGTTTAAAGTGATTTTAATGCTTCCAGGGGCCCTAAACACAAGATTTATGGAATGGTTAAAAGTGCATGAAAATGGCCAATTTACTCACTCTGAGTTCTCAAAAAGGGTTTCTTCACCCCGGGAAGTTAATTAAATACCATTTGGAGGCATTTAATGTTCGAGCAAAAACGGCTAATTTTCGACAAAAGAGATAACACCCCCCCATTACGTCATGCTTCAGAAATGTGGAAAATGGTCCGTTTTCAAATGTTTTATTTTTGAACGTCAGTTCACATTTGTAGGTGGATCATCAGTGTTAGAGCTAAAATTAGCATGTTTAAAGTGATTTTCATGCTTCCAGGGGCTCGGGAAGTGAATTAAATACTATTTGGAGGCATTTAATGTTCAATCAAAAACAGCTGATTTTTGACAAAAGAGATAACACCCCCCCATTACGTCATGCTTCAGAAATGTGGAAAATGGTCCGTTTTCAAATGTTTTATTTTTGAACGTCAGTTCACATTTGTAGGTGGATCATCAGTGTTAGAGCTAAAATTAGCATGTTTAAAGTGATTTTCATGCTTCCAGGGGCCCTAAATACAAGATTTATGGAATGGTTAAAAGTGCATGAAAATGGCCAATTTACTCACTCTGAGTTCTCAAAAAGTGTTTCTTCACCCCGGGAAGTTAATTAAATACCATTTGGAGGCATTTAATGTTCGAGCAGAAACGGCTGATTTTCGACAAAAGAGATAACACCCCCCCCATTAAGTCATGCTTCAGAAATGTGGAAAATGGTCCGTTTTCAAATGTTTTATTTTGGAACGTCAGTTCACATTTGTAGGTGGATCATCAGTGTTAGAGCTAAAATTAGCATGTTTATAGTGATGTTCATGCTTCCAGGGGCTCGGGAAGTGAATTAAATACTATTTGGAGGCATTTAATGTTCAATCAAAAACAGCTGATTTTTGACAAAAGAGATAACACCCCCCCATTACGTCATGCTTCAGAAATGTGGAAAATGGTCCGTTTTAAAATGTTTTATTTTTGAATGTCAGTTCACATTTGTAGGTGGATCATCAGTGTTGGAGCTAAAATTAGCATGTTTAAAGTGATTTTCATGCTTCCAGGGGCCCTAAACACAAGATTTATGGAATGGTTAAAAGTGCATGAAAATGGCCAATTTACTCACTCTGAGTTCTCAAAAAGGGTTTCTTCACCCCGGGAAGTTAATTAAATACCATTTGGAGGCATTTAATGTTCGAGCAAAAACGGCTGATTTTCGACAAAAGAGATAACACCCCCCCATTACGTCATGCTTCAGAAATGTGGAAAATGGTCCGTTTTCAAATGTTTTATTTTTGAACGTCAGTTCACATTTGTAGGTGGATCATCAGTGTTAGAGCTAAAATTAGCATGTTTAAAGTGATTTTCATGCTTCCAGGGGCTCGGGAAGTGAATTAAATACTATTTGGAGGCATTTAATGTTCAAGCAAAAACAGCTGATTTTTGACAAAAGAGATAACACCCCCCCATTACGTCATGCTTCAGAAATGTGGAAAATGGTCCGTTTTCAAATGTTTTATTTTTGAACATCAGTTCACATTTGTAGGTGGATCATAAGTGTTAGAACTAAAATTAGCATGTTTAACCCCTTCGAGGCTAATGACGAGCTGGCCTCGTCATGGCGCTTACCTGCCGTGCGCGGATGACAAGGCCAGCTCGTCATAAAACAATATAAAACAATAAAACCCAGCGCAGGACGGGAAAACGCCTAGCAGCCATGGGGTAAAGTGATTTTCATGCTTCCAGGGGCCTTAAACACAAGATTTATGGAATGGTTAAAAGTGCATGAAAATGGCCAATTTTCTCACTCTGAGTTCTCAAAAAGGGTTTCTTCACCCCGGGAAGTTAATTAAATACCATTTGGAGGCATTTAATGTTCGAGCAAAAACGGCTGATTTTCGACAAAAGAGATAACACCCCCCATTACGTCATGCTTCAGAAATGTGGAAAATGGTCAGTTTTCAAATGTTTTATTTTGAACATCAGTTCACATTTGTAGGTGGATCATCAGTGTTAGAGCTAAAATTAGCATGTTTAAAGTGATTTTCATGCTTCCAGGGGCTCGGGAAGTGAATTAAATACTATTTTGAGGCATTTAATGTTCAATCAAAAACAGCAGATTTTTGACAAAAGAGATAACACCCCCCCATTACGTCATGCTTCAGAAATGTGAAAAATGGTCCATTTTCAAATGTTTTATTTTTTAACGTCAGTTCACATTTGTAGGTGGATCATCAGTGTTAGAGCTAAAATTAGCATGTTTAAAGTGATTTTCATGCTTCCAGGGGCCCTAAACACAAGATTTATGGAATGGTTAAAAGTGCATGAAAATGGCCAATTTACTCACTCTGAGTTCTCAAAAAGTGTTTCTTCACCCCGGGAAGTTAATTAAATACCATTTGGAGGCATTTAATGTTCGAGCAGAAACGGCTGATTTTCGACAAAAGAGATAACACCCCCCCCATTAAGTCATGCTTCAGAAATGTGGAAAATGGTCCGTTTTCAAATGTTTTATTTTGGAACGTCAGTTCACATTTGTAGGTGGATCATCAGTGTTAGAGCTAAAATTAGCATGTTTATAGTGATGTTCATGCTTCCAGGGGCTCGGGAAGTGAATTAAATACTATTTGAAGGCATTTAATGTTCAATCAAAAACAGCTGATTTTTGACAAAAGAGATAACACCCCCCCCATTACGTCATGCTTCAGAAATGTGGAAAATGGTCCGTTTTAAAATGTTTTATTTTTGAATGTCAGTTCACATTTGTAGGTGGATCATCAGTGTTGGAGCTAAAATTAGCATGTTTAAAGTGATTTTCATGCTTCCAGGGGCCCTAAACACAAGATTTATGGAATGGTTAAAAGTGCATGAAAATGGCCAATTTACTCACTCTGAGTTCTCAAAAAGGGTTTCTTCACCCCGGGAAGTTAATTAAATACCATTTGGAGGCATTTAATGTTCGAGCAAAAACGGCTGATTTTCGACAAAAGAGATAACACCCCCCATTACGTCATGCTTCAGAAATGTGGAAAATGGTCCGTTTTCAAATGTTTTATTTTTGAACGTCAGTTCACATTTGTAGGTGGATCATCAGTGTTAGAGCTAAAATTAGCATGTTTAAAGCGATTTTCATGCTTCCAGGGGCTCGGGAAGTGAATTAAATACTATTTGGAGGCATTTAATGTTCAATCAAAAACAGCTGACTTTGACAAAAGGGATAACACCCCCCCATTACGTCATGCTTCAGAAATGTGGAAAATGGTCCGTTTTCAAATGTTTTATTTTTGAACGTCAGTTCACATTTGTAGGTGGATCATCAGTGTTAGAGCTAAAATTAGCATGTTTAAAGTGATTTTCATGCTTCCAGGGGCCCTAAACACAAGATTTATGGAATGGTTAAAAGTGCATGAAAATGGCCAATTTACTCACTCTGAGTTCTCAAAAAGGGTTTCTTCACCCCGGGAAGTTAATTAAATACCATTTGGAGGCATTTAATGTTCGAGCAAAAACGGCTGATTTTCGACAAAAGAGATAACACCCCCCCATTACGTCATGCTTCAGAAATGAGGAAAATGGTCCGTTTTCAAATGTTTTATTTTTGAACATCAGTTCACATTTGTAGGTGGATCATCAGTGTTAGAGCTAAAATTAGCATGTTTAAAGTGATTTTCATGCTTCCAGGGGCTCGGGAAGTGAATTAAATACTATTTGGAGGCATTTAATGTTCAATCAAAAACAGCTGATCTTTGACAAAAGAGATAACACCCCCCCATTACGTCATGCTTCAGAAATGTGGATAATGGTCCGTTTTCAAATGTTTTATTTTTGAACGTCAGTTCACATTTGTAGGTGGATCATCAGTGTTAGAGCTAAAATTAGCATGTTTAAAGTGATTTTCATGCTTCCAGGGGCCCTAAACACAAGATTTATGGAATGGTTAAAAGTGCATGAAAATGGCCAATTTACTCACTCTGAGTTCTCAAAAAGGGTTTCTTCACCCCGGGAAGTTAATTAAATACCATTTGGAGGCATTTAATGTTAGAGCAAAAACGGCTGATTTTCGACAAAAGAGATAACACCCCCCCCATTACGTCATGCTTCAGAAATGTGGAAAATGGTCCGTTTTCAAATGTTTTATTTTTGAACGTCAGTTCACATTTGTAGGTGGATCATCAGTGTTAGAGCTAAAATTAGCATGTTTAAAGTGATTTTCATGCTTCCAGGGGCTCGGGAAGTGAATTAAATACTATTTGGAGGCATTTAATGTTCAATCAAAAACAGCTGATTTTTGACAAAAGAGATAACACCCCCCCATTACGTCATGCTTCAGAAATGTGGAAAATGGTCCGTTTTCAAATGTTTTATTTTTGAACGTCAGTTCACATTTGTAGGTGGATCATCAGTGTTAGAGCTAAAATTAGCATGTTTAAAGTGATTTTCATGCTTCCAGGGGCCCTAAATACAAGATTTATGGAATGGTTAAAAGTGCATGAAAATGGCCAATTTACTCACTCTGAGTTCTCAAAAAGTGTTTCTTCACCCCGGGAAGTTAATTAAATACCATTTGGAGGCATTTAATGTTCGAGCAGAAACGGCTGATTTTCGACAAAAGAGATAACACCCCCCCCATTAAGTCATGCTTCAGAAATGTGGAAAATGGTCCGTTTTCAAATGTTTTATTTTGGAACGTCAGTTCACATTTGTAGGTGGATCATCAGTGTTAGAGCTAAAATTAGCATGTTTATAGTGATGTTCATGCTTCCAGGGGCTCGGGAAGTGAATTAAATACTATTTGGAGGCATTTAATGTTCAATCAAAAACAGCAGATTTTTGACAAAAGAGATAACACCCCCCCATTACGTCATGCTTCAGAAATGTGGAAAATGGTCCGTTTTAAAATGTTTTATTTTTGAATGTCAGTTCACATTTGTAGGTGGATCATCAGTGTTGGAGCTAAAATTAGCATGTTTAAAGTGATTTTCATGCTTCCAGGGGCCCTAAACACAAGATTTATGGAATGGTTAAAAGTGCATGAAAATGGCCAATTTACTCACTCTGAGTTCTCAAAAAGGGTTTCTTCACCCCGGGAAGTTAATTAAATACCATTTGGAGGCATTTAATGTTCGAGCAAAAACGGCTGATTTTCGACAAAAGAGATAACACCCCCCCATTACGTCATGCTTCAGAAATGTGGAAAATGGTCCGTTTTCAAATGTTTTATTTTTGAACGTCAGTTCACATTTGTAGGTGGATCATCAGTGTTAGAGCTAAAATTAGCATGTTTAAAGTGATTTTCATGCTTCCAGGGGCTCGGGAAGTGAATTAAATACTATTTGGAGGCATTTAATGTTCAAGCAAAAACAGCTGATTTTTGACAAAAGAGATAACACCCCCCCATTACGTCATGCTTCAGAAATGTGGAAAATGGTCCGTTTTCAAATGTTTTATTTTGGAACGTCAGTTCACATTTGTAGGTGGATCATCAGTGTTAGAGCTAAAATTAGCATGTTTATAGTGATGTTCATGCTTCCAGGGGCTCGGGAAGTGAATTAAATACTATTTGGAGGCATTTAATGTTCAATCAAAAACAGCAGATTTTTGACAAAAGAGATAACACCCCCCCATTACGTCATGCTTCAGAAATGTGGAAAATGGTCCGTTTTAAAATGTTTTATTTTTGAATGTCAGTTCACATTTGTAGGTGGATCATCAGTGTTGGAGCTAAAATTAGCATGTTTAAAGTGATTTTCATGCTTCCAGGGGCCCTAAACACAAGATTTATGGAATGGTTAAAAGTGCATGAAAATGGCCAATTTACTCACTCTGAGTTCTCAAAAAGGGTTTCTTCACCCCGGGAAGTTAATTAAATACCATTTGGAGGCATTTAATGTTCGAGCAAAAACGGCTGATTTTCGACAAAAGAGATAACACCCCCCCATTACGTCATGCTTCAGAAATGTGGAAAATGGTCCGTTTTCAAATGTTTTATTTTTGAACGTCAGTTCACATTTGTAGGTGGATCATCAGTGTTAGAGCTAAAATTAGCATGTTTAAAGTGATTTTCATGCTTCCAGGGGCTCGGGAAGTGAATTAAATACTATTTGGAGGCATTTAATGTTCAAGCAAAAACAGCTGATTTTTGACAAAAGAGATAACACCCCCCCATTACGTCATGCTTCAGAAATGTGGAAAATGGTCCGTTTTCAAATGTTTTATTTTTGAACATCAGTTCACATTTGTAGGTGGATCATAAGTGTTAGAGCTAAAATTAGCATGTTTAACCCCTTCGAGGCTAATGACGAGCTGGCCTCGTCATGGCGCTTACCTGCCGTGCGCCGATGACAAGGCCAGCTCGTCATAAAACAATATAAAACAATAAAACCCAGCGCAGGACGGGAAAACGCCTAGCAGCCATGGGGTAAAGTGATTTTCATGCTTCCAGGGGCCTTAAACACAAGATTTATGGAATGGTTAAAAGTGCATGAAAATGGCCAATTTTCTCACTCTGAGTTCTCAAAAAGGGTTTCTTCACCCCGGGAAGTTAATTAAATACCATTTGGAGGCATTTAATGTTCGAGCAAAAACGGCTGATTTTCGACAAAAGAGATAACACCCCCAATTACGTCATGCTTCAGAAATGTGGAAAATGGTCAGTTTTCAAATGTTTTATTTTGAACATCAGTTCACATTTGTAGGTGGATCATCAGTGTTAGAGCTAAAATTAGCATGTTTAAAGTGATTTTCATGCTTCCAGGGGCTCGGGAAGTGAATTAAATACTATTTTGAGGCATTTAATGTTCAATCAAAAACAGCTGATTTTTGACAAAAGAGATAACACCCCCCCATTACGTCATGCTTCAGAAATGTGGAAAATGGTCCATTTTCAAATGTTTTATTTTTTAACGTCAGTTCACATTTGTAGGTGGATCATCAGTGTTAGAGCTAAAATTAGCATGTTTAAAGTGATTTTCATGCTTCCAGGGGCCCTAAACACAAGATTTATGGAATGGTTAAAAGTGCATGAAAATGGCCAATTTACTCACTCTGAGTTCTCAAAAAGTGTTTCTTCACCCCGGGAAGTTAATTAAATACCATTTGGAGGCATTTAATGTTCGAGCAGAAACGGCTGATTTTCGACAAAAGAGATAACACCCCCCCCATTAAGTCATGCTTCAGAAATGTGGAAAATGGTCCGTTTTCAAATGTTTTATTTTGGAACGTCAGTTCACATTTGTAGGTGGATCATCAGTGTTAGAGCTAAAATTAGCATGTTTATAGTGATGTTCATGCTTCCAGGGGCTCGGGAAGTGAATTAAATACTATTTGAAGGCATTTAATGTTCAATCAAAAACAGCTGATTTTTGACAAAAGAGATAACACCCCCCCCATTACGTCATGCTTCAGAAATGTGGAAAATGGTCCGTTTTAAAATGTTTTATTTTTGAATGTCAGTTCACATTTGTAGGTGGATCATCAGTGTTGGAGCTAAAATTAGCATGTTTAAAGTGATTTTCATGCTTCCAGGGGCCCTAAACACAAGATTTATGGAATGGTTAAAAGTGCATGAAAATGGCCAATTTACTCACTCTGAGTTCTCAAAAAGGGTTTCTTCACCCCGGGAAGTTAATTAAATACCATTTGGAGGCATTTAATGTTCGAGCAAAAACGGCTGATTTTCGACAAAAGAGATAACACCCCCCATTACGTCATGCTTCAGAAATGTGGAAAATGGTCCGTTTTCAAATGTTTTATTTTTGAACGTCAGTTCACATTTGTAGGTGGATCATCAGTGTTAGAGCTAAAATTAGCATGTTTAAAGCGATTTTCATGCTTCCAGGGGCTCGGGAAGTGAATTAAATACTATTTGGAGGCATTTAATGTTCAATCAAAAACAGCTGATTTTTGACAAAAGGGATAACACCCCCCCATTACGTCATGCTTCAGAAATGTGGAAAATGGTCCGTTTTCAAATGTTTTATTTTTGAACGTCAGTTCACATTTGTAGGTGGATCATCAGTGTTAGAGCTAAAATTAGCATGTTTAAAGTGATTTTCATGCTTCCAGGGGCCCTAAACACAAGATTTATGGAATGGTTAAAAGTGCATGAAAATGGCCAATTTACTCACTCTGAGTTCTCAAAAAGGGTTTCTTCACCCCGGGAAGTTAATTAAATACCATTTGGAGGCATTTAATGTTCGAGCAAAAACGGCTGATTTTCGACAAAAGAGATAACACCCCCCCATTACGTCATGCTTCAGAAATGTGGAAAATGGTCCGTTTTCAAATGTTTTATTTTTGAACATCAGTTCACATTTGTAGGTGGATCATCAGTGTTAGAGCTAAAATTAGCATGTTTAAAGTGATTTTCATGCTTCCAGGGGCTCGGGAAGTGAATTAAATACTATTTGGAGGCATTTAATGTTCAATCAAAAACAGCTGATCTTTGACAAAAGAGATAACACCCCCCCATTACGTCATGCTTCAGAAATGTGGATAATGGTCCGTTTTCAAATGTTTTATTTTTGAACGTCAGTTCACATTTGTAGGTGGATCATCAGTGTTAGAGCTAAAATTAGCATGTTTAAAGTGATTTTCATGCTTCCAGGGGCCCTAAACACAAGATTTATGGAATGGTTAAAAGTGCATGAAAATGGCCAATTTACTCACTCTGAGTTCTCAAAAAGGGTTTCTTCACCCCGGGAAGTTAATTAAATACCATTTGGAGGCATTTAATGTTAGAGCAAAAACGGCTGATTTTCGACAAAAGAGATAACACCCCCCCCATTACGTCATGCTTCAGAAATGTGGAAAATGGTCCGTTTTCAAATGTTTTATTTTTGAACGTCAGTTCACATTTGTAGGTGGATCATCAGTGTTAGAGCTAAAATTAGCAGGTTTAAAGTGATTTTCATGCTTCCAGGGGCTCGGGTAGTGAATTAAATACTATTTGGAGGCATTTAATGTTCAAGCAAAAACAGCTGATTTTTGACAAAAGAGATAACACCCCCCCATTACGTCATGCTTCAGAAATGTGGAAAATGGTCCGTTTTCAAATGTTTTATTTTTGAACGTCAGTTCACATTTGTAGGTGGATCATCAGTGTTGGAGCTAAAATTAGCATGTTTAAAGTGATTTTCATGCTTCCAGGGGCCTTAAACACAAGATTTATGGAATGGTTAAAAGTGCATGAAAATGGCCAATTTACTCACTCTGAGTTCTCAAAAAGGGTTTCTTCACCCCGGGAAGTTAATTAAATACCATTTGGAGGCATTTAATGTTCGAGCAAAAACGGCTGATTTTCGACAAAAGAGATAACACCCCCCCATTACGTCATGCTTCAGAAATGTGGAAAATGGTCCGTTTTCAAATGTTTTATTTTTGAACATCAGTTCACATTTGTAGGTGGATCATCAGTGTTAGAGCTAAAATTAGCATGTTTAAAGTGATTTTCATGCTTCCAGGGGCTCGGGAAGTGAATTAAATACTATTTGGAGGCATTTAATGTTCAATCAAAAACAGCTGATTTTTGACAAAAGAGATAACACCCCCCCATTACGTCATGCTTCAGAAATGTGGAAAATGGTCCGTTTTCAAATGTTTTATTTTTTTAACGTCAGTTCACATTTGTAGGTGGATCATCAGTGTTAGAGCTAAAATTAGCATGTTTAAAGTGATGTTCATGCTTCCAGGGGCCCTAAACACAAGATTTATGGAATGGTTAAAAGTGCATGAAAATGGCCAATTTACTCACTCTGAGTTCTCAAAAAGGGTTTCTTCACACCGGGAAGTTAATTAAATACCATTTGGAGGCATTTAATGTTCGAGCAAAAACGGCTGATTTTCGAAAAAAGAGATAACACCCCCCCATTACATCATGCTTCAGAAATGTGGAAAATGGTCCGTTTTCAAATGTTTTATTTTTGAACGTCAGTTCACATTTGTAGGTGGATCATCAGTGTTAGAGCTAAAATTAGCATGTTTAAAGTGATTTTCATGCTTCCAGGGGCTCGGGAAGTGAATTAAATACCATTTGGAGGCATTTAATGTTCAATCAAAAACAGCTGATTTTTGACAAAAGAGATAACACCCCCCCATTACGTCATGCTTCAGAAATGTGGAAAATGGTCCGTTTTCAAATGTTTTATTTTTGAACGTCAGTTCACATTTGTAGGTGGATCATCAGTGTTAGAGCTAAAATTAGCATGTTTAAAGTGATTTTCATGCTTCCAGGGGCCCTAAACACAAGATTTATGGAATGGTTAAAAGTGCATGAAAATGGCCAATTTACTCACTCTGAGTTCTCAAAAAGTGTTTCTTCACCCCGGGAAGTTAATTAAATACCATTTGGAGGCATTTAATGTTCGAGCAAAAACGAAAAACGGCTGATTTTCGACAAAAGAGATAACACCCCCCCCATTACGTCATGCTTCAGAAATGTGGAAAATGGTCCGTTTTCAAATGTTTTATTTTTGAACATCAGTTCACATTTGTAGGTGGATCATCAGTGTTAGAGCTAAAATTAGCATGTTTAAAGTGATTTTCATGCTTCCAGGGGCTCGGGAAGTGAATTAAATACTATTTGGAGGCATTTAATGTTCAATCAAAAACAGCTGATCTTTGACAAAAGAGATAACACCCCCCCATTACGTCATGCTTCAGAAATGTGGATAATGGTCCGTTTTCAAATGTTTTATTTTTGAACGTCAGTTCACATTTGTAGGTGGATCATCAGTGTTAGAGCTAAAATTAGCATGTTTAAAGCGATTTTCATGCTTCCAGGGGCTCGGGAAGTGAATTAAATACTATTTGGAGGCATTTAATGTTCAATCAATAACAGCTGATTTTTGACAAAAGGGATAACACCCCCCCATTACGTCATGCTTCAGAAATGTGGAAAATGGTCCGTTTTCAAATGTTTTATTTTTGAACGTCAGTTCACATTTGTAGGTGGATCATCAGTGTTAGAGCTAAAATTAGCATGTTTAAAGTGATTTTCATGCTTCCAGGGGCCCTAAACACAAGATTTATGGAATGGTTAAAAGTGCATGAAAATGGCCAATTTACTCACTCTGAGTTCTCAAAAAGGGTTTCTTCACCCCGGGAAGTTAATTAAATACCATTTGGAGGCATTTAATGTTCGAGCAAAAACGGCTGATTTTCGACAAAAGAGATAACACCCCCCCATTACGTCATGCTTCAGAAATGTGGAAAATGGTCCGTTTTCAAATGTTTTATTTTTTTAACGTCAGTTCACATTTGTAGGTGGATCATCAGTGTTAGAGCTAAAATTAGCATGTTTAAAGTGATGTTCATGCTTCCAGGGGCCCTAAACACAAGATTTATGGAATGGTTAAAAGTGCATGAAAATGGCCAATTTACTCACTCTGAGTTCTCAAAAAGGGTTTCTTCACCCCGGGAAGTTAATTAAATACCATTTGGAGGCATTTAATATTCGAGCAAAAACGGCTGATTTTCGAAAAAAGAGATAACACCCCCCCATTACATCATGCTTCAGAAATGTGGAAAATGGTCAGTTTTCAAATGTTTTATTTTTGAACGTCAGTTCACATTTGTAGGTGGATCATCAGTGTTAGAGCTAAAATTAGCATGTTTAAAGTGATTTTCATGCTTCCAGGGGCTCGGGAAGTGAATTAAATACTATTTGGAGGCATTTAATGTTCAATCAAAAACAGCTGATTTTTTTACAAAAGAGATAACACCCCCCCATTACGTCATGCTTCAGAAATGTGGAAAATGGTCCGTTTTCAAATGTTTTATTTTTGAACGTCAGTTCACATTTGTAGGTGGATCATCAGTGTTAGAGCTAAAATTAGCATGTTTAAAGTGATTTTCATGCTTCCAGGGGCCCTAAATACAAGATTTATGGAATGGTTAAAAGTGCATGAAAATGGCCAATTTACTCACTCTGAGTTCTCAAAAAGTGTTTCTTCACCCCGGGAAGTTAATTAAATACCATTTGGAGGCATTTAATGTTCGAGCAGAAACGGCTGATTTTCGACAAAAGAGATAACACCCCCCCAATTAAGTCATGCTTCAGAAATGTGGAAAATGGTCCGTTTTCAAATGTTTTATTTTGGAACGTCAGTTCACATTTGTAGGTGGATCATCAGTGTTAGAGCTAAAATTAGCATGTTTATAGTGATGTTCATGCTTCCAGGGGCTCGGGAAGTGAATTAAATACTATTTGGAGGCATTTAATGTTCAATCAAAAACAGCTGATTTTTGACAAAAGAGATAACACCCCCCCATTACGTCATGCTTCAGAAATGTGGAAAATGGTCCGTTTTAAAATGTTTTATTTTTGAATGTCAGTTCACATTTGTAGGTGGATCATCAGTGTTGGAGCTAAAATTAGCATGTTTAAAGTGATTTTCATGCTTCCAGGGGCCCTAAACACAAGATTTATGGAATGGTTAAAAGTGCATGAAAATGGCCAATTTACTCACTCTGAGTTCTCAAAAAGGGTTTCTTCACCCCGGGAAGTTAATTAAATACCATTTGGAGGCATTTAATGTTCGAGCAAAAACGGCTGATTTTCGACAAAAGAGATAACACCCCCCCATTACGTCATGCTTCAGAAATGTGGAAAATGGTCGGTTTTCAAATGTTTTATTTTTGAACGTCAGTTCACATTTGTAGGTGGATCATCAGTGTTAGAGCTAAAATTAGCATGTTTAAAGTGATTTTCATGCTTCCAGGGGCTCGGAAAGTGAATTAAATACTATTTGGAGGCATTTAATGTTCAAGCAAAAACAGCTGATTTTTGACAAAAGAGATAACACCCCCCCATTACGTCATGCTTCAGAAATGTGGAAAATGGTCCGTTTTAAAATGTTTTATTTTTGAATGTCAGTTCACATTTGTAGGTGGATCATCAGTGTTGGAGCTAAAATTAGCATGTTTAAAGTGATTTTCATGCTTCCAGGGGCCCTAAACACAAGATTTATGGAATGGTTAAAAGTGCATGAAAATGGCCAATTTACTCACTCTGAGTTCTCAAAAAGGGTTTCTTCACCCCGGGAAGTTAATTAAATACCATTTGGAGGCATTTAATGTTCGAGCAAAAACGGCTGATTTTCGACAAAAGAGATAACACCCCCCCCCATTACGTCATGCTTCAGAAATGTGGAAAATGGTCCGTTTTCAAATGTTTTATTTTTGAACGTCAGTTCACATTTGTAGGTGGATCATCAGTGTTAGAGCTAAAATTAGCATGTTTAAAGTGATTTTCATGCTTCCAGGGGCTCGGGAAGTGAATTAAATACTATTTGGAGGCATTTAATGTTCAAGCAAAAACAGCTGATTTTTGACAAAAGAGATAACACCCCCCCATTACGTCATGCTTCAGAAATGTGGAAAATGGTCCGTTTTCAAATGTTTTATTTTTGAACATCAGTTCACATTTGTAGGTGGATCATAAGTGTTAGAGCTAAAATTAGCATGTTTAAAGTGATTTTCATGCTTCCAGGGGCCTTAAACACAAGATTTATGGAATGGTTAAAAGTGCATGAAAATGGCCAATTTTCTCACTCTGAGTTCTCAAAAAGGGTTTCTTCACCCCGGGAAGTTAATTAAATACCATTTGGAGGCATTTAATGTTCGAGCAAAAACGGCTGATTTTCGACAAAAGAGATAACACCCCCATTACGTCATGCTTCAGAAATGTGGAAAATGGTCCGTTTTCAAATGTTTTATTTTTGAACATCAGTTCACATTTGTAGGTGGATCATCAGTGTTAGAGCTAAAATTAGCATGTTTAAAGTGATTTTCATGCTTCCAGGGGCTCGGGAAGTGAATTAAATACTATTTGGAGGCATTTAATGTTCAATCAAAAACAGCTGATTTTTGACAAAAGAGATAACACCCCCCATTACGTCATGCTTCAGAAATGTGGAAAATGGTCCGTTTTCAAATGTTTTATTTTTTAACGTCAGTTCACATTTGTAGGTGGATCATCAGTGTTAGAGCTAAAATTAGCATGTTTAAAGTGATTTTCATTCTTCCAGGGGCCCTAAACACAAGATTTATGGAATGGTTAAAAGTGCATGAAAATGGCCAATTTACTCACTCTGAGTTCTCAAAAAGGGTTTCTTCACCCCGGGAAGTTAATTAAATACCATTTGGAGGCATTTAATTTTCGAGCAAAAACGGCTGATTTTCGACAAAAGAGATCATACCCCCCCATTACATCATGCTTCAGAAATGTGGAAAATGGTCCGTTTTCAAATGTTTTATTTTTGAACGTCAGTTCACATTTGTAGGTGGATCATCAGTGTTAGAGCTAAAATTAGCATGTTTAAAGTGATTTTCATGCTTCCAGGGGCTCGGGAAGTGAATTAAATACTATTTGGAGGCATTTAATGTTCAATCAAAAACAGCTGATTTTTGACAAAAGAGATAACACCCCCCCATTACGTCATGCTTCAGAAATGTGGAAAATGGTCCGTTTTCAAATGTTTTATTTTTGAATGTCAGTTCACATTTGTAGGTGGATCATCAGTGTTGGAGCTAAAATTAGCATGTTTAAAGTGATTTTCATGCTTCCAGGGGCCCTAAACACAAGATTTATGGAATGGTTAAAAGTGCATGAAAATGGCCAATTTACTCACTCTGAGTTCTCAAAAAGTGTTTCTTCACCCCGGGAAGTTAATTAAATACCATTTGGAGGCATTTAATGTTCGAGCAGAAACGGCTGATTTTCGACAAAAGAGATAACACCCCCCCCATTAAGTCATGCTTCAGAAATGTGGAAAATGGTCCGTTTTTAAATGTTTTATTTTGGAACGTCAGTTCACATTTGTAGGTGGATCATCAGTGTTAGAGCTAAAATTAGCATGTTTATAGTGATGTTCATGCTTCCAGGGGCTCGGGAAGTGAATTAAATACTATTTGAAGGCATTTAATGTTCAATCAAAAACAGCTGATTTTTGACAAAAGAGATAACACCCCCCCATTACGTCATGCTTCAGAAATGTGGAAAATGGTGAGTTTTAAAATGTTTTATTTTTGAATGTCAGTTCACATTTGTAGGTGGATCATCAGTGTTGGAGCTAAAATTAGCATGTTTAAAGTGATTTTCATGCTTCCAGGGGCCCTAAACACAAGATTTATGGAATGGTTAAAAGTGCATGAAAATGGCCAATTTACTCACTCTGAGTTCTCAAAAAGGGTTTCTTCACCCCGGGAAGTTAATTAAATACCATTTGGAGGCATTTAATGTTCGAGCAAAAACGGCTGATTTTCGACAAAAGAGATAACACCCCCCATTACGTCATGCTTCAGAAATGTGGAAAATGGTCCGTTTTCAAATGTTTTATTTTTGAACGTCAGTTCACATTTGTAGGTGGATCATCAGTGTTAGAGCTAAAATTAGCATGTTTAAAGCGATTTTCATGCTTCCAGGGGCTCGGGAAGTGAATTAAATACTATTTGGAGGCATTTAATGTTCAATCAAAAACAGCTGATCTTTGACAAAAGAGATAACACCCCCCATTACGTCATGCTTCAGAAATGTGGATAATGGTCCGTTTTCAAATGTTTTATTTTTGAACGTCAGTTCACATTTGTAGGTGGATCATCAGTGTTAGAGCTAAAATTAGCATGTTTAAAGTGATTTTCATGCTTCCAGGGGCCCTAAACACAAGATTTATGGAATGGTTAAAAGTGCATGAAAATGGCCAATTTACTCACTCTGAGTTCTCAAAAAGGGTTTCTTCACCCCGGGAAGTTAATTAAATACCATTTGGAGGCATTTAATGTTAGAGCAAAAACGGCTGATTTTCGACAAAAGAGATAACACCCCCCCCATTACGTCATGCTTCAGAAATGTGGAAAATGGTCCGTTTTCAAATGTTTTATTTTTGAACGTCAGTTCACATTTGTAGGTGGATCATCAGTGTTAGAGCTAAAATTAGCATGTTTAAAGTGATTTTCATGCTTCCAGGGGCTCGGGAAGTGAATTAAATACTATTTGGAGGCATTTAATGTTCAAGCAAAAACAGCTGATTTTTGACAAAAGAGATAACACCCCCCCATTACGTCATGCTTCAGAAATGTGGAAAATGGTCCGTTTTCAAATGTTTTATTTTTGAACGTCAGTTCACATTTGTAGGTGGATCATCAGTGTTAGAGCTAAAATTAGCATGTTTAAAGTGATTTTCATGCTTCCAGGGGCCTTAAACACAAGATTTATGGAATGGTTAAAAGTGCATGAACATGGCCAATTTACTCACTCTGAGTTCTCAAAAAGGGTTTCTTCACCCCGGGAAGTTAATTAAATACCATTTGGAGGCATTTAATGTTCGAGCAAAAACGGCTGATTTTCGACAAAAGAGATAACACCCCCCCATTACGTCATGCTTCAGAAATGTGGAAAATGGTCCGTTTTCAAATGTTTTATTTTTGAACGTCAGTTCACATTTGTAGGTGGATCATCAGTGTTAGAGCTAAAATTAGCATGTTTAAAGTGATTTTCATGCTTCCAGGGGCTCGGGAAGTGAATTAAATACTATTTGGAGGCATTTAATGTTCAAGCAAAAACAGCTGATTTTTGACAAAAGAGATAACACCCCCCCATTACGTCATGCTTCAGAAATGTGGAAAATGGTCCGTTTTCAAATGTTTTATTTTTGAACATCAGTTCACATTTGTAGGTGGATCATAAGTGTTAGAGCTAAAATTAGCATGTTTAAAGTGATTTTCATGCTTCCAGGGGCCTTAAACACAAGATTTATGGAATGGTTAAAAGTGCATGAAAATGGCCAATTTTCTCACTCTGAGTTCTCAAAAAGGGTTTCTTCACCCCGGGAAGTTAATTAAATACCATTTGGAGGCATTTAATGTTCGAGCAAAAACGGCTGATTTTCGACAAAAGAGATAACACCCCCCATTACGTCATGCTTCAGAAATGTGGAAAATGGTCCGTTTTCAAATGTTTTATTTTTGAACATCAGTTCACATTTGTAGGTGGATCATCAGTGTTAGAGCTAAAATTAGCATGTTTAAAGTGATTTTCATGCTTCCAGGGGCTCGGGAAGTGAATTAAATACTATTTGGAGGCATTTAATGTTCAATCAAAAACAGCTGATTTTTGACAAAAGAGATAACACCCCCCATTACGTCATGCTTCAGAAATGTGGAAAATGGTCCGTTTTCAAATGTTTTATTTTTTAACGTCAGTTCACATTTGTAGGTGGATCATCAGTGTTAGAGCTAAAATTAGCATGTTTAAAGTGATTTTCATGCTTCCAGGGGCCCTAAACACAAGATTTATGGAATGGTTAAAAGTGCATGAAAATGGCCAATTTACTCACTCTGAGTTCTCAAAAAGGGTTTCTTCACCCCGGGAAGTTAATTAAATACCATTTGGAGGCATTTAATTTTCGAGCAAAAACGGCTGATTTTCGACAAAAGAGATCATACCCCCCCATTACATCATGCTTCAGAAATGTGGAAAATGGTCCGTTTTCAAATGTTTTATTTTTGAACGTCAGTTCACATTTGTAGGTGGATCATCAGTGTTAGAGCTAAAATTAGCATGTTTAAAGTGATTTTCATGCTTCCAGGGGCTCAGGAAGTGAATTAAATACTATTTGGAGGCATTTAATGTTCAATCAAAAACAGCTGATTTTTGACAAAAGAGATAACACCCCCCCATTACGTCATGCTTCAGAAATGTGGAAAATGGTCCGTTTTCAAATGTTTTATTTTTGAATGTCAGTTCACATTTGTAGGTGGATCATCAGTGTTGGAGCTAAAATTAGCATGTTTAAAGTGATTTTCATGCTTCCAGGGGCCCTAAACACAAGATTTATGGAATGGTTAAAAGTGCATGAAAATGGCCAATTTACTCACTCTGAGTTCTCAAAAAGTGTTTCTTCACCCCGGGAAGTTAATTAAATACCATTTGGAGGCATTTAATGTTCGAGCAGAAACGGCTGATTTTCGACAAAAGAGATAACACCCCCCCCATTAAGTCATGCTTCAGAAATGTGGAAAATGGTCCGTTTTTAAATGTTTTATTTTGGAACGTCAGTTCACATTTGTAGGTGGATCATCAGTGTTAGAGCTAAAATTAGCATGTTTATAGTGATGTTCATGCTTCCAGGGGCTCGGGAAGTGAATTAAATACTATTTGAAGGCATTTAATGTTCAATCAAAAACAGCTGATTTTTGACAAAAGAGATAACACCCCCCCATTACGTCATGCTTCAGAAATGTGGAAAATGGTGAGTTTTAAAATGTTTTATTTTTGAATGTCAGTTCACATTTGTAGGTGGATCATCAGTGTTGGAGCTAAAATTAGCATGTTTAAAGTGATTTTCATGCTTCCAGGGGCCCTAAACACAAGATTTATGGAATGGTTAAAAGTGCATGAAAATGGCCAATTTACTCACTCTGAGTTCTCAAAAAGGGTTTCTTCACCCCGGGAAGTTAATTAAATACCATTTGGAGGCATTTAATGTTCGAGCAAAAACGGCTGATTTTCGACAAAAGAGATAACACCACCCATTACGTCATGCTTCAGAAATGTGGAAAATGGTCCGTTTTCAAATGTTTTATTTTTGAACGTCAGTTCACATTTGTAGGTGGATCATCAGTGTTAGAGCTAAAATTAGCATGTTTAAAGCGATTTTCATGCTTCCAGGGGCTCGGGAAGTGAATTAAATACTATTTGGAGGCATTTAATGTTCAATCAAAAACAGCTGATCTTTGACAAAAGAGATAACACCCCCCATTACGTCATGCTTCAGAAATGTGGATAATGGTCCGTTTTCAAATGTTTTATTTTTGAACGTCAGTTCACATTTGTAGGTGGATCATCAGTGTTAGAGCTAAAATTAGCATGTTTAAAGTGATTTTCATGCTTCCAGGGGCCCTAAACACAAGATTTATGGAATGGTTAAAAGTGCATGAAAATGGCCAATTTACTCACTCTGAGTTCTCAAAAAGGGTTTCTTCACCCCGGGAAGTTAATTAAATACCATTTGGAGGCATTTAATGTTAGAGCAAAAACGGCTGATTTTCGACAAAAGAGATAACACCCCCCCCATTACGTCATGCTTCAGAAATGTGGAAAATGGTCCGTTTTCAAATGTTTTATTTTTGAACGTCAGTTCACATTTGTAGGTGGATCATCAGTGTTAGAGCTAAAATTAGCATGTTTAAAGTGATTTTCATGCTTCCAGGGGCTCGGGAAGTGAATTAAATACTATTTGGAGGCATTTAATGTTCAAGCAAAAACAGCTGATTTTTGACAAAAGAGATAACACCCCCCCATTACGTCATGCTTCAGAAATGTGGAAAATGGTCCGTTTTCAAATGTTTTATTTTTGAACGTCAGTTCACATTTGTAGGTGGATCATCAGTGTTAGAGCTAAAATTAGCATGTTTAAAGTGATTTTCATGCTTCCAGGGGCCTTAAACACAAGATTTATGGAATGGTTAAAAGTGCATGAACATGGCCAATTTACTCACTCTGAGTTCTCAAAAAGGGTTTCTTCACCCTGGGAAGTTAATTAAATACCATTTGGAGGCATTTAATGTTCGAGCAAAAACGGCTGATTTTCGACAAAAGAGATAACACCCCCCCATTACGTCATGCTTCAGAAATGTGGAAAATGGTCCGTTTTCAAATGTTTTATTTTTGAACATCAGTTCACATTTGTAGGTGGATCATCAGTGTTAGAGCTAAAATTAGCATGTTTAAAGTGATTTTCATGCTTCCAGGGGCTCGGGAAGTGAATTAAATACTATTTGGAGGCATTTAATGTTCAATCAAAAACAGCTGATTTTTGACAAAAGAGATAACACCCCCCCATTACGTCATGCTTCAGAAATGTGGAAAATGGTCCGTTTTCAAATGTTTTATTTTTTTAACGTCAGTTCACATTTGTAGGTGGATCATCAGTGTTAGAGCTAAAATTAGCATGTTTAAAGTGATGTTCATGCTTCCAGGGGCCCTAAACACAAGATTTATGGAATGGTTAAAAGTGCATGAAAATGGCCAATTTACTCACTCTGAGTTCTCAAAAAGGGTTTCTTCACACCGGGAAGTTAATTAAATACCATTTGGAGGCATTTAATGTTCGAGCAAAAACGGCTGATTTTCGAAAAAAGAGATAACACCCCCCCATTACATCATGCTTCAGAAATGTGGAAAATGGTCCGTTTTCAAATGTTTTATTTTTGAACGTCAGTTCACATTTGTAGGTGGATCATCAGTGTTAGAGCTAAAATTAGCATGTTTAAAGTGATTTTCATGCTTCCAGGGGCTCGGGAAGTGAATTAAATACTATTTGGAGGCATTTAATGTTCAATCAAAAACAGCTGATCTTTGACAAAAGAGATAACACCCCCCCATTACGTCATGCTTCAGAAATGTGGATAATGGTCCGTTTTCAAATGTTTTATTTTTGAACGTCAGTTCACATTTGTAGGTGGATCATCAGTGTTAGAGCTAAAATTAGCATGTTTAAAGCGATTTTCATGCTTCCAGGGGCTCGGGAAGTGAATTAAATACTATTTGGAGGCATTTAATGTTCAATCAATAACAGCTGATTTTTGACAAAAGGGATAACACCCCCCCATTACGTCATGCTTCAGAAATGTGGAAAATGGTCCGTTTTCAAATGTTTTATTTTTGAACGTCAGTTCACATTTGTAGGTGGATCATCAGTGTTAGAGCTAAAATTAGCATGTTTAAAGTGATTTTCATGCTTCCAGGGGCCCTAAACACAAGATTTATGGAATGGTTAAAAGTGCATGAAAATGGCCAATTTACTCACTCTGAGTTCTCAAAAAGGGTTTCTTCACCCCGGGAAGTTAATTAAATACCATTTGGAGGCATTTAATGTTCGAGCAAAAACGGCTGATTTTCGACAAAAGAGATAACACCCCCCCATTACGTCATGCTTCAGAAATGTGGAAAATGGTCCGTTTTCAAATGTTTTATTTTTGAACATCAGTTCACATTTGTAGGTGGATCATCAGTGTTAGAGCTAAAATTAGCATGTTTAAAGTGATTTTCATGCTTCCAGGGGCTCGGGAAGTGAATTAAATACTATTTGGAGGCATTTAATGTTCAATCAAAAACAGCTGATTTTTGACAAAAGAGATAACACCCCCCCATTACGTCATGCTTCAGAAATGTGGAAAATGGTCCGTTTTCAAATGTTTTATTTTTTTAACGTCAGTTCACATTTGTAGGTGGATCATCAGTGTTAGAGCTAAAATTAGCATGTTTAAAGTGATGTTCATGCTTCCAGGGGCCCTAAACACAAGATTTATGGAATGGTTAAAAGTGCATGAAAATGCCCAATTTACTCACTCTGAGTTCTCAAAAAGGGTTTCTTCACCCCGGGAAGTTAATTAAATACCATTTGGAGGCATTTAATGTTCGAGCAAAAACGGCTGATTTTCGAAAAAAGAGATAACACCCCCCCATTACATCATGCTTCAGAAATGTGGAAAATGGTCAGTTTTCAAATGTTTTATTTTTGAACGTCAGTTCACATTTGTAGGTGGATCATCAGTGTTAGAGCTAAAATTAGCATGTTTAAAGTGATTTTCATGCTTCCAGGGGCTCGGGAAGTGAATTAAATACTATTTGGAGGCATTTAATGTTCAATCAAAAACAGCTGATTTTTTTACAAAAGAGATAACACCCCCCCATTACGTCATGCTTCAGAAATGTGGAAAATGGTCCGTTTTCAAATGTTTTATTTTTGAACGTCAGTTCACATTTGTAGGTGGATCATCAGTGTTAGAGCTAAAATTAGCATGTTTAAAGTGATTTTCATGCTTCCAGGGGCCCTAAATACAAGATTTATGGAATGGTTAAAAGTGCATGAAAATGGCCAATTTACTCACTCTGAGTTCTCAAAAAGTGTTTCTTCACCCCGGGAAGTTAATTAAATACCATTTGGAGGCATTTAATGTTCGAGCAGAAACGGCTGATTTTCGACAAAAGAGATAACACCCCCCCCATTAAGTCATGCTTCAGAAATGTGGAAAATGGTCCGTTTTCAAATGTTTTATTTTGGAACGTCAGTTCACATTTGTAGGTGGATCATCAGTGTTAGAGCTAAAATTAGCATGTTTATAGTGATGTTCATGCTTCCAGGGGCTCGGGAAGTGAATTAAATACTATTTGGAGGCATTTAATGTTCAATCAAAAACAGCTGATTTTTGACAAAAGAGATAACACCCCCCCATTACGTCATGCTTCAGAAATGTGGAAAATGGTCCGTTTTAAAATGTTTTATTTTTGAATGTCAGTTCACATTTGTAGGTGGATCATCAGTGTTGGTGCTAAAATTAGCATGTTTAAAGTGATTTTCATGCTTCCAGGGGCCCTAAACACAAGATTTATGGAATGGTTAAAAGTGCATGAAAATGGCCAATTTACTCACTCTGAGTTCTCAAAAAGGGTTTCTTCACCCCGGGAAGTTAATTAAATACCATTTGGAGGCATTTAATGTTCGAGCAAAAACGGCTGATTTTCGACAAAAGAGATAACACCCCCCCATTACGTCATGCTTCAGAAATGTGGAAAATGGTCCGTTTTCAAATGTTTTATTTTTGAACGTCAGTTCACATTTGTAGGTGGATCATCAGTGTTAGAGCTAAAATTAGCATGTTTAAAGTGATTTTCATGCTTCCAGGGGCTCGGGAAGTGAATTAAATACTATTTGGAGGCATTTAATGTTCAAGCAAAAACAGCTGATTTTTGACAAAAGAGATAACACCCCCCCCATTACGTCATGCTCCAGAAATGTGGAAAATGGTCCGTTTTCAAATGTTTTATTTTTGAACGTCAGTTCACATTTGTAGGTGGATCATCAGTGTTAGAGCTAAAATTAGCATGTTTAAAATGATTTTCATGCTTCCAGGGGCCCTAAACACAAGATTTATGGAATGGTTAAAAGTGCATGAAAATGGCCAATTTACTCACTCTGAGTTCTCAAAAAGGGTTTCTTCACCCCGGGAAGTTAATTAAATACCATTTGGAGGCATTTAATGTTCGAGCAAAAACGGCTGATTTTCGACAAAAGAGATAACACCCCCCCATTACGTCATGCTTCAGAAATGTGGAAAATGGTCCATTTTCAAATGTTTTATTTTTGAACGTCAGTTCACATTTGTAGGTGGATCATCAGTGTTAGAGCTAAAATTAGCATGTTTAAAGTGATTTTCATGCTTCCAGGGGCTCGGGAAGTGAATTAAATACTATTTGGAGGCATTTAATGTTCAATCAAAAACAGCTGATTTTTGACAAAAGAGATAACACCCCCCCCCATTACGTCATGCTTCAGAAATGTGGAAAATGGTCCGTTTTCAAATGTTTTATTTTTGAACGTCAGTTCACATTTGTAGGTGGATCATCAGTGTTAGAGCTAAAATTAGCATGTTTAAAGTGATTTTCATGCTTCCAGGGGCCCTAAACACAAGATTTATGGAATGGTTAAAAGTGCATGAAAATGGCCAATTTACTCACTCTGAGTTCTCAAAAAGGGTTTCTTCACCCCGGGAAGTTAATTAAATACCATTTGGAGGCATTTAATGTTCGAGCAAAAACTGCTGATTTTCGACAAAAGAGATAACACCCCCCCCATTACGTCATGCTTCAGAAATGTGGAAAATGGTCCGTTTTCAAATGTTTTATTTTTGAACGTCAGTTCACATTTGTAGGTGGATCATCAGTGTTAGAGCTAAAATTAGCATGTTTAAAGTGATTTTCATGCTTCCAGGGGCTCGGGAAGTGAATTAAATACTGTTTGGAGGCATTTAATGTTCAAGCAAAAACAGCTGATTTTTGACAAAAGAGATAACACCCCCCCATTACGTCATGCTTCAGAAATGTGGAAAATGGTCCGTTTTCAAATGTTTTATTTTTGAACATCAGTTCACATTTGTAGGTGGATCATAAGTGTTAGAGCTAAAATTAGCATGTTTAAAGTGATTTTCATGCTTCCAGGGGCCTTAAACACAAGATTTATGGAATGGTTAAAAGTGCATGAAAATGGCCAATTTTCTCACTCTGAGTTCTCAAAAAGGGTTTCTTCACCCCGGGAAGTTAATTAAATACCATTTGGAGGCATTTAATGTTCGAGCAAAAACGGCTGATTTTTGACAAAAGAGATAACACCCCCCATTACGTCATGCTTCAGAAATGTGGAAAATGGTCCGTTTTCAAATGTTTTATTTTTGAACATCAGTTCACATTTGTAGGTGGATCATCAGTGTTAGAGCTAAAATTAGCATGTTTAAAGTGATTTTCATGCTTCCAGGGGCTCGGGAAGTGAATTAAATACTATTTGGAGGCATTTAATGTTCAATCAAAAACAGCTGATTTTTGACAAAAGAGATAACACCCCCCCATTACGTCATGCTTCAGAAATGTGGAAAATGGTCCGTTTTCAAATGTTTTATTTTTTAACGTCAGTTCACATTTGTAGGTGGATCATCAGTGGTAGAGCTAAAATTAGCATGTTTAAAGTGATTTTCATGCTTCCAGGGGCCCTAAACACAAGATTTATGGAATGGTTAAAAGTGCATGAAAATGGCCAATTTACTCACTCTGAGTTCTCAAAAAGGGTTTCTTCACCCCGGGAAGTTAATTAAATACCATTTGGAGGCATTTAATGTTCGAGCAAAAACGGCTGATTTTCGACAAAAGAGATCATACCCCCCCATTACATCATGCTTCAGAAATGTGGAAAATGGTCCGTTTTCAAATGTTTTATTTTTGAACGTCAGTTCACATTTGTAGGTGGATCATCAGTGTTAGAGCTAAAATTAGCATGTTTAAAGTGATTTTCATGCTTCCAGGGGCTCGGGAAGTGAATTAAATACTATTTGGAGGCATTTAATATTCAATCAAAAACAGCTGATTTTTGACAAAAGAGATAACACCCCCCCATTACGTCATGCTTCAGAAATGTGGAAAATGGTCCGTTTTCAAATGTTTTATTTTTGAACATCAGTTCACATTTGTAGGTGGATCATAAGTGTTAGAGCTAAAATTAGCATGTTTAACCCCTTCGAGGCTAATGACGAGCTGGCCTCGTCATGGCGCTTACCTGCCGTGCGCGGATGACAAGGCCAGCTCGTCATAAAACAATATAAAACAATAAAACCCAGCGCAGGACGGGAAAACGCCTAGCAGCCATGGGGTTAAAGTGATTTTCATGCTTCCGGTGGCCCTAAACACAAGATTTATGGAATGGTTAAAAGTGCATGAAAATGGCCAATTTACTCACTCTGAGTTCTCAAAAAGTGTTTCTTCACCCCGGGAAGTTAATTAAATACCATTTGGAGGCATTTAATGTTCGAGCAGAAACGGCTGATTTTCGACAAAAGAGATAACACCCCCCCCATTAAGTCATGCTTCAGAAATGTGGAAAATGGTCCGTTTTCAAATGTTTTATTTTGGAACGTCAGTTCACATTTGTAGGTGGATCATCAGTGTTAGAGCTAAAATTAGCATGTTTATAGTGATGTTCATGCTTCCAGGGGCTCGGGAAGTGAATTAAATACTATTTGGAGGCATTTAATGTTCAATCAAAAACAGCTGATTTTTGACAAAAGAGATAACACCCCCCCATTACGTCATGCTTCAGAAATGTGGAAAATGGTCCGTTTTAAAATGTTTTATTTTTGAATGTCAGTTCACATTTGTAGGTGGATCATCAGTGTTAGAGCTAAAATTAGCATGTTTAAAGTGATTTTCATGCTTCCAGGGGCCCTAAACACAAGATTTATGGAATGGTTAAAAGTGCATGAAAATGGCCAATTTACTCACTCTGAGTTCTCAAAAAGGGTTTCTTCACCCCGGGAAGTTAATTAAATACCATTTGGAGGCATTTAATGTTCGAGCAAAAACGGCTGATTTTCGACAAAAGAGATAACACCCCCCCATTACGTCATGCTTCAGAAATGTGGAAAATGGTCCGTTTTCAAATGTTTTATTTTTGAACGTCAGTTCACATTTGTAGGTGGATCATCAGTGTTAGAGCTAAAATTAGCATGTTTAAAGTGATTTTCATGCTTCCAGGGGCTCGGGAAGTGAATTAAATACTATTTGGAGGCATTTAATGTTCAATCAAAAACAGCTGATTTTTGACAAAAGAGATAACACCCCCCCATTACGTCATGCTTCAGAAATGTGGAAAATGGTCCGTTTTCAAATGTTTTATTTTTGAACGTCAGTTCACATTTGTAGGTGGATCATCAGTGTTAGAGCTAAAATTAGCATGTTTAAACTGATTTTCATGCTTCCAGGGGCCCTAAACACAAGATTTATGGAATGGCTAAAAGTGCATGAAAATGGCCAATTTACTCACTCTGAGTTCTCAAAAAGGGTTTCTTCACCCCGGGAAGTTAATTAAATACCATTTGGAGGCATTTAATGTTCGAGCAAAAACTGCTGATTTTCGACAAAAGAGATAACACCCCCCCATTACGTCATGCTTCAGAACTGTGGAAAATGGTCCGTTTTCAAATGTTTTATTTTTGAACGTCAGTTCACATTTGTAGGTGGATCATCAGTGTTAGAGCTAAAATTAGCATGTTTAAAGTGATTTTCATGCTTCCAGGGGCCCTAAACACAAGATTTATGGAATGGTTAAAAGTGCATGAAAATGGCCAATTTACTCACTCTGAGTTCTCAAAAAGGGTTTCTTCACCCCGGGAAGTTAATTAAATACCATTTGGAGGCATTTAATGTTCGAGCAAAAAAGGCTGATTTTCGACAAAAGAGATAACACCCCCCTATTACGTCATGCTTCAGAAATGTGGAAAATGGTCCGTTTTCAAATGTTTTATTTTTGAACATCAGTTCACATATGTAGGTGGATCATCAGTGTTAGAGCTAAAATTAGCATGTTTAAAGGGATTTTCATGCTTCCAGGGGCTCGGGAAGTGAATTAAATACTATTTGGAGGCATTTAATGTTCAATCAAAAACAGCTGATTTTTGACAAAAAAGATAACACCCCCCCATTACGTCATGCTTCAGAAATGTGGAAAATGGTCCGTTTTCAAATGTTTTATTTTTGAACGTCAGTTCACATTTGTAGGTGGATCATCAGTGTTAGAGCTAAAATTAGCATGTTTAAAGTGATTTTCATGCTTCCAGGGGCCCTAAACACAAGATTTATGGAATGGTTAAAAGTGCATGAAAATGGCCAATTTACTCACTCTGAGTTCTCAAAAAGGGTTTCTTCACCCCGGGAAGTTAATTAAATACCATTTGGAGGCATTTAATGTTCGAGCAAAAACGGCTGATTTTCGACAAAAGAGATAACACCCCCCCATTACGTCATGCTTCAGAAATGTGGAAAATGGTCCGTTTTCAAATGTTTTATTTTTGAACGTCAGTTCACATTTGTAGGTGGATCATCAGTGTTAGAGCTAAAATTAGCATGTTTAAAGTGATTTTCATGCTTCCAGGGGCCTTAAACACAAGATTTATGGAATGGTTAAAAGTGCATGAAAATGGCCAATTTTCTCACTCTGAGTTCTCAAAAAGGGTTTCTTCACCCCGGGAAGTTAATTAAATACCATTTGGAGGCATTTAATGTTCGAGCAAAAACTGCTGATTTTCGACAAAAGAGATAACACCCCCCCATTACGTCATGCTTCAGAACTGTGGAAAATGGTCCGTTTTCAAATGTTTTATTTTTGAACGTCAGTTCACATTTGTAGGTGGATCATCAGTGTTAGAGCTAAAATTAGCATGTTTAAAGTGATTTTCATGCTTCCAGGGGCCCTAAACACAAGATTTATGGAATGGTTAAAAGTGCATGAAAATGGCCAATTTACTCACTCTGAGTTCTCAAAAAGGGTTTCTTCACCCCGGGAAGTTAATTAAATACCATTTGGAGGCATTTAATGTTCGAGCAAAAAAGGCTGATTTTCGACAAAAGAGATAACACCCCCCTATTACGTCATGCTTCAGAAATGTGGAAAATGGTCCGTTTTCAAATGTTTTATTTTTGAACATCAGTTCACATATGTAGGTGGATCATCAGTGTTAGAGCTAAAATTAGCATGTTTAAAGTGATTTTCATGCTTCCAGGGGCTCGGGAAGTGAATTAAATACTATTTGGAGGCATTTAATGTTCAATCAAAAACAGCTGATTTTTGACAAAAGAGATAACACCCCCCCATTACGTCATGCTTCAGAAATGTGGAAAATGGTCCGTTTTCAAATGTTTTATTTTTGAACGTCAGTTCACATTTGTAGGTGGATCATCAGTGTTAGAGCTAAAATTAGCATGTTTAAACTGATTTTCATGCTTCCAGGGGCCCTAAACACAAGATTTATGGAATGGCTAAAAGTGCATGAAAATGGCCAATTTACTCACTCTGAGTTCTCAAAAAGGGTTTCTTCACCCCGGGAAGTTAATTAAATACCATTTGGAGGCATTTAATGTTCGAGCAAAAACTGCTGATTTTCGACAAAAGAGATAACACCCCCCCATTACGTCATGCTTCAGAACTGTGGAAAATGGTCCGTTTTCAAATGTTTTATTTTTGAACGTCAGTTCACATTTGTAGGTGGATCATCAGTGTTAGAGCTAAAATTAGCATGTTTAAAGTGATTTTCATGCTTCCAGGGGCCCTAAACACAAGATTTATGGAATGGTTAAAAGTGCATGAAAATGGCCAATTTACTCACTCTGAGTTCTCAAAAAGGGTTTCTTCACCCCGGGAAGTTAATTAAATACCATTTGGAGGCATTTAATGTTCGAGCAAAAAAGGCTGATTTTCGACAAAAGAGATAACACCCCCCTATTACGTCATGCTTCAGAAATGTGGAAAATGGTCCGTTTTCAAATGTTTTATTTTTGAACATCAGTTCACATATGTAGGTGGATCATCAGTGTTAGAGCTAAAATTAGCATGTTTAAAGGGATTTTCATGCTTCCAGGGGCTCGGGAAGTGAATTAAATACTATTTGGAGGCATTTAATGTTCAATCAAAAACAGCTGATTTTTGACAAAAAAGATAACACCCCCCCATTACGTCATGCTTCAGAAATGTGGAAAATGGTCCGTTTTCAAATGTTTTATTTTTGAACGTCAGTTCACATTTGTAGGTGGATCATCAGTGTTAGAGCTAAAATTAGCATGTTTAAAGTGATTTTCATGCTTCCAGGGGCCCTAAACACAAGATTTATGGAATGGTTAAAAGTGCATGAAAATGGCCAATTTACTCACTCTGAGTTCTCAAAAAGGGTTTCTTCACCCCGGGAAGTTAATTAAATACCATTTGGAGGCATTTAATGTTCGAGCAAAAACGGCTGATTTTCGACAAAAGAGATAACACCCCCCCATTACGTCATGCTTCAGAAATGTGGAAAATGGTCCGTTTTCAAATGTTTTATTTTTGAACGTCAGTTCACATTTGTAGGTGGATCATCAGTGTTAGAGCTAAAATTAGCATGTTTAAAGTGATTTTCATGCTTCCAGGGGCTCGGGAAGTGAATTAAATACTATTTGGAGGCATTTAATGTTCAAGCAAAAACAGCTGATTTTTGACAAAAGAGATAACACCCCCCCATTACGTCATGCTTCAGAAATGTGGAAAATGGTCCGTTTTCAAATGTTTTATTTTTGAACGTCAGTTCACATTTGTAGGTGGATCATCAGTGTTAGAGCTAAAATTAGCATGTTTAAAGTGATTTTCATGTTTCCAGGGGCTCGGGAAGTGAATTAAATACTATTTGGAGGCATTTAATGTTCAAGCAAAAACAGCTGATTTTTGACAAAAGAGATAACACCCCCCCATTACGTCATGCTTCAGAAATGTGGAAAATGGTCCGTTTTCAAATGTTTTATTTTTGAACGTCAGTTCACATTTGTAGGTGGATCATCAGTGTTAGAGCTAAAATTAGCATGTTTAAAGTGATTTTCATGCTTCCAGGGGCCCTAAACACAAGATTTATGGAATGGTTAAAAGTGCATGAAAATGGCCAATTTACTCACTCTGAGTTCTCAAAAAGGGTTTCTTCACCCCGGGAAGTTAATTAAATACCATTTGGAGGCATTTAATGTTCGAGCAAAAACGGCTGATTTTCGACAAAAGAGATAACACCCCCCCATTACGTCATGCTTCAGAAATGTGGAAAATGGTCCGTTTTCAAATGTTTTATTTTTGAACGTCAGTTCACATTTGTAGGTGGATCATCAGTGTTAGAGCTAAAATTAGCATGTTTAAAGTGATTTTCATGCTTCCAGGGGCTCGGGAAGTGAATTAAATACTATTTGGAGGCATTTAATGTTCAATCAAAAACAGCTGATTTTTGACAAAAGAGATAACACCCCCCCATTACGTCATGCTTCAGAAATGTGGAAAATGGTCCGTTTTCAAATGTTTTATTTTTGAACGTCAGTTCACATTTTTAGGTGGATCATCAGTGTTAGAGCTAAAATTAGCATGTTTAAAGTGATTTTCATGCTTCCAGGGGCCCTAAACACAAGATTTATGGAATGGTTAAAAGTGCATGAAAATGGCCAATTTACTCACTCTGAGTTCTCAAAAAGGGTTTCTTCACCCCGGGAAGTTAATTAAATACCATTTGGAGGCATTTAATGTTCGAGCAAAAACTGCTGATTTTCGACAAAAGAGATAACACCCCCCCATTACGTCATGCTTCAGAAATGTGGAAAATGGTCCGTTTTCAAATGTTTTATTTTTGAACATCAGTTCACATTTGTAGGTGGATCATCAGTGTTAGAGCTAAAATTAGCATGTTTAAAGTGATTTTCATGCTTCCAGGGGCTCGGGAAGTGAATTAAATACTATTTGGAGGCATTTAATGTTCAGGCAAAAACAGCTGATTTTTGACAAAAGAGATAACACCCCCCCATTACGTCATGCTTCAGAAATGTGGAAAATGGTCCGTTTTCAAATGTTTTATTTTTGAACGTCAGTTCACATTTGTAGGTGGATCATCAGTGTTAGAGCTAAAATTAGCATTTTTAAAGTGATTTTCATGCTTCCAGGGGCCCTAAACACAAGATTTATGGAATGGTTAAAAGTGCATGAAAATGGCCAATTTACTCACTCTGAGTTCTCAAAAAGGGTTTCTTCACCCAGGGAAGTTAATTAAATACCATTTGGAGGCATTTAATGTTAGAGCAAAAACGGCTGATTTTCGACAAAAGAGATAACACCCCCCCATTACGTCATGCTTCAGAAATGTGGAAAATGGTCCGTTTTCAAATGTTTTATTTTTGAACGTCAGTTCACATTTGTAGGTGGATCATCAGTGTTAGAGCTAAAATTAGCATGTTTAAAGTGATTTTCATGCTTCCAGGGGCTCGGGAAGTGAATTAAATACTATTTGGAGGCATTTAATGTTCAATCAAAAACAGCTGATTTTTGACAAAAGAGATAACACCCCCCCATTACGTCATGCTTCAGAAATGTGGAAAATGGTCTGTTTTCAAATGTTTTATTTTTTAACGTCAGTTCACATTTGTAGGTGGATCATCAGTGTTAGAGCTAAAATTAGCATGTTTAAAGTGATTTTCATGCTTCCAGGGGCCCTAAACACAAGATTTATGGAATGGTTAAAAGTGCATGAAAATGGCCAATTTACTCACTCTGAGTTCTCAAAAAGGGTTTCTTCACCCCGGGAAGTTAATTAAATACCATTTGGAGGCATTTAATGTTCGAGCAAAAACGGCTGATTTTCGACAAAAGAGATCATACCCCCCCATTACATCATGCTTCAGAAATGTGGAAAATGGTCCGTTTTCAAATGTTTTATTTTTGAACGTCAGTTCACATTTGTAGGTGGATCATCAGTGTTAGAGCTAAAATTAGCATGTTTAAAGTGATTTTCATGCTTCCAGGGGCTCGGGAAGTGAATTAAATACTATTTGGAGGCATTTAATGTTCAATCAAAAACAGCTGATTTTTGACAAAAGAGATAACACCCCCCCCATTACGTCATGCTTCAGAAATGTGGAAAATGGTCCGTTTTCAAATGTTTTATTTTTGAATGTCAGTTCACATTTGTAGGTGGATCATCAGTGTTGGAGCTAAAATTAGCATGTTTAAAGTGATTTTCATGCTTCCAGGGGCCCTAAACACAAGATTTATGGAATGGTTAAAAGTGCATGAAAATGGCCAATTTACTCACTCTGAGTTCTCAAAAAGTGTTTCTTCACCCCGGGAAGTTAATTAAATACCATTTGGAGGCATTTAATGTTCGAGCAGAAACGGCTGATTTTCGACAAAAGAGATAACACCCCCCCCCATTAAGTCATGCTTCAGAAATGTGGAAAATGGTCCGTTTTCAAATGTTTTATTTTGGAACGTCAGTTCACATTTGTAGGTGGATCATCAGTGTTAGAGCTAAAATTAGCATGTTTAAAGTGATTTTCATGCTTCCAGGGGCCCTAAACACAAGATTTATGGAATGGTTAAAAGTGCATGAAAATGGCCAATTTACTCACTCTGAGTTCTCAAAAAGGGTTTCTTCACCCCGGGAAGTTAATTAAATACCATTTGGAGGCATTTAATGTTCGAGCAAAAAAGGCTGATTTTCGACAAAAGAGATAACACCCCCCTATTACGTCATGCTTCAGAAATGTGGAAAATGGTCCGTTTTCAAATGTTTTATTTTTGAACATCAGTTCACATATGTAGGTGGATCATCAGTGTTAGAGCTAAAATTAGCATGTTTAAAGGGATTTTCATGCTTCCAGGGGCTCGGGAAGTGAATTAAATACTATTTGGAGGCATTTAATGTTCAATCAAAAACAGCTGATTTTTGACAAAAAAGATAACACCCCCCCATTACGTCATGCTTCAGAAATGTGGAAAATGGTCCGTTTTCAAATGTTTTATTTTTGAACGTCAGTTCACATTTGTAGGTGGATCATCAGTGTTAGAGCTAAAATTAGCATGTTTAAAGTGATTTTCATGCTTCCAGGGGCCCTAAACACAAGATTTATGGAATGGTTAAAAGTGCATGAAAATGGCCAATTTACTCACTCTGAGTTCTCAAAAAGGGTTTCTTCACCCCGGGAAGTTAATTAAATACCATTTGGAGGCATTTAATGTTCGAGCAAAAACGGCTGATTTTCGACAAAAGAGATAACACCCCCCCATTACGTCATGCTTCAGAAATGTGGAAAATGGTCCGTTTTCAAATGTTTTATTTTTGAACGTCAGTTCACATTTGTAGGTGGATCATCAGTGTTAGAGCTAAAATTAGCATGTTTAAAGTGATTTTCATGCTTCCAGGGGCTCGGGAAGTGAATTAAATACTATTTGGAGGCATTTAATGTTCAAGCAAAAACAGCTGATTTTTGACAAAAGAGATAACACCCCCCCATTACGTCATGCTTCAGAAATGTGGAAAATGGTCCGTTTTCAAATGTTTTATTTTTGAACGTCAGTTCACATTTGTAGGTGGATCATCAGTGTTAGAGCTAAAATTAGCATGTTTAAAGTGATTTTCATGTTTCCAGGGGCTCGGGAAGTGAATTAAATACTATTTGGAGGCATTTAATGTTCAAGCAAAAACAGCTGATTTTTGACAAAAGAGATAACACCCCCCCATTACGTCATGCTTCAGAAATGTGGAAAATGGTCCGTTTTCAAATGTTTTATTTTTGAACGTCAGTTCACATTTGTAGGTGGATCATCAGTGTTAGAGCTAAAATTAGCATGTTTAAAGTGATTTTCATGCTTCCAGGGGCCCTAAACACAAGATTTATGGAATGGTTAAAAGTGCATGAAAATGGCCAATTTACTCACTCTGAGTTCTCAAAAAGGGTTTCTTCACCCCGGGAAGTTAATTAAATACCATTTGGAGGCATTTAATGTTCGAGCAAAAACGGCTGATTTTCGACAAAAGAGATAACACCCCCCCATTACGTCATGCTTCAGAAATGTGGAAAATGGTCCGTTTTCAAATGTTTTATTTTTGAACGTCAGTTCACATTTGTAGGTGGATCATCAGTGTTAGAGCTAAAATTAGCATGTTTAAAGTGATTTTCATGCTTCCAGGGGCTCGGGAAGTGAATTAAATACTATTTGGAGGCATTTAATGTTCAATCAAAAACAGCTGATTTTTGACAAAAGAGATAACACCCCCCCATTACGTCATGCTTCAGAAATGTGGAAAATGGTCCGTTTTCAAATGTTTTATTTTTGAACGTCAGTTCACATTTTTAGGTGGATCATCAGTGTTAGAGCTAAAATTAGCATGTTTAAAGTGATTTTCATGCTTCCAGGGGCCCTAAACACAAGATTTATGGAATGGTTAAAAGTGCATGAAAATGGCCAATTTACTCACTCTGAGTTCTCAAAAAGGGTTTCTTCACCCCGGGAAGTTAATTAAATACCATTTGGAGGCATTTAATGTTCGAGCAAAAACTGCTGATTTTCGACAAAAGAGATAACACCCCCCCATTACGTCATGCTTCAGAAATGTGGAAAATGGTCCGTTTTCAAATGTTTTATTTTTGAACATCAGTTCACATTTGTAGGTGGATCATCAGTGTTAGAGCTAAAATTAGCATGTTTAAAGTGATTTTCATGCTTCCAGGGGCTCGGGAAGTGAATTAAATACTATTTGGAGGCATTTAATGTTCAGGCAAAAACAGCTGATTTTTGACAAAAGAGATAACACCCCCCCATTACGTCATGCTTCAGAAATGTGGAAAATGGTCCGTTTTCAAATGTTTTATTTTTGAACGTCAGTTCACATTTGTAGGTGGATCATCAGTGTTAGAGCTAAAATTAGCATTTTTAAAGTGATTTTCATGCTTCCAGGGGCCCTAAACACAAGATTTATGGAATGGTTAAAAGTGCATGAAAATGGCCAATTTACTCACTCTGAGTTCTCAAAAAGGGTTTCTTCACCCAGGGAAGTTAATTAAATACCATTTGGAGGCATTTAATGTTAGAGCAAAAACGGCTGATTTTCGACAAAAGAGATAACACCCCCCCATTACGTCATGCTTCAGAAATGTGGAAAATGGTCCGTTTTCAAATGTTTTATTTTTGAACGTCAGTTCACATTTGTAGGTGGATCATCAGTGTTAGAGCTAAAATTAGCATGTTTAAAGTGATTTTCATGCTTCCAGGGGCTCGGGAAGTGAATTAAATACTATTTGGAGGCATTTAATGTTCAATCAAAAACAGCTGATTTTTGACAAAAGAGATAACACCCCCCCATTACGTCATGCTTCAGAAATGTGGAAAATGGTCTGTTTTCAAATGTTTTATTTTTTAACGTCAGTTCACATTTGTAGGTGGATCATCAGTGTTAGAGCTAAAATTAGCATGTTTAAAGTGATTTTCATGCTTCCAGGGGCCCTAAACACAAGATTTATGGAATGGTTAAAAGTGCATGAAAATGGCCAATTTACTCACTCTGAGTTCTCAAAAAGGGTTTCTTCACCCCGGGAAGTTAATTAAATACCATTTGGAGGCATTTAATGTTCGAGCAAAAACGGCTGATTTTCGACAAAAGAGATCATACCCCCCCATTACATCATGCTTCAGAAATGTGGAAAATGGTCCGTTTTCAAATGTTTTATTTTTGAACGTCAGTTCACATTTGTAGGTGGATCATCAGTGTTAGAGCTAAAATTAGCATGTTTAAAGTGATTTTCATGCTTCCAGGGGCTCGGGAAGTGAATTAAATACTATTTGGAGGCATTTAATGTTCAATCAAAAACAGCTGATTTTTGACAAAAGAGATAACACCCCCCCCCATTACGTCATGCTTCAGAAATGTGGAAAATGGTCCGTTTTCAAATGTTTTATTTTTGAATGTCAGTTCACATTTGTAGGTGGATCATCAGTGTTGGAGCTAAAATTAGCATGTTTAAAGTGATTTTCATGCTTCCAGGGGCCCTAAACACAAGATTTATGGAATGGTTAAAAGTGCATGAAAATGGCCAATTTACTCACTCTGAGTTCTCAAAAAGTGTTTCTTCACCCCGGGAAGTTAATTAAATACCATTTGGAGGCATTTAATGTTCGAGCAGAAACGGCTGATTTTCGACAAAAGAGATAACACCCCCCCCCATTAAGTCATGCTTCAGAAATGTGGAAAATGGTCCGTTTTCAAATGTTTTATTTTGGAACGTCATTTCACATTTGTAGGTGGATCATCAGTGTTAGAGCTAAAATTAGCATGTTTATAGTGATGTTCATGCTTCCAGGGGCTCGGGAAATGAATTAAATACTATTTGAAGGCATTTAATGTTCAATCAAAAACAGCTGATTTTTGACAAAAGAGATAACACCCCCCCCATTACGTCATGCTTCAGAAATGTGGAAAATGGTCCGTTTTAAAATGTTTTATTTTTGAATGTCAGTTCACATTTGTAGGTGGATCATCAGTGTTGGAGCTAAAATTAGCATGTTTAAAGTGATTTTCATGCTTCCAGGGGCCCTAAACACAAGATTTATGGAATGGTTAAAAGTGCATGAAAATGGCCAATTTACTCACTCTGAGTTCTCAAAAAGGGTTTCTTCACCCCGGGAAGTTAATTAAATACCATTTGGAGGCATTTAATGTTCGAGCAAAAACTGCTGATTTTCGACAAAAGAGATAACACCCCCCCATTACGTCATGCTTCAGAAATGTGGAAAATGGTCCGTTTTCAAATGTTTTATTTTTGAACGTCAGTTCACATTTGTAGGTGGATCATCAGTGTTAGAGCTAAAATTAGCATGTTTAAAGTGATTTTCATGCTTCCAGGGGCTCGGGAAGTGAATTAAATACTGTTTGGAGGCATTTAATGTTCAAGCAAAAACAGCTGATTTTTGACAAAAGAGATAACACCCCCCCCATTACGTCATGCTTCAGAAATGTGGAAAATGGTCCGTTTTCAAATGTTTTATTTTTGAACATCAGTTCACATTTGTAGGTGGATCATAAGTGTTAGAGCTAAAATTAGCATGTTTAAAGTGATTTTCATGCTTCCAGGGGCCTTAAACACAAGATTTATGGAATGGTTAAAAGTGCATGAAAATGGCCAATTTTCTCACTCTGAGTTCTCAAAAAGGGTTTCTTCACCCCGGGAAGTTAATTAAATACCATTTGGAGGCATTTAATGTTCGAGCAAAAACGGCTGATTTTTGACAAAAGAGATAACACCCCCCATTACGTCATGCTTCAGAAATGTGGAAAATGGTCCGTTTTCAAATGTTTTATTTTTGAACATCAGTTCACATTTGTAGGTGGATCATCAGTGTTAGAGCTAAAATTAGCATGTTTAAAGTGATTTTCATGCTTCCAGGGGCTCGGGAAGTGAATTAAATACTATTTGGAGGCATTTAATGTTCAATCAAAAACAGCTGATTTTTGACAAAAGAGATAACACCCCCCCATTACGTCATGCTTCAGAAATGTGGAAAATGGTCCGTTTTCAAATGTTTTATTTTTTAACGTCAGTTCACATTTGTAGGTGGATCATCAGTGTTAGAGCTAAAATTAGCATGTTTAAAGTGATTTTCATGCTTCCAGGGGCCCTAAACACAAGATTTATGGAATGGTTAAAAGTGCATGAAAATGGCCAATTTACTCACTCTGAGTTCTCAAAAAGGGTTTCTTCACCCCGGGAAGTTAATTAAATACCATTTGGAGGCATTTAATGTTCGAGCAAAAAAGGCTGATTTTCGACAAAAGAGATCATACCCCCCCATTACATCATGCTTCAGAAATGTGGAAAATGGTCCGTTTTCAAATGTTTTATTTTTGAACGTCAGTTCACATTTGTAGGTGGATCATCAGTGTTAGAGCTAAAATTAGCATGTTTAAAGTGATTTTCATGCTTCCAGGGGCTCGGGAAGTGAATTAAATACTATTTGGAGGCATTTAATGTTCAATCAAAAACAGCTGATTTTTGACAAAAGAGATAACACCCCCCCATTACGTCATGCTTCAGAAATGTGGAAAATGGTCCGTTTTCAAATGTTTTATTTTTGAACATCAGTTCACATTTGTAGGTGGATCATAAGTGTTAGAGCTAAAATTAGCATGTTTAACCCCTTCGAGGCTAATGACGAGCTGGCCTCGTCATGGCGCTTACCTGCCGTGCGCGGATGACAAGGCCAGCTCGTCATAAAACAATATAAAACAATAAAACCCAGCGCAGGACGGGAAAACGCCTAGCAGCCATGGGGTTAAAGTGATTTTCATGCTTCCAGGGGCCCTAAACACTAGATTTATGGAATGGTTAAAAGTGCATGAAAATGGCCAATTTACTCACTCTGAGTTCTCAAAAAGTGTTTCTTCACCCCGGGAAGTTAATTAAATACCATTTGGAGGCATTTAATGTTTGAGCAGAAACGGCTGATTTTCGACAAAAGAGATAACACCCCCCCCCATTAAGTCATGCTTCAGAAATGTGGAAAATGGTCCGTTTTCAAATGTTTTATTTTGGAACGTCAGTTCACATTTGTAGGTGGATCATCAGTGTTAGAGCTAAAATTAGCATGTTTATAGTGATGTTCATGCTTCCAGGGGCTCGGGAAGTGAATTAAATACTATTTGGAGGCATTTAATGTTCAATCAAAAACAGCTGATTTTTGACAAAAGAGATAACACCCCCCCATTACGTCATGCTTCAGAAATGTGGAAAATGGTCCGTTTTAAAATGTTTTATTTTTGAATGTCAGTTCACATTTGTAGGTGGATCATCAGTGTTAGAGCTAAAATTAGCATGTTTAAAGTGATTTTCATGCTTCCAGGGGCCCTAAACACAAGATTTATGGAATGGTTAAAAGTGCATGAAAATGGCCAATTTACTCACTCTGAGTTCTCAAAAAGGGTTTCTTCACCCCGGGAAGTTAATTAAATACCATTTGGAGGCATTTAATGTTCGAGCAAAAACGGCTGATTTTCGACAAAAGAGATAACACCCCCCCCATTACGTCATGCTTCAGAAATGTGGAAAATGGTCCGTTTTCAAATGTTTTATTTTTGAACGTCAGTTCACATTTGTAGGTGGATCATCAGTGTTAGAGCTAAAATTAGCATGTTTAAAGTGATTTTCATGCTTCCAGGGGCTCGGGAAGTGAATTAAATACTATTTGGAGGCATTTAATGTTCAATCAAAAACAGCTGATTTTTGACAAAAGAGATAACACCCCCCCATTACGTCATGCTTCAGAAATGTGGAAAATGGTCCGTTTTCAAATGTTTTATTTTTGAACGTCAGTTCACATTTGTAGGTGGATCATCAGTGTTAGAGCTAAAATTAGCATGTTTAAACTGATTTTCATGCTTCCAGGGGCCCTAAACACAAGATTTATGGAATGGTTAAAAGTGCATGAAAATGGCCAATTTACTCACTCTGAGTTCTCAAAAAGGGTTTCTTCACCCCGGGAAGTTAATTAAATACCATTTGGAGGCATTTAATGTTCGAGCAAAAACTGCTGATTTTCGACAAAAGAGATAACACCCCCCCATTACTTCATGCTTCAGAACTGTGGAAAATGGTCCGTTTTCAAATGTTTTATTTTTGAACGTCAGTTCACATTTGTAGGTGGATCATCAGTGTTAGAGCTAAAATTAGCATGTTTAAAGTGATTTTCATGCTTCCAGGGGCCCTAAACACAAGATTTATGGAATGGTTAAAAGTGCATGAAAATGGCCAATTTACTCACTCTGAGTTCTCAAAAAGGGTTTCTTCACCCCGGGAAGTTAATTAAATACCATTTGGAGGCATTTAATGTTCGAGCAAAAAAGGCTGATTTTCGACAAAAGAGATAACACCCCCCCATTATGTCATGCTTCAGAAATGTGGAAAATGGTCCGTTTTCAAATGTTTTATTTTTGAACGTCAGTTCACATTTGTAGGTGGATCATCAGTGTTAGAGCTAAAATTAGCATGTTTAAAGTGATTTTAATGCTTCCAGGGGCTCGGGAAGTGAATTAAATACTATTTGGAGACATTTAATGTTCAATCAAAAACAGCTGATTTTTGACAAAAGAGATAACACCCCCCCATTACGTCATGCTTCAGAAATGTGGAAAATGGTCCGTTTTCAAAGGTTTTATTTTTTAACGTCAGTTCACATTTGTAGGTGGATCATCAGTGTTAGAGCTAAAATTAGCATGTTTAAAGTGATTTTCATGCTTCCAGGGGCCCTAAACACAAGATTTATGGAATGGTTAAAAGTGCATGAAAATGGCCAATTTACTCACTCTGAGTTCTCAAAAAGGGTTTCTTCACCCCGGGAAGTTAATTAAATACCATTTGGAGGCATTTAATGTTCGAGCAAAAACGGCTGATTTTCGACAAAAGAGATCATACCCCCCCATTACATCATGCTTCAGAAATGTGGAAAATGGTCCGTTTTCAAATGTTTTATTTTTGAACGTCAGTTCACATTTGTAGGTGGATCATCAGTGTTAGAGCTAAAATTAGCATGTTTAAAGTGATTTTCATGCTTCCAGGGGCTCGGGAAGTGAATTAAATACTATTTGGAGGCATTTAATGTTCAATCAAAAACAGCTGATTTTTGACAAAAGAGATAACACCCCCCCATTACGTCATGCTTCAGAAATGTGGAAAATGGTCCGTTTTCAAATGTTTTATTTTTGAACATCAGTTCACATTTGTAGGTGGATCATAAGTGTTAGAGCTAAAATTAGCATGTTTAACCCCTTCGAGGCTAATGACGAGCTGGCCTCGTCATGGCGCTTACCTGCCGTGCGCGGATGACAAGGCCAGCTCGTCATAAAACAATATAAAACAATAAAACCCAGCGCAGGACGGGAAAACGCCTAGCAGCCATGGGGTTAAAGTGATTTTCATGCTTCCAGGGGCCCTAAACACTAGATTTATGGAATGGTTAAAAGTGCATGAAAATGGCCAATTTACTCACTCTGAGTTCTCAAAAAGTGTTTCTTCACCCCGGGAAGTTAATTAAATACCATTTGGAGGCATTTAATGTTCGAGCAGAAACGGCTGATTTTCGACAAAAGAGATAACACCCCCCCCATTAAGTCATGCTTCAGAAATGTGGAAAATGGTCCGTTTTCAAATGTTTTATTTTGGAACGTCAGTTCACATTTGTAGGTGGATCATCAGTGTTAGAGCTAAAATTAGCATGTTTAAAGTGATTTTCATGCTTCCAGGGGCTCGGGAAGTGAATTAAATACTATTTGGAGGCATTTAATGTTCAATCAAAAACAGCTGATTTTTGACAAAAGAGATAACACCCCCCCCATTACGTCATGCTTCAGAAATGTGGAAAATGGTCCTTTTTCAAATGTTTTATTTTTGAACGTCAGTTCACATTTGTAGGTGGATCATCAGTGTTAGAGCTAAAATTAGCATGTTTAAAGGGATTTTCATGCTTCCAGGGGCTCGGGAAGTGAATTAAATACTATTTGGAGGCATTTAATGTTCAATCAAAAACAGCTGATTTTTGACAAAAAAGATAACACCCCCCCATTACGTCATGCTTCAGAAATGTGGAAAATGGTCCGTTTTCAAATGTTTTATTTTTGAACGTCAGTTCACATTTGTAGGTGGATCATCAGTGTTAGAGCTAAAATTAGCATGTTTAAAGTGATTTTCATGCTTCCAGGGGCCCTAAACACAAGATTTATGGAATGGTTAAAAGTGCATGAAAATGGCCAATTTACTCACTCTGAGTTCTCAAAAAGGGTTTCTTCACCCCGGGAAGTTAATTAAATACCATTTGGAGGCATTTAATGTTCGAGCAAAAACGGCTGATTTTCGACAAAAGAGATAACACCCCCCCATTACGTCATGCTTCAGAAATGTGGAAAATGGTCCGTTTTCAAATGTTTTATTTTTGAACGTCAGTTCACATTTGTAGGTGGATCATCAGTGTTAGAGCTAAAATTAGCATGTTTAAAGTGATTTTCATGCTTCCAGGGGCTCGGGAAGTGAATTAAATACTATTTGGAGGCATTTAATGTTCAAGCAAAAACAGCTGATTTTTGACAAAAGAGATAACACCCCCCCATTACGTCATGCTTCAGAAATGTGGAAAATGGTCCGTTTTCAAATGTTTTATTTTTGAACGTCAGTTCACATTTGTAGGTGGATCATCAGTGTTAGAGCTAAAATTAGCATGTTTAAAGTGATTTTCATGTTTCCAGGGGCTCGGGAAGTGAATTAAATACTATTTGGAGGCATTTAATGTTCAAGCAAAAACAGCTGATTTTTGACAAAAGAGATAACACCCCCCCATTACGTCATGCTTCAGAAATGTGGAAAATGGTCCGTTTTAAAATGTTTTATTTTTGAATGTCAGTTCACATTTGTAGGTGGATCATCAGTGTTAGAGCTAAAATTAGCATGTTTAAAGTGATTTTCATGCTTCCAGGGGCCCTAAACACAAGATTTATGGAATGGTTAAAAGTGCATGAAAATGGCCAATTTACTCACTCTGAGTTCTCAAAAAGGGTTTCTTCACCCCGGGAAGTTAATTAAATACCATTTGGAGGCATTTAATGTTCGAGCAAAAACGGCTGATTTTCGACAAAAGAGATAACACCCCCCCATTACGTCATGCTTCAGAAATGTGGAAAATGGTCCGTTTTCAAATGTTTTATTTTTGAACGTCAGTTCACATTTGTAGGTGGATCATCAGTGTTAGAGCTAAAATTAGCATGTTTAAAGTGATTTTCATGCTTCCAGGGGCTCGGGAAGTGAATTAAATACTATTTGGAGGCATTTAATGTTCAATCAAAAACAGCTGATTTTTGACAAAAGAGATAACACCCCCCCCATTACGTCATGCTTCAGAAATGTGGAAAATGGTCCTTTTTCAAATGTTTTATTTTTGAACGTCAGTTCACATTTGTAGGTGGATCATCAGTGTTAGAGCTAAAATTAGCATGTTTAAAGGGATTTTCATGCTTCCAGGGGCTCGGGAAGTGAATTAAATACTATTTGGAGGCATTTAATGTTCAATCAAAAACAGCTGATTTTTGACAAAAAAGATAACACCCCCCCATTACGTCATGCTTCAGAAATGTGGAAAATGGTCCGTTTTCAAATGTTTTATTTTTGAACGTCAGTTCACATTTGTAGGTGGATCATCAGTGTTAGAGCTAAAATTAGCATGTTTAAAGTGATTTTCATGCTTCCAGGGGCCCTAAACACAAGATTTATGGAATGGTTAAAAGTGCATGAAAATGGCCAATTTACTCACTCTGAGTTCTCAAAAAGGGTTTCTTCACCCCGGGAAGTTAATTAAATACCATTTGGAGGCATTTAATGTTCGAGCAAAAACGGCTGATTTTCGACAAAAGAGATAACACCCCCCCATTACGTCATGCTTCAGAAATGTGGAAAATGGTCCGTTTTCAAATGTTTTATTTTTGAACGTCAGTTCACATTTGTAGGTGGATCATCAGTGTTAGAGCTAAAATTAGCATGTTTAAAGTGATTTTCATGCTTCCAGGGGCTCGGGAAGTGAATTAAATACTATTTGGAGGCATTTAATGTTCAAGCAAAAACAGCTGATTTTTGACAAAAGAGATAACACCCCCCCATTACGTCATGCTTCAGAAATGTGGAAAATGGTCCGTTTTCAAATGTTTTATTTTTGAACGTCAGTTCACATTTGTAGGTGGATCATCAGTGTTAGAGCTAAAATTAGCATGTTTAAAGTGATTTTCATGTTTCCAGGGGCTCGGGAAGTGAATTAAATACTATTTGGAGGCATTTAATGTTCAAGCAAAAACAGCTGATTTTTGACAAAAGAGATAACACCCCCCCATTACGTCATGCTTCAGAAATGTGGAAAATGGTCCATTTTCAAATGTTTTATTTTTGAACGTCAGTTCACATTTGTAGGTGGATCATCAGTGTTAGAGCTAAAATTAGCATGTTTAAAGTGATTTTCATGCTTCCAGGGGCCCTAAACACAAGATTTATGGAATGGTTAAAAGTGCATGAAAATGGCCAATTTACTCACTCTGAGTTCTCAAAAAGGGTATCTTCACCCCGGGAAGTTAATTAAATACCATTTGGAGGCATTTAATGTTCGAGCAAAAACGGCTGATTTTCGACAAAAGAGATAACACCCCCCCATTACGTCATGCTTCAGAAATGTGGAAAATGGTCCGTTTTCAAATGTTTTATTTTTGAACGTCAGTTCACATTTGTAGGTGGATCATCAGTGTTAGAGCTAAAATTAGCATGTTTAAAGTGATTTTCATGCTTCCAGGGGCTCGGGAAGTGAATTAAATACTATTTGGAGGCATTTAATGTTCAATCAAAAACAGCTGATTTTTGACAAAAGAGATAACACCCCCCCATTACGTCATGCTTCAGAAATGTGGAAAATGGTCCGTTTTCAAATGTTTTATTTTTGAACGTCAGTTCACATTTGTAGGTGGATCATCAGTGTTAGAGCTAAAATTAGCATGTTTAAAGTGATTTTCATGCTTCCAGGGGCCCTAAACACAAGATTTATGGAATGGTTAAAAGTGCATGAAAATGGCCAATTTACTCACTCTGAGTTCTCAAAAAGGGTTTCTTCACCCAGGGAAGTTAATTAAATACCATTTGGAGGCATTTAATGTTAGAGCAAAAACGGCTGATTTTCGACAAAAGAGATAACACCCCCCCATTACGTCATGCTTCAGAAATGTGGAAAATGGTCCGTTTTCAAATGTTTTATTTTTGAACGTCAGTTCACATTTGTAGGTGGATCATCAGTGTTAGAGCTAAAATTAGCATGTTTAAAGTGATTTTCATGCTTCCAGGGGCTCGGGAAGTGAATTAAATACTATTTGGAGGCATTTAATGTTCAAGCAAAAACAGCTGATTTTTGACAAAAGAGATAACACCCCCCCATTACGTCATGCTTCAGAAATGTGGAAAATGGTCCGTTTTCAAATGTTTTATTTTTGAACATCAGTTCACATTTGTAGGTGGATCATCAGTGTTAGAGCTAAAATTAGCATGTTTAAAGTGATTTTCATGCTTCCAGGGGCTCGGGAAGTGAATTAAATACTATTTGGAGGCATTTAATGTTCAATCAAAAACAGCTGATTTTTGACAAAAGAGATAACACCCCCCCATTACGTAATGCTTCAGAAATGTGGAAAATGGTCCGTTTTCAAATGTTTTATTTTTTAACGTCAGTTCACATTTGTAGGTGGATCATCAGTGTTAGAGCTAAAATTAGCATGTTTAAAGTGATTTTCATGCTTCCAGGGGCCCTAAACACAAGATTTATGGAATGGTTAAAAGTGCATGAAAATGGCCAATTTACTCACTCTGAGTTCTCAAAAAGGGTTTCTTCACCCCGGGAAGTTAATTAAATACCATTTGGAGGCATTTAATGTTTGAGCAGAAACGGCTGATTTTCGACAAAAGAGATAACACCCCCCCCCAATAAGTCATGCTTCAGAAATATGGAAAATGGTCCGTTTTCAAATGTTTTATTTTGGAACGTGAGTTCACATTTGTAGGTGGATCATCAGTGTTAGAGCTAAAATTAGCATGTTTATAGTGATGTTCATGCTTCCAGGGGCTCGGGAAATTAATTAAATACTATTTGAAGGCATTTAATGTTCAATCAAAAACAGCTGATTTTTGACAAAAGAGATAACACCCCCCCATTACGTCATGCTTCAGAAATGTGGAAAATGGTCCGTTTTAAAATGTTTTATTTTTGAATGTCAGTTCACATTTGTAGGTGGATCATCAGTGTTGGAGCTAAAATTAGCATGTTTAAAGTGATTTTCATGCTTCCAGGGGCCCTAAACACAAGATTTATGGAATGGTTAAAAGTGCATGAAAATGGCCAATTTACTCACTCTGAGTTCTCAAAAAGGGTTTCTTCACCCCGGGAAGTTAATTAAATACCATTTGGAGGCATTTAATGTTCGAGCAAAAACGGCTGATTTTCGACAAAAGAGATAACACCCCCCCATTACGTCATGCTTCAGAAATGTGGAAAATGGTCCGTTTTCAAATGTTTTATTTTTGAACGTCAGTTCACATTTGTAGGTGGATCATCAGTGTTAGAGCTAAAATTAGCATGTTTAAAGTGATTTTCATGCTTCCAGGGGCTCGGGAAGTGAATTAAATACTATTTGGAGGCATTTAATGTTCAATCAAAAACAGCTGATTTTTGACAAAAGAGATAACACCCCCCCATTACGTCATGCTTCAGAAATGTGGAAAATGGTCCGTTTTAAAATGTTTTATTTTTGAACGTCAGTTCACATTTGTAGGTGGATCATCAGTGTTAGAGCTAAAATTAGCATGTTTAAAGGGATTTTCATGCTTCCAGGGGCTCGGGAAGTGAATTAAATACTATTTGGAGGCATTTAATGTTCAATCAAAAACAGCTGATTTTTGACAAAAAAGATAACACCCCCCCATTACGTCATGCTTCAGAAATGTGGAAAATGGTCCGTTTTCAAATGTTTTATTTTTGAACGTCAGTTCACATTTGTAGGTGGATCATCAGTGTTAGAGCTAAAATTAGCATGTTTAAAGTGATTTTCATGCTTCCAGTGGCCCTAAACACAAGATTTATGGAATGGTTAAAAGTGCATGAAAATGGCCAATTTACTCACTCTGAGTTCTCAAAAAGGGTTTCTTCACCCCGGGAAGTTAATTAAATACCATTTGGAGGCATTTAATGTTCGAGCAAAAACGGCTGATTTTCGACAAAAGAGATAACACCCCCCCATTACGTCATGCTTCAGAAATGTGGAAAATGGTCCGTTTTCAAATGTTTTATTTTTGAACGTCAGTTCACATTTGTAGGTGGATCATCAGTGTTAGAGCTAAAATTAGCATGTTTAAAGTGATTTTCATGCTTCCAGGGGCTCGGGAAGTGAATTAAATACTATTTGGAGGCATTTAATGTTCAAGCAAAAACAGCTGATTTTTGACAAAAGAGATAACACCCCCCCATTACGTCATGCTTCAGAAATGTGGAAAATGGTCCGTTTTCAAATGTTTTATTTTTGAACGTCAGTTCACATTTGTAGGTGGATCATCAGTGTTAGAGCTAAAATTAGCATGTTTAAAGTGATTTTCATGTTTCCAGGGGCTCGGGAAGTGAATTAAATACTATTTGGAGGCATTTAATGTTCAAGCAAAAACAGCTGATTTTTGACAAAAGAGTTAACACCCCCCCATTACGTCATGCTTCAGAAATGTGGAAAATGGTCCGTTTTAAAATGTTTTATTTTTGAACGTCAGTTCACATTTGTAGGTGGATCATCAGTGTTAGAGCTAAAATTAGCATGTTTAAAGTGATTTTCATGCTTCCAGGGGCCCTAAACACAAGATTTATGGAATGGTTAAAAGTGCATGAAAATGGCCAATTTACTCACTCTGAGTTCTCAAAAAGGGTTTCTTCACCCCGGGAAGTTAATTAAATACCATTTGGAGGCATTTAATGTTCGAGCAAAAACGGCTGATTTTCGACAAAAGAGATAACACCCCCCCATTACGTCATGCTTCAGAAATGTGGAAAATGGTCCGTTTTCAAATGTTTTATTTTTGAACGTCAGTTCACATTTGTAGGTGGATCATCAGTGTTAGAGCTAAAATTAGCATGTTTAAAGTGATTTTCATGCTTCCAGGGGCTCGGGAAGTGAATTAAATACTATTTGGAGGCATTTAATGTTCAATCAAAAACAGCTGATTTTTGACAAAAGAGATAACACCCCCCCATTACGTCATGCTTCAGAAATGTGGAAAATGGTCCGTTTTCAAATGTTTTATTTTTGAACGTCAGTTCACATTTGTAGGTGGATCATCAGTGTTAGAGCTAAAATTAGCATGTTTAAAGTGATTTTCATGCTTCCAGGGGCCCTAAACACAAGATTTATGGAATGGTTAAAAGTGCATGAAAATGGCCAATTTACTCACTCTGAGTTCTCAAAAAGGGTTTCTTCACCCCGGGAAGTTAATTAAATACCATTTGGAGGCATTTAATGTTCGAGCAAAAACTGCTGATTTTCGACAAAAGAGATAACACCCCCCCATTACGTCATGCTTCAGAAATGTGGAAAATGGTCCGTTTTCAAATGTTTTATTTTTGAACATCAGTTCACATTTGTAGGTGGATCATCAGTGTTAGAGCTAAAATTAGCATGTTTAAAGTGATTTTCATGCTTCCAGGGGCTCGGGAAGTGAATTAAATACTATTTGGAGGCATTTAATGTTCAAGCAAAAACAGCTGATTTTTGACAAAAGAGATAACACCCCCCCATTACGTCATGCTTCAGAAATGTGGAAAATGGTCCGTTTTCAAATGTTTTATTTTTGAACGTCAGTTCACATTTGTAGGTGGATCATCAGTGTTAGAGCTAAAATTAGCATGTTTAAAGTGATTTTCATGCTTCCAGGGGCCCTAAACACAAGATTTATGGAATGGTTAAAAGTGCATGAAAATGGCCAATTTACTCACTCTGAGTTCTCAAAAAGGGTTTCTTCACCCAGGGAAGTTAATTAAATACCATTTGGAGGCATTTAATGTTAGAGCAAAAACGGCTGATTTTCGACAAAAGAGATAACACCCCCCCATTACGTCATGCTTCAGAAATGTGGAAAATGGTCCGTTTTCAAATGTTTTATTTTTGAACGTCAGTTCACATTTGTAGGTGGATCATCAGTGTTAGAGCTAAAATTAGCATGTTTAAAGTGATTTTCATGCTTCCAGGGGCTCGGGAAGTGAATTAAATACTATTTGGAGGCATTTAATGTTCAAGCAAAAACAGCTGATTTTTGACAAAAGAGATAACACCCCCCCATTACGTCATGCTTCAGAAATGTGGAAAATGGTCCGTTTTCAAATGTTTTATTTTTGAACATCAGTTCACATTTGTAGGTGGATCATCAGTGTTAGAGCTAAAATTAGCATGTTTAAAGTGATTTTCATGCTTCCAGGGGCTCGGGAAGTGAATTAAATACTATTTGGAGGCATTTAATGTTCAATCAAAAACAGCTGATTTTTGACAAAAGAGATAACACCCCCCCATTACGTAATGCTTCAGAAATGTGGAAAATGGTCCGTTTTCAAATGTTTTATTTTTTAACGTCAGTTCACATTTGTAGGTGGATCATCAGTGTTAGAGCTAAAATTAGCATGTTTAAAGTGATTTTCATGCTTCCAGGGGCCCTAAACACAAGATTTATGGAATGGTTAAAAGTGCATGAAAATGGCCAATTTACTCACTCTGAGTTCTCAAAAAGGGTTTCTTCACCCCGGGAAGTTAATTAAATACCATTTGGAGGCATTTAATGTTCGAGCAGAAACGGCTGATTTTCGACAAAAGAGATAACACCCCCCCCAATAAGTCATGCTTCAGAAATATGGAAAATGGTCCGTTTTCAAATGTTTTATTTTGGAACGTCAGTTCACATTTGTAGGTGGATCATCAGTGTTAGAGCTAAAATTAGCATGTTTATAGTGATGTTCATGCTTCCAGGGGCTCGGGAAATTAATTAAATACTATTTGAAGGCATTTAATGTTCAATCAAAAACAGCTGATTTTTGACAAAAGAGATAACACCCCCCCATTACGTCATGCTTCAGAAATGTGGAAAATGGTCCGTTTTAAAATGTTTTATTTTTGAATGTCAGTTCACATTTGTAGGTGGATCATCAGTGTTGGAGCTAAAATTAGCATGTTTAAAGTGATTTTCATGCTTCCAGGGGCCCTAAACACAAGATTTATGGAATGGTTAAAAGTGCATGAAAATGGCCAATTTACTCACTCTGAGTTCTCAAAAAGGGTTTCTTCACCCCGGGAAGTTAATTAAATACCATTTGGAGGCATTTAATGTTCGAGCAAAAACGGCTAATTTTCGACAAAAGAGATAACACCCCCCCATTACGTCATGCTTCAGAAATGTGGAAAATGGTCCGTTTTCAAATGTTTTATTTTTGAACGTCAGTTCACATTTGTAGGTGGATCATCAGTGTTAGAGCTAAAATTAGCATGTTTAAAGTGATTTTCATGCTTCCAGGGGCTCGGGAAGTGAATTAAATACTATTTGGAGGCATTTAATGTTCAAGCAAAAACAGCTGATTTTTGACAAAAGAGATAACACCCCCCCATTACGTCATGCTTCAGAAATGTGGAAAATGGTCCGTTTTCAAATGTTTTATTTTTGAACGTCAGTTCACATTTGTCGGTGGATCATCAGTGTTAGAGCTAAAATTAGCATGTTTAAAGTGATTTTCATGCTTCCAGGGGCCCTAAACACAAGATTTATGGAATGGTTAAAAGTGCATGAAAATGGCCAATTTACTCACTCTGAGTTCTCAAAAAGGGTTTCTTCACCCCGGGAAGTTAATTAAATACCATTTGGAGGCATTTAATGTTCGAGCAAAAACGGCTGATTTTCGACAAAAGAGATAACACCCCCCCATTACGTCATGCTTCAGAAATGTGGAAAATGGTCCGTTTTCAAATGTTTTATTTTTGAACGTCAGTTCACATTTGTAGGTGGATCATCAGTGTTAGAGCTAAAATTAGCATGTTTAAAGCGATTTTCATGCTTCCAGGGGCTCGGGAAGTGAATTAAATACTATTTGGAGGCATTTAATGTTCAAGCAAAAACAGCTGATTTTTGACAAAAGAGATAACACCCCTCCATTACGTCATGCTTCAGAAATGTGGAAAATGGTCCGTTTTCAAATGTTTTATTTTTGAACGTCAGTTCACATTTGTAGGTGGATCATCAGTGTTAGAGCTAAAATTAGCATGTTTAAAGTGATTTTCATGCTTCCAGGGGCCCTAAACACAAGATTTATGGAATGGTTAAAAGTGCATGAAAATGGCCAATTTACTCACTCTGAGTTCTCAAAAAGGGTTTCTTCACCCCGGGAAGTTAATTAAATACCATTTGGAGGCATTTAATGTTCGAGCAAAAACGGCTGATTTTCGACAAAAGAGATAACACCCCCCCATTACGTCATGCTTCAGAAATGTGGAAAATGGTCCGTTTTCAAATGTTTTATTTTTGAACATCAGTTCACATTTGTAGGTGGATCATCAGTGTTAGAGCTAAAATTAGCATGTTTAAAGTGATTTTCATGCTTCCAGGGGCTCGGGAAGTGAATTAAATACTATTTGGAGGCATTTAATGTTCAATCAAAAACATCTGATCTTTGACAAAAGAGATAACACCCCCCCATTACGTCATGCTTCAGAAATGTGGATAATGGTCCGTTTTCAAATGTTTTATTTTTGAACGTCAGTTCACATTTGTAGGTGGATCATCAGTGTTAGAGCTAAAATTAGCATGTTTTTTAGTGATTTTCATGCTTCCAGGGGCCCTAAACACAAGATTTATGGAATGGTTAAAAGTGCATGAAAATGGCCAATTTACTCACTCTGAGTTCTCAAAAAGGGTTTCTTCACCCCGGGAAGTTAATTAAATACCATTTGGAGGCATTTAATGTTAGAGCAAAAACGGCTGATTTTCGACAAAAGAGATAACACCCCCCCCATTACGTCATGCTTCAGAAATGTGGAAAATGGTCCGTTTTCAAATGTTTTATTTTTGAACGTCAGTTCACATTTGTAGGTGGATCATCAGTGTTAGAGCTAAAATTAGCATGTTTAAAGTGATTTTCATGCTTCCAGGGGCTCGGGAAGTGAATTAAATACTATTTGGAGGCATTTAATGTTCAAGCAAAAACAGCTGATTTTTGACAAAAGAGATAACTCCCCTCCATTACGTCATGCTTCAGAAATGTGGAAAATGGTCCGTTTTCAAATGTTTTATTTTTGAACGTCAGTTCACATTTGTAGGTGGATCATCAGTGTTAGAGCTAAAATTAGCATGTTTAAAGTGATTTTCATGCTTCCAGGGGCCTTAAACACAAGATTTATGGAATGGTTAAAAGTGCATGAAAATGGCCAATTTACTCACTCTGAGTTCTCAAAAAGTGTTTCTTCACCCCGGGAAGTTAATTAAATACCATTTGGAGGCATTTAATGTTAGAGCAAAAACGGCTGATTTTCGACAAAAGAGATAACACCCCCCCCATTACGTCATGCTTCAGAAATGTGGAAAATGGTCCGTTTTCAAATGTTTTATTTTTGAACGTCAGTTCACATTTGTAGGTGGATCATCAGTGTTAGAGCTAAAATTAGCATGTTTAAAGTGATTTTCATGCTTCCAGGGGCTCGGGAAGTGAATTAAATACTATTTGGAGGCATTTAATGTTCAAGCAAAAACAGCTGATTTTTGACAAAAGAGATAACTCCCCTCCATTACGTCATGCTTCAGAAATGTGGAAAATGGTCCGTTTTCAAATGTTTTATTTTTGAACGTCAGTTCACATTTGTAGGTGGATCATCAGTGTTAGAGCTAAAATTAGCATGTTTAAAGTGATTTTCATGCTTCCAGGGGCTCGGGAAGTGAATTAAATACTATTTGGAGGCATTTAATGTTCAATCAAAAACAGCTGATTTTTGACAAAAGAGATAACACCCCCCCATTACGTCATGCTTCAGAAATGTGGAAAATGGTCCGTTTTCAAATGTTTTATTTTTGAACGTCAGTTCACATTTGTAGGTGGATCATCAGTGTTAGAGCTAAAATTAGCATGTTTAAAGTGATTTTCATGCTTCCAGGGGCCCTAAATACAAGATTTATGGAATGGTTAAAAGTGCATGAAAATGGCCAATTTACTCACTCTGAGTTCTCAAAAAGTGTTTCTTCACCCCGGGAAGTTAATTAAATACCATTTGGAGGCATTTAATGTTCGAGCAAAAACGGCTGATTTTCGACAAAAGAGATAACACCCCCCCATTACGTCATGCTTCAGAAATGTGGAAAATGGTCCGTTTTCAAATGTTTTATTTTTGAACGTCAGTTCACATTTGTAGGTGGATCATCAGTGTTAGAGCTAAAATTAGCATGTTTAAAGTGATTTTCATGCTTCCAGGGGCTCGGGAAGTGAATTAAATACTATTTGGAGGCATTTAATGTTCAATCAAAAACAGCTGATTTTTGACAAAAGAGATAACACCCCCCCCATTACGTCATGCTTCAGAAATGTGGAAAATGGTCCTTTTTCAAATGTTTTATTTTTGAACGTCAGTTCACATTTGTAGGTGGATCATCAGTGTTAGAGCTAAAATTAGCATGTTTAAAGGGATTTTCATGCTTCCAGGGGCTCGGGAAGTGAATTAAATACTATTTGGAGGCATTTAATGTTCAATCAAAAACAGCTGATTTTTGACAAAAAAGATAACACCCCCCCATTACGTCATGCTTCAGAAATGTGGAAAATGGTCCGTTTTCAAATGTTTTATTTTTGAACGTCAGTTCACATTTGTAGGTGGATCATCAGTGTTAGAGCTAAAATTAGCATGTTTAAAGTGATTTTCATGCTTCCAGGGGCCCTAAACACAAGATTTATGGAATGGTTAAAAGTGCATGAAAATGGCCAATTTACTCACTCTGAGTTCTCAAAAAGGGTTTCTTCACCCCGGGAAGTTAATTAAATACCATTTGGAGGCATTTAATGTTCGAGCAAAAACGGCTGATTTTCGACAAAAGAGATAACACCCCCCCATTACGTCATGCTTCAGAAATGTGGAAAATGGTCCGTTTTCAAATGTTTTATTTTTGAACGTCAGTTCACATTTGTAGGTGGATCATCAGTGTTAGAGCTAAAATTAGCATGTTTAAAGTGATTTTCATGCTTCCAGGGGCTCGGGAAGTGAATTAAATACTATTTGGAGGCATTTAATGTTCAAGCAAAAACAGCTGATTTTTGACAAAAGAGATAACACCCCCCCATTACGTCATGCTTCAGAAATGTGGAAAATGGTCAGTTTTCAAATGTTTTATTTTTGAACGTCAGTTCACATTTGTAGGTGGATCATCAGTGTTAGAGCTAAAATTAGCATGTTTAAAGTGATTTTCATGTTTCCAGGGGCTCGGGAAGTGAATTAAATACTATTTGGAGGCATTTAATGTTCAAGCAAAAACAGCTGATTTTTGACAAAAGAGATAACACCCCCCCATTACGTCATGCTTCAGAAATGTGGAAAATGGTCCGTTTTCAAATGTTTTATTTTTGAACGTCAGTTCACATTTGTAGGTGGATCATCAGTGTTAGAGCTAAAATTAGCATGTTTAAAGTGATTTTCATGCTTCCAGGGGCCCTAAACACAAGATTTATGGAATGGTTAAAAGTGCATGAAAATGGCCAATTTACTCACTCTGAGTTCTCAAAAAGGGTTTCTTCACCCCGGGAAGTTAATTAAATACCATTTGGAGGCATTTAATGTTCGAGCAAAAACGGCTGATTTTCGACAAAAGAGATAACACCCCCCCATTACGTCATGCTTCAGAAATGTGGAAAATGGTCCGTTTTCAAATGTTTTATTTTTGAACGTCAGTTCACATTTGTAGGTGGATCATCAGTGTTAGAGCTAAAATTAGCATGTTTAAAGTGATTTTCATGCTTCCAGGGGCTCGGGAAGTGAATTAAATACTATTTGGAGGCATTTAATGTTCAATCAAAAACAGCTGATTTTTGACAAAAGAGATAACACCCCCCCATTACGTCATGCTTCAGAAATGTGGAAAATGGTCCGTTTTCAAATGTTTTATTTTTGAACGTCAGTTCACATTTGTAGGTGGATCATCAGTGTTAGAGCTAAAATTAGCATGTTTAAAGTGATTTTCATGCTTCCAGGGGCCCTAAACACAAGATTTATGGAATGGTTAAAAGTGCATGAAAATGGCCAATTTACTCACTCTGAGTTCTCAAAAAGGGTTTCTTCACCCCGGGAAGTTAATTAAATACCATTTGGAGGCATTTAATGTTCGAGCAAAAACTGCTGATTTTCGACAAAAGAGATAACACCCCCCCATTACGTCATGCTTCAGAAATGTGGAAAATGGTCCGTTTTCAAATGTTTTATTTTTGAACATCAGTTCACATTTGTAGGTGGATCATCAGTGTTAGAGCTAAAATTAGCATGTTTAAAGTGATTTTCATGCTTCCAGGGGCTCGGGAAGTGAATTAAATACTATTTGGAGGCATTTAATGTTCAAGCAAAAACAGCTGATTTTTGACAAAAGAGATAACACCCCCCATTACGTCATGCTTCAGAAATGTGGAAAATGGTCCGTTTTCAAATGTTTTATTTTTGAACGTCAGTTCACATTTGTAGGTGGATCATCAGTGTTAGAGCTAAAATTAGCATGTTTAAAGTGATTTTCATGCTTCCAGGGGCCCTAAACACAAGATTTATGGAATGGTTAAAAGTGCATGAAAATGGCCAATTTACTCACTCTGAGTTCTCAAAAAGGGTTTCTTCACCCAGGGAAGTTAATTAAATACCATTTGGAGGCATTTAATGTTAGAGCAAAAACGGCTGATTTTCGACAAAAGAGATAACACCCCCCCATTACGTCATGCTTCAGAAATGTGGAAAATGGTCCGTTTTCAAATGTTTTATTTTTGAACGTCAGTTCACATTTGTAGGTGGATCATCAGTGTTAGAGCTAAAATTAGCATGTTTAAAGTGATTTTCATGCTTCCAGGGGCCCTAAACACAAGATTTATGGAATGGTTAAAAGTGCATGAAAATGGCCAATTTACTCACTCTGAGTTCTCAAAAAGGGTTTCTTCACCCCGGGAAGTTAATTAAATACCATTTGGAGGCATTTAATGTTCGAGCAAAAACGGCTGATTTTCGACAAAAGAGATAACACCCCCCCATTACGTCATGCTTCAGAAATGTGGAAAATGGTCCGTTTTCAAATGTTTTATTTTTGAACGTCAGTTCACATTTGTAGGTGGATCATCAGTGTTAGAGCTAAAATTAGCATGTTTAAAGTGATTTTCATGCTTCCAGGGGCTCGGGAAGTGAATTAAATACTATTTGGAGGCATTTAATGTTCAAGCAAAAACAGCTGATTTTTGACAAAAGAGATAACACCCCCCCATTACGTCATGCTTCAGAAATGTGGAAAATGGTCCGTTTTCAAATGTTTTATTTTTGAACGTCAGTTCACATTTGTAGGTGGATCATCAGTGTTAGAGCTAAAATTAGCATGTTTAAAGTGATTTTCATGTTTCCAGGGGCTCGGGAAGTGAATTAAATACTATTTGGAGGCATTTAATGTTCAAGCAAAAACAGCTGATTTTTGACAAAAGAGATAACACCCCCCCATTACGTCATGCTTCAGAAATGTGGAAAATGGTCCGTTTTCAAATGTTTTATTTTTGAACGTCAGTTCACATTTGTAGGTGGATCATCAGTGTTAGAGCTAAAATTAGCATGTTTAAAGTGATTTTCATGCTTCCAGGGGCCCTAAACACAAGATTTATGGAATGGTTAAAAGTGCATGAAAATGGCCAATTTACTCACTCTGAGTTCTCAAAAAGGGTTTCTTCACCCCGGGAAGTTAATTAAATACCATTTGGAGGCATTTAATGTTCGAGCAAAAACGGCTGATTTTCGACAAAAGAGATAACACCCCCCCATTACGTCATGCTTCAGAAATGTGGAAAATGGTCCGTTTTCAAATGTTTTATTTTTGAACGTCAGTTCACATTTGTAGGTGGATCATCAGTGTTAGAGCTAAAATTAGCATGTTTAAAGTGATTTTCATGCTTCCAGGGGCTCGGGAAGTGAATTAAATACTATTTGGAGGCATTTAATGTTCAATCAAAAACAGCTGATTTTTGACAAAAGAGATAACACCCCCCCATTACGTCATGCTTCAGAAATGTGGAAAATGGTCCGTTTTCAAATGTTTTATTTTTGAACGTCAGTTCACATTTGTAGGTGGATCATCAGTGTTAGAGCTAAAATTAGCATGTTTAAAGTGATTTTCATGCTTCCAGGGGCCCTAAACACAAGATTTATGGAATGGTTAATAGTGCATGAAAATGGCCAATTTACTCACTCTGAGTTCTCAAAAAGGGTTTCTTCACCCCGGGAAGTTAATTAAATACCATTTGGAGGCATTTAATGTTCGAGCAAAAACTGCTGATTTTCGACAAAAGAGATAACACCCCCCCATTACGTCATGCTTCAGAAATGTGGAAAATGGTCCGTTTTCAAATGTTTTATTTTTGAACATCAGTTCACATTTGTAGGTGGATCATCAGTGTTAGAGCTAAAATTAGCATGTTTAAAGTGATTTTCATGCTTCCAGGGGCTCGGGAAGTGAATTAAATACTATTTGAAGGCATTTAATGTTCAAGCAAAAACAGCTGATTTTTGACAAAAGAGATAACACCCCCCCATTACGTCATGCTTCAGAAATGTGGAAAATGGTCCGTTTTCAAATGTTTTATTTTTGAACGTCAGTTCACATTTGTAGGTGGATCATCAGTGTTAGAGCTAAAATTAGCATGTTTAAAGTGATTTTCATGCTTCCAGGGGCCCTAAACACAAGATTTATGGAATGGTTAAAAGTGCATGAAAATGGCCAATTTACTCACTCTGAGTTCTCAAAAAGGGTTTCTTCACCCAGGGAAGTTAATTAAATACCATTTGGAGGCATTTAATGTTAGAGCAAAAACGGCTGATTTTCGACAAAAGAGATAACACCCCCCCATTACGTCATGCTTCAGAAATGTGGAAAATGGTCCGTTTTCAAATGTTTTATTTTTGAACGTCAGTTCACATTTGTAGGTGGATCATCAGTGTTAGAGCTAAAATTAGCATGTTTAAAGTGATTTTCATGCTTCCAGGGGCTCGGGAAGTGAATTAAATACTATTTGGAGGCATTTAATGTTCAAGCAAAAACAGCTGATTTTTGACAAAAGAGATAACACCCCCCCATTACGTCATGCTTCAGAAATGTGGAAAATGGTCCGTTTTCAAATGTTTTATTTTTGAACATCAGTTCACATTTGTAGGTGGATCATCAGTGTTAGAGCTAAAATTAGCATGTTTAAAGTGATTTTCATGCTTCCAGGGGCTCGGGAAGTGAATTAAATACTATTTGGAGGCATTTAATGTTCAATCAAAAACAGCTGATTTTTGACAAAAGAGATAACACCCCCCCATTACGTCATGCTTCAGAAATGTGGAAAATGGTCCGTTTTCAAATGTTTTATTTTTTAACGTCAGTTCACATTTGTAGGTGGATCATCAGTGTTAGAGCTAAAATTAGCATGTTTAAAGTGATTTTCATGCTTCCAGGGGCCCTAAACACAAGATTTATGGAATGGTTAAAAGTGCATGAAAATGGCCAATTTACTCACTCTGAGTTCTCAAAAAGGGTTTCTTCACCCCGGGAAGTTAATTAAATACCATTTGGAGGCATTTAATGTTCGAGCAAAAACGGCTGATTTTCGACAAAAGAGATCATACCCCCCCATTACATCATGCTTCAGAAATGTGGAAAATGGTCCGTTTTCAAATGTTTTATTTTTGAACGTCAGTTCACATTTGTAGGTGGATCATCAGTGTTAGAGCTAAAATTAGCATGTTTAAAGTGATTTTCATGCTTCCAGGGGCTCGGGAAGTGAATTAAATACTATTTGGAGGCATTTAATGTTCAATCAAAAACAGCTGATTTTTGACAAAAGAGATAACACCCCCCCCATTACGTCATGCTTCAGAAATGTGGAAAATGGTCCGTTTTCAAATGTTTTATTTTTGAATGTCAGTTCACATTTGTAGGTGGATCATCAGTGTTGGAGCTAAAATTAGCATGTTTAAAGTGATTTTCATGCTTCCAGGGGCCCTAAACACAAGATTTATGGAATGGTTAAAAGTGCATGAAAATGGCCAATTTACTCACTCTGAGTTCTCAAAAAGTGTTTCTTCACCCCGGGAAGTTAATTAAATACCATTTGGAGGCATTTAATGTTCGAGCAGAAACGGCTGATTTTCGACAAAAGAGATAACACCCCCCCCCATTAAGTCATGCTTCAGAAATGTGGAAAATGGTCCGTTTTCAAATGTTTTATTTTGGAACGTCAGTTCACATTTGTAGGTGGATCATCAGTGTTAGAGCTAAAATTAGCATGTTTATAGTGATGTTCATGCTTCCAGGGGCTCGGGAAATTAATTAAATACTATTTGAAGGCATTTAATGTTCAATCAAAAACAGCTGATTTTTGACAAAAGAGATAACACCCCCCCATTACGTCATGCTTCAGAAATGTGGAAAATGGTCCGTTTTAAAATGTTTTATTTTTGAATGTCAGTTCACATTTGTAGGTGGATCATCAGTGTTGGAGCTAAAATTAGCATGTTTAAAGTGATTTTCATGCTTCCAGGGGCCCTAAACACAAGATTTATGGAATGGTTAAAAGTGCATGAAAATGGCCAATTTACTCACTCTGAGTTCTCAAAAAGGGTTTCTTCACCCCGGGAAGTTAATTAAATATCATTTGGAGGCATTTAATGTTCGAGCAAAAACGGCTAATTTTCGACAAAAGAGATAACACCCCCCCATTACGTCATGCTTCAGAAATGTGGAAAATGGTCCGTTTTCAAATGTTTTATTTTTGAACGTCAGTTCACATTTGTAGGTGGATCATCAGTGTTAGAGCTAAAATTAGCATGTTTAAAGTGATTTTCATGCTTCCAGGGGCTCGGGAAGTGAATTAAATACTATTTGGAGGCATTTAATGTTCAAGCAAAAACAGCTGATTTTTGACAAAAGAGATAACACCCCCCCATTACGTCATGCTTCAGAAATGTGGAAAATGGTCCGTTTTCAAATGTTTTATTTTTGAACGTCAGTTCACATTTGTCGGTGGATCATCAGTGTTAGAGCTAAAATTAGCATGTTTAAAGTGATTTTCATGCTTCCAGGGGCCCTAAACACAAGATTTATGGAATGGTTAAAAGTGCATGAAAATGGCCAATTTACTCACTCTGAGTTCTCAAAAAGGGTTTCTTCACCCCGGGAAGTTAATTAAATACCATTTGGAGGCATTTAATGTTCGAGCAAAAACGGCTGATTTTCGACAAAAGAGATAACACCCCCCCATTACGTCATGCTTCAGAAATGTGGAAAATGGTCCGTTTTCAAATGTTTTATTTTTGAACGTCAGTTCACATTTGTAGGTGGATCATCAGTGTTAGAGCTAAAATTAGCATGTTTAAAGCGATTTTCATGCTTCCAGGGGCTCGGGAAGTGAATTAAATACTATTTGGAGGCATTTAATGTTCAAGCAAAAACAGCTGATTTTTGACAAAAGAGATAACACCCCTCCATTACGTCATGCTTCAGAAATGTGGAAAATGATCCTTTTTCAAATGTTTTATTTTTGAACGTCAGTTCACATTTGTAGGTGGATCATCAGTGTTAGAGCTAAAATTAGCATGTTTAAAGTGATTTTCATGCTTCCAGGGGCCCTAAACACAAGATTTATGGAATGGTTAAAAGTGCATGAAAATGGCCAATTTACTCACTCTGAGTTCTCAAAAAGGGTTTCTTCACCCCGGGAAGTTAATTAAATACCATTTGGAGGCATTTAATGTTCGAGCAAAAACGGCTGATTTTCGACAAAAGAGATAACACCCCCCCCATTACGTCATGCTTCAGAAATGTGGAAAATGGTCCGTTTTCAAATGTTTTATTTTTGAACATCAGTTCACATTTGTAGGTGGATCATCAGTGTTAGAGCTAAAATTAGCATGTTTAAAGTGATTTTCATGCTTCCAGGGGCTCGTGAAGTGAATTAAATACTATTTGGAGGCATTTAATGTTCAATCAAAAACAGCTGATCTTTGACAAAAGAGATAACACCCCCCCATTACGTCATGCTTCAGAAATGTGGATAATGGTCCGTTTTCAAATGTTTTATTTTTGAACGTCAGTTCACATTTGTAGGTGGATCATCAGTGTTAGAGCTAAAATTAGCATGTTTAAAGTGATTTTCATGCTTCCAGGGGCCCTAAACACAAGATTTATGGAATGGTTAAAAGTGCATGAAAATGGCCAATTTACTCACTCTGAGTTCTCAAAAAGGGTTTCTTCACCCCGGGAAGTTAATTAAATACCATTTGGAGGCATTTAATGTTAGAGCAAAAACGGCTGATTTTCGACAAAAGAGATAACACCCCCCCCATTACGTCATGCTTCAGAAATGTGGAAAATGGTCCGTTTTCAAATGTTTTATTTTTGAACGTCAGTTCACATTTGTAGGTGGATCATCAGTGTTAGAGCTAAAATTAGCATGTTTAAAGTGATTTTCATGCTTCCAGGGGCTCGGGAAGTGAATTAAATACTATTTGGAGGCATTTAATGTTCAAGCAAAAACAGCTGATTTTTGACAAAAGAGATAACTCCCCTCCATTACGTCATGCTTCAGAAATGTGGAAAATGGTCCGTTTTCAAATGTTTTATTTTTGAACGTCAGTTCACATTTGTAGGTGGATCATCAGTGTTAGAGCTAAAATTAGCATGTTTAAAGTGATTTTCATGCTTCCAGGGGCCTTAAACACAAGATTTATGGAATGGTTAAAAGTGCATGAAAATGGCCAATTTACTCACTCTGAGTTCTCAAAAAGGGTTTCTTCACCCCGGGAAGTTAATTAAATACCATTTGGAGGCATTTAATGTTCGAGCAAAAACGGCTGATTTTCGACAAAAGAGATAACACCCCCCCATTACGTCATGCTTCAGAAATGTGGAAAATGGTCCGTTTTCAAATGTTTTATTTTTGAACATCAGTTCACATTTGTAGGTGGATCATCAGTGTTAGAGCTAAAATTAGCATGTTTAAAGTGATTTTCATGCTTCCAGGGGCTCGGGAAGTGAATTAAATACTATTTGGAGGCATTTAATGTTCAATCAAAAACAGCTGATTTTTGACAAAAGAGATAACACCCCCCCATTACGTCATGCTTCAGAAATGTGGAAAATGGTCCGTTTTCAAATGTTTTATTTTTTTAACGTCAGTTCACATTTGTAGGTGGATCATCAGTGTTAGAGCTAAAATTAGCATGTTTAAAGTGATGTTCATGCTTCCAGGGGGCCTAAACACAAGATTTATGGAATGGTTAAAAGTGCATGAAAATGGCCAATTTACTCACTCTGAGTTCTCAAAAAGGGTTTCTTCACCCCGGGAAGTTAATTAAATACCATTTGGAGGCATTTAATGTTCGAGCAAAAACGGCTGATTTTCGACAAAAGAGATAACACCCCCCCATTACATCATGCTTCAGAAATGTGGAAAATGGTCCGTTTTCAAATGTTTTATTTTTGAACGTCAGTTCACATTTGTAGGTGGATCATCAGTGTTAGAGCTAAAATTAGCATGTTTAAAGTGATTTTCATGCTTCCAGGGGCTCGGGAAGTGAATTAAATACTATTTGGAGGCATTTAATGTTCAATCAAAAACAGCTGATTTTTGACAAAAGAGATAACACCCCCCCATTACGTCATGCTTCAGAAATGTGGAAAATGGTCCGTTTTCAAATGTTTTATTTTTGAACGTCAGTTCACATTTGTAGGTGGATCATCAGTGTTAGAGCTAAAATTAGCATGTTTAAAGTGATTTTCATGCTTCCAGGGGCCCTAAATACAAGATTTATGGAATGGTTAAAAGTGCATGAAAATGGCCAATTTACTCACTCTGAGTTCTCAAAAAGTGTTTCTTCACCCCGGGAAGTTAATTAAATACCATTTGGAGGCATTTAATGTTCGAGCAGAAACGGCTGATTTTCGACAAAAGAGATAACACCCCCCCCATTAAGTCATGCTTCAGAAATGTGGAAAATGGTCCGTTTTCAAATGTTTTATTTTGGAACGTCAGTTCACATTTGTAGGTGGATCATCAGTGTTAGAGCTAAAATTAGCATGTTTATAGTGATGTTCATGCTTCCAGGGGCTCGGGAAGTGAATTAAATACTATTTGGAGGCATTTAATGTTCAATCAAAAACAGCTGATTTTTGACAAAAGAGATAACACCCCCCCATTACGTCATGCTTCAGAAATGTGGAAAATGGTCCGTTTTAAAATGTTTTATTTTTGAATGTCAGTTCACATTTGTAGGTGGATCATCAGTGTTGGAGCTAAAATTAGCATGTTTAAAGTGATTTTCATGCTTCCAGGGGCCCTAAACACAAGATTTATGGAATGGTTAAAAGTGCATGAAAATGGCCAATTTACTCACTCTGAGTTCTCAAAAAGGGTTTCTTCACCCCGGGAAGTTAATTAAATACCATTTGGAGGCATTTAATGTTCGAGCAAAAACGGCTGATTTTCGACAAAAGAGATAACACCCCCCCATTACGTCATGCTTCAGAAATGTGGAAAATGGTCCGTTTTCAAATGTTTTATTTTTGAACGTCAGTTCACATTTGTAGGTGGATCATCAGTGTTAGAGCTAAAATTAGCATGTTTAAAGTGATTTTCATGCTTCCAGGGGCTCGGGAAGTGAATTAAATACTATTTGGAGGCATTTAATGTTCAAGCAAAAACAGCTGATTTTTGACAAAAGAGATAACACCCCCCCATTACGTCATGCTTCAGAAATGTGGAAAATGGTCCGTTTTCAAATGTTTTATTTTTGAACATCAGTTCACATTTGTAGGTGGATCATAAGTGTTAGAGCTAAAATTAGCATGTTTAACCCCTTCGAGGCTAATGACGAGCTGGCCTCGTCATGGCGCTTACCTGCCGTGCGCGGATGACAAGGCCAGCTCGTCATAAAACAATATAAAACAATAAAACCCAGCGCAGGACGGGAAAACGCCTAGCAGCCATGGGGTTAAAGTGATTTTCATGCTTCCAGGGGCCTTAAACACAAGATTTATGGAATGGTTAAAAGTGCATGAAAATGGCCAATTTTCTCACTCTGAGTTCTCAAAAAGGGTTTCTTCACCCCGGGAAGTTAATTAAATACCATTTGGAGGCATTTAATGTTCGAGCAAAAACGGCTGATTTTCGACAAAAGAGATAACACCCCCCATTACGTCATGCTTCAGAAATGTGGAAAATGGTCCGTTTTCAAATGTTTTATTTTTGAACATCAGTTCACATTTGTAGGTGGATCATCAGTGTTAGAGCTAAAATTAGCATGTTTAAAGTGATTTTCATGCTTCCAGGGGCTCGGGAAGTGAATTAAATACTATTTTGAGGCATTTAATGTTCAATCAAAAACAGCTGATTTTTGACAAAAGAGATAACACCCCCCCATTACGTCATGCTTCAGAAATGTGGAAAATGGTCCGTTTTCAAATGTTTTATTTTTTAATGTCAGTTCACATTTGTAGGTGGATCATCAGTGTTAGAGCTAAAATTAGCATGTTTAAAGTGATTTTCATGCTTCCAGGGGCCCTAAACACAAGATTTATGGAATGGTTAAAAGTGCATGAAAATGGCCAATTTACTCACTCTGAGTTCTCAAAAAGTGTTTCTTCACCCCGGGAAGTTAATTAAATACCATTTGGAGGCATTTAATGTTCGAGCAGAAACGGCTGATTTTCGACAAAAGAGATAACACCCCCCCCATTAAGTCATGCTTCAGAAATGTGGAAAATGGTCCGTTTTCAAATGTTTTATTTTGGAACGTCAGTTCACATTTGTAGGTGGATCATCAGTGTTAGAGCTAAAATTAGCATGTTTATAGTGATGTTCATGCTTCCAGGGGCTCGGGAAGTGAATTAAATACTATTTGAAGGCATTTAATGTTCAATCAAAAACAGCTGATTTTTGACAAAAGAGATAACACCCCCCCATTACGTCATGCTTCAGAAATGTGGAAAATGGTCCGTTTTAAAATGTTTTATTTTTGAATGTCAGTTCACATTTGTAGGTGGATCATCAGTGTTGGAGCTAAAATTAGCATGTTTAAAGTGATTTTCATGCTTCCAGGGGCCCTAAACACAAGATTTATGGAATGGTTAAAAGTGCATGAAAATGGCCAATTTACTCACTCTGAGTTCTCAAAAAGGGTTTCTTCACCCCGGGAAGTTAATTAAATACCATTTGGAGGCATTTAATGTTCGAGCAAAAACGGCTGATTTTCGACAAAAGAGATAACACCCCCCATTACGTCATGCTTCAGAAATGTGGAAAATGGTCCGTTTTCACATGTTTTATTTTTGAACGTCAGTTCACATTTGTAGGTGGATCATCAGTGTTAGAGCTAAAATTAGCATGTTTAAAGCGATTTTCATGCTTCCAGGGGCTCGGGAAGTGAATTAAATACTATTTGGAGGCATTTAATATTCAATCAAAAACAGCTGATTTTTGACAAAAGGGATAACATCCCCCCATTACGTCATGCTTCAGAAATGTGGAAAATGGTCCGTTTTCAAATGTTTTTTTTTTTAACGTCAGTTCACATTTGTAGGTGGATCATCAGTGTTAGAGCTAAAATTAGCATGTTTAAAGTGATTTTCATGCTTCCAGGGGCCCTAAACACAAGATTTATGGAATGGTTAAAAGTGCATGAAAATGGCCAATTTACTCACTCTGAGTTCTCAAAAAGGGTTTCTTCACCCCGGGAAGTTAATTAAATACCATTTGGAGGCATTTAATGTTCGAGCAAAAACGGCTGATTTTCGACAAAAGAGATAACACCCCCCCCATTACGTCATGCTTCAGAAATGTGGAAAATGGTCCGTTTTCAAATGTTTTATTTTTGAACATCAGTTCACATTTGTAGGTGGATCATCAGTGTTAGAGCTAAAATTAGCATGTTTAAAGTGATTTTCATGCTTCCAGGGGCTCGGGAAGTGAATTAAATACTATTTGGAGGCATTTAATGTTCAATCAAAAACAGCTGATCTTTGACAAAAGAGATAACACCCCCCCATTACGTCATGCTTCAGAAATGTGGATAATGGTCCGTTTTCAAATGTTTTATTTTTGAACGTCAGTTCACATTCTTAGGTGGATCATCAGTGTTAGAGCTAAAATTAGCATGTTTAAAGTGATTTTCATGCTTCCAGGGGCCCTAAACACAAGATTTATGGAATGGTTAAAAGTGCATGAAAATGGCCAATTTACTCACTCTGAGTTCTCAAAAAGGGTTTCTTCACCCCGGGAAGTTAATTAAATACCATTTGGAGGCATTTAATGTTAGAGCAAAAACGGCTGATTTTCGACAAAAGAGATAACACCCCCCCCATTACGTCATGCTTCAGAAATGTGGAAAATGGTCCGTTTTCAAATGTTTTATTTTTGAACGTCAGTTCACATTTGTAGGTGGATCATCAGTGTTAGAGCTAAAATTAGCATGTTTAAAGTGATTTTCATGCTTCCAGGGGCTCGGGAAGTGAATTAAATACTATTTGGAGGCATTTAATGTTCAAGCAAAAACAGCTGATTTTTGACAAAAGAGATAACACCCCCCCATTACGTCATGCTTCAGAAATGTGGAAAATGGTCCGTTTTCAAATGTTTTATTTTTGAACATCAGTTCACATTTGTAGGTGGATCATAAGTGTTAGAGCTAAAATTAGCATGTTTAACCCCTTCGAGGCTAATGACGAGCTGGCCTCGTCATGGCGCTTACCTGCCGTGCGCGGATGACAAGGCCAGCTCGTCATAAAACAATATAAAACAATAAAACCCAGCGCAGGACGGGAAAACGCCTAGCAGCCATGGGGTTAAAGTGATTTTCATGCTTCCAGGGGCCTTAAACACAAGATTTATGGAATGGTTAAAAGTGCATGAAAATGGCCAATTTTCTCACTCTGAGTTCTCAAAAAGGGTTTCTTCACCCCGGGAAGTTAATTAAATACCATTTGGAGGCATTTAATGTTCGAGCAAAAACGGCTGATTTTCGACAAAAGAGATAACACCCCCCATTACGTCATGCTTCAGAAATGTGGAAAATGGTCCGTTTTCAAATGTTTTATTTTTGAACATCAGTTCACATTTGTAGGTGGATCATCAGTGTTAGAGCTAAAATTAGCATGTTTAAAGTGATTTTCATGCTTCCAGGGGCTCGGGAAGTGAATTAAATACTATTTTGAGGCATTTAATGTTCAATCAAAAACAGCTGATTTTTGACAAAAGAGATAACACCCCCCCATTACGTCATGCTTCAGAAATGTGGAAAATGGTCCGTTTTCAAATGTTTTATTTTTTAATGTCAGTTCACATTTGTAGGTGGATCATCAGTGTTAGAGCTAAAATTAGCATGTTTAAAGTGATTTTCATGCTTCCAGGGGCCCTAAACACAAGATTTATGGAATGGTTAAAAGTGCATGAAAATGGCCAATTTACTCACTCTGAGTTCTCAAAAAGTGTTTCTTCACCCCGGGAAGTTAATTAAATACCATTTGGAGGCATTTAATGTTTAGCAGAAACGGCTGATTTTCGACAAAAGAGATAACACCCCCCCCATTAAGTCATGCTTCAGAAATGTGGAAAATGGTCCGTTTTCAAATGTTTTATTTTGGAACGTCAGTTCACATTTGTAGGTGGATCATCAGTGTTAGAGCTCAAATTAGCATGTTTATAGTGATGTTCATGCTTCCAGGGGCTCGGGAAGTGAATTAAATACTATTTGAAGGCATTTAATGTTCAATCAAAAACAGCTGATTTTTGACAAAAGAGATAACACCCCCCCATTACGTCATGCTTCAGAAATGTGGAAAATGGTCCGTTTTAAAATGTTTTATTTTTGAATGTCAGTTCACATTTGTAGGTGGATCATCAGTGTTGGAGCTAAAATTAGCATGTTTAAAGTGATTTTCATGCTTCCAGGGGCCCTAAACACAAGATTTATGGAATGGTTAAAAGTGCATGAAAATGGCCAATTTACTCACTCTGAGTTCTCAAAAAGGGTTTCTTCACCCCGGGAAGTTAATTAAATACCATTTGGAGGCATTTAATGTTCGAGCAAAAACGGCTGATTTTCGACAAAAGAGATAACACCCCCATTACGTCATGCTTCAGAAATGTGGAAAATGGTCCGTTTTCAAATGTTTTATTTTTGAACGTCAGTTCACATTTGTAGGTGGATCATCAGTGTTAGAGCTAAAATTAGCATGTTTAAAGCGATTTTCATGCTTCCAGGGGCTCGGGAAGTGAATTAAATACTATTTGGAGGCATTTAATATTCAATCAAAAACAGCTGATTTTTGACAAAAGGGATAACATCCCCCCATTACGTCATGCTTCAGAAATGTGGAAAATGGTCCGTTTTCAAATGTTTTTTTTTTGAACGTCAGTTCACATTTGTAGGTGGATCATCAGTGTTAGAGCTAAAATTAGCATGTTTAAAGTGATTTTCATGCTTCCAGGGGCCCTAAACACAAGATTTATGGAATGGTTAAAAGTGCATGAAAATGGCCAATTTACTCACTCTGAGTTCTCAAAAAGGGTTTCTTCACCCCGGGAAGTTAATTAAATACCATTTGGAGGCATTTAATGTTCGAGCAAAAACGGCTGATTTTCGACAAAAGAGATAACACCCCCCCCATTACGTCATGCTTCAGAAATGTGGAAAATGGTCCGTTTTCAAATGTTTTATTTTTGAACATCAGTTCACATTTGTAGGTGGATCATCAGTGTTAGAGCTAAAATTAGCATGTTTAAAGTGATTTTCATGCTTCCAGGGGCTCGGGAAGTGAATTAAATACTATTTGGAGGCATTTAATGTTCAATCAAAAACAGCTGATCTTTGACAAAAGAGATAACACCCCCCCATTACGTCATGCTTCAGAAATGTGGATAATGGTCCGTTTTCAAATGTTTTATTTTTGAACGTCAGTTCACATTCTTAGGTGGATCATCAGTGTTAGAGCTAAAATTAGCATGTTTAAAGTGATTTTCATGCTTCCAGGGGCCCTAAACACAAGATTTATGGAATGGTTAAAAGTGCATGAAAATGGCCAATTTACTCACTCTGAGTTCTCAAAAAGGGTTTCTTCACCCCGGGAAGTTAATTAAATACCATTTGGAGGCATTTAATGTTAGAGCAAAAACGGCTGATTTTCGACAAAAGAGATAACACCCCCCCCATTACGTCATGCTTCAGAAATGTGGAAAATGGTCCATTTTCAAATGTTTTATTTTTGAACGTCAGTTCACATTTGTAGGTGGATCATCAGTGTTAGAGCTAAAATTAGCATGTTTAAAGTGATTTTCATGCTTCCAGGGGCTCGGGAAGTGAATTAAATACTATTTGGAGGCATTTAATGTTCAAGCAAAAACAGCTGATTTTTGACAAAAGAGATAAAACCCCCCCATTACGTCATGCTTCAGAAATGTGGAAAATGGTCCGTTTTCAAATGTTTTATTTTTGATCGTCAGTTCACATTTGTAGGTGGATCATCAGTGTTAGAGCTAAAATTAGCATGTTTAAAGTGATTTTCATGCTTCCAGGGGCCTTAAACACAAGATTTATGGAATGGTTAAAAGTGCATGAAAATGGCCAATTTACTCACTCTGAGTTCTCAAAAAGGGTTTCTTCACCCCGGGAAGTTAATTAAATACCATTTGGAGGCATTTAATGTTCGAGCAAAAACGGCTGATTTTCGACAAAAGAGATAACACCCCCCCCATTACGTCATGCTTCAGAAATGTGGAAAATGGTCCGTTTTCAAATGTTTTATTTTTGAACATCAGTTCACATTTGTAGGTGGATCATCAGTGTTAGAGCTAAAATTAGCATGTTTAAAGTGATTTTCATGCTTCCAGGGGCTCGGGAAGTGAATTAAATACTATTTGGAGGCATTTAATGTTCAATCAAAAACAGCTGATTTTTGACAAAAGAGATAACACCCCCCCATTACGTCATGCTTCAGAAATGTGGAAAATGGTCCGTTTTCAAATGTTTTATTTTTTTAACGTCAGTTCACATTTGTAGGTGGATCATCAGTGTTAGAGCTAAAATTAGCATGTTTAAAGTGATGTTCATGCTTCCAGGGGCCCTAAACACAAGATTTATGGAATGGTTAAAAGTGCATGAAAATGGCCAATTTACTCACTCTGAGTTCTCAAAAAGGGTTTCTTCACACCGGGAAGTTAATTAAATACTATTTGGAGGCATTTAATGTTCAATCAAAAACAGCCGATTTTTGACAAAAGAGATAACACCCCCCCATTACGTCATGCTTCAGAAATGTGGAAAATGGTCCGTTTTCAAATGTTTTATTTTTGAACGTCAGTTCACATTTGTAGGTGGATCATCAGTGTTAGAGCTAAAATTAGCATGTTTAAAGTGATTTTCATGCTTCCAGGGGCCCTAAACACAAGATTTATGGAATGGTTAAAAGTGCATGAAAATGGCCAATTTACTCACTCTGAGTTCTCAAAAAGTGTTTCTTCACCCCGGGAAGTTAATTAAATACCATTTGGAGGCATTTAATGTTCGAGCAAAAACGGCTGATTTTCGACAAAAGAGATAACACCCCCCCCCATTACGTCATGCTTCAGAAATGTGGAAAATGGTCCGTTTTCAAATGTTTTATTTTTGAACATCAGTTCACATTTGTAGGTGGATCATCAGTGTTAGAGCTAAAATTAGCATGTTTAAAGTGATTTTCATGCTTCCAGGGGCTCGGGAAGTGAATTAAATACTATTTGGAGGCATTTAATGTTCAATCAAAAACAGCTGATCTTTGACAAAAGAGATAACACCCCCCCATTACGTCATGCTTCAGAAATGTGGATAATGGTCCGTTTTCAAATGTTTTATTTTTGAACGTCAGTTCACATTTGTAGGTGGATCATCAGTGTTAGAGCTAAAATTAGCATGTTTAAAGCGATTTTCATGCTTCCAGGGGCTCGGGAAGTGAATTAAATACTATTTGGAGGCATTTAATGTTCAATCAATAACAGCTGATTTTTGACAAAAGGGATAACACCCCCCCATTACGTCATGCTTCAGAAATGTGGAAAATGGTCCGTTTTCAAATGTTTTATTTTTGAACGTCAGTTCACATTTGTAGGTGGATCATCAGTGTTAGAGCTAAAATTAGCATGTTTAAAGTGATTTTCATGCTTCCAGGGGCCCTAAACACAAGATTTATGGAATGGTTAAAAGTGCATGAAAATGGCCAATTTACTCACTCTGAGTTCTCAAAAAGGGTTTCTTCACCCCGGGAAGTTAATTAAATACCATTTGGAGGCATTTAATGTTCGAGCAAAAACGGCTGATTTTCGACAAAAGAGATAACACCCCCCCCATTACGTCATGCTTCAGAAATGTGGAAAATGGTCCGTTTTCAAATGTTTTATTTTTGAACATCAGTTCACATTTGTAGGTGGATCATCAGTGTTAGAGCTAAAATTAGCATGTTTAAAGTGATTTTCATGCTTCCAGGGGCTCGGGAAGTGAATTAAATACTATTTGGAGGCATTTAATGTTCAATCAAAAACAGCTGATCTTTGACAAAAGAGATAACACCCCCCCATTACGTCATGCTTCAGAAATGTGGATAATGGTCCGTTTTCAAATGTTTTATTTTTGAACGTCAGTTCACATTTGTAGGTGGATCATCAGTGTTAGAGCTAAAATTAGCATGTTTAAAGTGATTTTCATGCTTCCAAGGGCCCTAAACACAAGATTTATGGAATGGTTAAAAGTGCATGAAAATGGCCAATTTACTCACTCTGAGTTCTCAAAAAGGGTTTCTTCACCCCGGGAAGTTAATTAAATACCATTTGGAGACATTTAATGTTCGAGCAAAAACGGCTGATTTTCGAAAAAAGAGATAACACCCCCCCATTACATCATGCTTCAGAAATGTGGAAAATGGTCCGTTTTCAAATGTTTTATTTTTGAACGTCAGTTCACATTTGTAGGTGGATCATCAGTGTTAGAGCTAAAATTAGCATGTTTAAAGTGATTTTCATGCTTCCAGGGGCTCGGGAAGTGAATTAAATACTATTTGGAGGCATTTAATGTTCAATCAAAAACAGCTGATTTTTTTACAAAAGAGATAACACCCCCCCATTACGTCATGCTTCAGAAATGTGGAAAATGGTCCGTTTTCAAATGTTTTATTTTTGAACGTCAGTTCACATTTGTAGGTGGATCATCAGTGTTAGAGCTAAAATTAGCATGTTTAAAGTGATTTTCATGCTTCCAGGGGCCCTAAATACAAGATTTATGGAATGGTTAAAAGTGCATGAAAATGGCCAATTTACTCACTCTGAGTTCTCAAAAAGTGTTTCTTCACCCCGGGAAGTTAATTAAATACCATTTGGAGGCATTTAATGTTCAAACAGAAACGGCTGATTTTCGACAAAAGAGATAACACCCCCCCCATTAAGTCATGCTTCAGAAATGTGGAAAATGGTCCGTTTTCAAATGTTTTATTTTGGAACGTCAGTTCACATTTGTAGGTGGATCATCAGTGTTAGAGCTAAAATTAGCATGTTTAAAGTGATTTTCATGCTTCCAGGGGCTCGGGAAGTGAATTAAATACTATTTGGAGGCATTTAATGTTCAAGCAAAAACAGCTGATTTTTGACAAAAGAGATAAAACCCCCCCATTACGTCATGCTTCAGAAATGTGGAAAATGGTCCGTTTTCAAATGTTTTATTTTTGATCGTCAGTTCACATTTGTAGGTGGATCATCAGTGTTAGAGCTAAAATTAGCATGTTTAAAGTGATTTTCATGCTTCCAGGGGCCTTAAACACAAGATTTATGGAATGGTTAAAAGTGCATGAAAATGGCCAATTTACTCACTCTGAGTTCTCAAAAAGGGTTTCTTCACCCCGGGAAGTTAATTAAATACCATTTGGAGGCATTTAATGTTCGAGCAAAAACGGCTGATTTTCGACAAAAGAGATAACACCCCCCCCATTACGTCATGCTTCAGAAATGTGGAAAATGGTCCGTTTTCAAATGTTTTATTTTTGAACATCAGTTCACATTTGTAGGTGGATCATCAGTGTTAGAGCTAAAATTAGCATGTTTAAAGTGATTTTCATGCTTCCAGGGGCTCGGGAAGTGAATTAAATACTATTTGGAGGCATTTAATGTTCAATCAAAAACAGCTGATTTTTGACAAAAGAGATAACACCCCCCCATTACGTCATGCTTCAGAAATGTGGAAAATGGTCCGTTTTCAAATGTTTTATTTTTTTAACGTCAGTTCACATTTGTAGGTGGATCATCAGTGTTAGAGCTAAAATTAGCATGTTTAAAGTGATGTTCATGCTTCCAGGGGCCCTAAACACAAGATTTATGGAATGGTTAAAAGTGCATGAAAATGGCCAATTTACTCACTCTGAGTTCTCAAAAAGGGTTTCTTCACACCGGGAAGTTAATTAAATACTATTTGGAGGCATTTAATGTTCAATCAAAAACAGCCGATTTTTGACAAAAGAGATAACACCCCCCCATTACGTCATGCTTCAGAAATGTGGAAAATGGTCCGTTTTCAAATGTTTTATTTTTGAACGTCAGTTCACATTTGTAGGTGGATCATCAGTGTTAGAGCTAAAATTAGCATGTTTAAAGTGATTTTCATGCTTCCAGGGGCCCTAAACACAAGATTTATGGAATGGTTAAAAGTGCATGAAAATGGCCAATTTACTCACTCTGAGTTCTCAAAAAGTGTTTCTTCACCCCGGGAAGTTAATTAAATACCATTTGGAGGCATTTAATGTTCGAGCAAAAACGGCTGATTTTCGACAAAAGAGATAACACCCCCCCCCATTACGTCATGCTTCAGAAATGTGGAAAATGGTCCGTTTTCAAATGTTTTATTTTTGAACATCAGTTCACATTTGTAGGTGGATCATCAGTGTTAGAGCTAAAATTAGCATGTTTAAAGTGATTTTCATGCTTCCAGGGGCTCGGGAAGTGAATTAAATACTATTTGGAGGCATTTAATGTTCAATCAAAAACAGCTGATCTTTGACAAAAGAGATAACACCCCCCCATTACGTCATGCTTCAGAAATGTGGATAATGGTCCGTTTTCAAATGTTTTATTTTTGAACGTCAGTTCACATTTGTAGGTGGATCATCAGTGTTAGAGCTAAAATTAGCATGTTTAAAGCGATTTTCATGCTTCCAGGGGCTCGGGAAGTGAATTAAATACTATTTGGAGGCATTTAATGTTCAATCAATAACAGCTGATTTTTGACAAAAGGGATAACACCCCCCCATTACGTCATGCTTCAGAAATGTGGAAAATGGTCCGTTTTCAAATGTTTTATTTTTGAACGTCAGTTCACATTTGTAGGTGGATCATCAGTGTTAGAGCTAAAATTAGCATGTTTAAAGTGATTTTCATGCTTCCAGGGGCCCTAAACACAAGATTTATGGAATGGTTAAAAGTGCATGAAAATGGCCAATTTACTCACTCTGAGTTCTCAAAAAGGGTTTCTTCACCCCGGGAAGTTAATTAAATACCATTTGGAGGCATTTAATGTTCGAGCAAAAACGGCTGATTTTCGACAAAAGAGATAACACCCCCCCCATTACGTCATGCTTCAGAAATGTGGAAAATGGTCCGTTTTCAAATGTTTTATTTTTGAACATCAGTTCACATTTGTAGGTGGATCATCAGTGTTAGAGCTAAAATTAGCATGTTTAAAGTGATTTTCATGCTTCCAGGGGCTCGGGAAGTGAATTAAATACTATTTGGAGGCATTTAATGTTCAATCAAAAACAGCTGATCTTTGACAAAAGAGATAACACCCCCCCATTACGTCATGCTTCAGAAATGTGGATAATGGTCCGTTTTCAAATGTTTTATTTTTGAACGTCAGTTCACATTTGTAGGTGGATCATCAGTGTTAGAGCTAAAATTAGCATGTTTAAAGTGATTTTCATGCTTCCAAGGGCCCTAAACACAAGATTTATGGAATGGTTAAAAGTGCATGAAAATGGCCAATTTACTCACTCTGAGTTCTCAAAAAGGGTTTCTTCACCCCGGGAAGTTAATTAAATACCATTTGGAGACATTTAATGTTCGAGCAAAAACGGCTGATTTTCGAAAAAAGAGATAACACCCCCCCATTACATCATGCTTCAGAAATGTGGAAAATGGTCCGTTTTCAAATGTTTTATTTTTGAACGTCAGTTCACATTTGTAGGTGGATCATCAGTGTTAGAGCTAAAATTAGCATGTTTAAAGTGATTTTCATGCTTCCAGGGGCTCGGGAAGTGAATTAAATACTATTTGGAGGCATTTAATGTTCAATCAAAAACAGCTGATTTTTTTACAAAAGAGATAACACCCCCCCATTACGTCATGCTTCAGAAATGTGGAAAATGGTCCGTTTTCAAATGTTTTATTTTTGAACATCAGTTCACATTTGTAGGTGGATCATCAGTGTTAGAGCTAAAATTAGCATGTTTAAAGTGATTTTCATGCTTCCAGGGGCCCTAAATACAAGATTTATGGAATGGTTAAAAGTGCATGAAAATGGCCAATTTACTCACTCTGAGTTCTCAAAAAGTGTTTCTTCACCCCGGGAAGTTAATTAAATACCATTTGGAGGCATTTAATGTTCAAACAGAAACGGCTGATTTTCGACAAAAGAGATAACACCCCCCCCATTAAGTCATGCTTCAGAAATGTGGAAAATGGTCCGTTTTCAAATGTTTTATTTTGGAACGTCAGTTCACATTTGTAGGTGGATCATCAGTGTTAGAGCTAAAATTAGCATGTTTATAGTGATGTTCATGCTTCCAGGGGCTCGGGAAGTGAATTAAATACTATTTGGAGGCATTTAATGTTCAATCAAAAACAGCTGATTTTTGACAAAAGAGATAACACCCCCCCATTACGTCATGCTTCAGAAATGTGGAAAATGGTCCGTTTTAAAATGTTTTATTTTTGAATGTCAGTTCACATTTGTAGGTGGATCATCAGTGTTGGAGCTAAAATTAGCATGTTTAAAGTGATTTTCATGCTTCCAGGGGCCCTAAACACAAGATTTATGGAATGGTTAAAAGTGCATGAAAATGGCCAATTTACTCACTCTGAGTTCTCAAAAAGGGTTTCTTCACCCCGGGAAGTTAATTAAATACCATTTGGAGGCATTTAATGTTCGAGCAAAAACGGCTGATTTTCGACAAAAGAGATAACACCCCCCCATTACGTCATGCTTCAGAAATGTGGAAAATGGTCCGTTTTCAAATGTTTTATTTTTGAACGTCAGTTCACATTTGTAGGTGGATCATCAGTGTTAGAGCTAAAATTAGCATGTTTAAAGTGATTTTCATGCTTCCAGGGGCTCGGGAAGTGAATTAAATACTATTTGGAGGCATTTAATGTTCAAGCAAAAACAGCTGATTTTTGACAAAAGAGATAACACCCCCCCATTACGTCATGCTTCAGAAATGTGGAAAATGGTCCGTTTTAAAATGTTTTATTTTTGAATGTCAGTTCACATTTGTAGGTGGATCATCAGTGTTGGAGCTAAAATTAGCATGTTTAAAGTGATTTTCATGCTTCCAGGGGCCCTAAACACAAGATTTATGGAATGGTTAAAAGTGCATGAAAATGGCCAATTTACTCACTCTGAGTTCTCAAAAAGGGTTTCTTCACCCCGGGAAGTTAATTAAATACCATTTGGAGGCATTTAATGTTCGAGCAAAAACGGCTGATTTTCGACAAAAGAGATAACACCCCCCCCATTACGTCATGCTTCAGAAATGTGGAAAATGGTCCGTTTTCAAATGTTTTATTTTTGAACGTCAGTTCACATTTGTAGGTGGATCATCAGTGTTAGAGCTAAAATTAGCATGTTTAAAGTGATTTTCATGCTTCCAGGGGCTCGGGAAGTGAATTAAATACTATTTGGAGGCATTTAATGTTCAAGCAAAAACAGCTGATTTTTGACAAAAGAGATAACACCCCCCCATTACGTCATGCTTCAGAAATGTGGAAAATGGTCCGTTTTCAAATGTTTTATTTTTGAACATCAGTTCACATTTGTAGGTGGATCATAAGTGTTAGAGCTAAAATTAGCATGTTTAAAGTGATTTTCATGCTTCCAGGGGCCTTAAACACAAGATTTATGGAATGGTTAAAAGTGCATGAAAATGGCCAATTTTCTCACTCTGAGTTCTCAAAAAGGGTTTCTTCACCCCGGGAAGTTAATTAAATACCATTTGGAGGCATTTAATGTTCGAGCAAAAACGGCTGATTTTCGACAAAAGAGATAACACCCCCCATTACGTCATGCTTCAGAAATGTGGAAAATGGTCCGTTTTCAAATGTTTTATTTTTGAACGTCAGTTCACATTTGTAGGTGGATCATCAGTGTTAGAGCTAAAATTAGCATGTTTAAAGCGATTTTCATGCTTCCAGGGGCTCGGGAAGTGAATTAAATACTATTTGGAGGCATTTAATGTTCAATCAAAAACAGCTGATCTTTGACAAAAGAGATAACACCCCCCCATTACGTCATGCTTCAGAAATGTGGATAATGGTCCGTTTTCAAATGTTTTATTTTTGAACGTCAGTTCACATTTGTAGGTGGATCATCAGTGTTAGAGCTAAAATTAGCATGTTTAAAGTGATTTTCATGCTTCCAGGGGCCCTAAACACAAGATTTATGGAATGGTTAAAAGTGCATGAAAATGGCCAATTTACTCACTCTGAGTTCTCAAAAAGGGTTTCTTCACCCCGGGAAGTTAATTAAATACCATTTGGAGGCATTTAATGTTAGAGCAAAAACGGCTGATTTTCGACAAAAGAGATAACACCCCCCCCCATTACGTCATGCTTCAGAAATGTGGAAAATGGTCCGTTTTCAAATGTTTTATTTTTGAACGTCAGTTCACATTTGTAGGTGGATCATCAGTGTTAGAGCTAAAATTAGCATGTTTAAAGTGATTTTCATGCTTCCAGGGGCTCGGGAAGTGAATTAAATACTATTTGGAGGCATTTAATGTTCAATCAAAAACAGCTGATCTTTGACAAAAGAGATAACACCCCCCCATTACGTCATGCTTCAGAAATGTGGATAATGGTCCGTTTTCAAATGTTTTATTTTTGAACGTCAGTTCACATTTGTAGGTGGATCATCAGTGTTAGAGCTAAAATTAGCATGTTTAAAGCGATTTTCATGCTTCCAGGGGCTCGGGAAGTGAATTAAATACTATTTGGAGGCATTTAATGTTCAATCAATAACAGCTGATTTTTGACAAAAGGGATAACACCCCCCCATTACGTCATGCTTCAGAAATGTGGAAAATGGTCCGTTTTCAAATGTTTTATTTTTGAACGTCAGTTCACATTTGTAGGTGGATCATCAGTGTTAGAGCTAAAATTAGCATGTTTAAAGTGATTTTCATGCTTCCAGGGGCCCTAAACACAAGATTTATGGAATGGTTAAAAGTGCATGAAAATGGCCAATTTACTCACTCTGAGTTCTCAAAAAGGGTTTCTTCACCCCGGGAAGTTAATTAAATACCATTTGGAGGCATTTAATGTTCGAGCAAAAACGGCTGATTTTCGACAAAAGAGATAACACCCCCCCCATTACGTCATGCTTCAGAAATGTGGAAAATGGTCCGTTTTCAAATGTTTTATTTTTGAACATCAGTTCACATTTGTAGGTGGATCATCAGTGTTAGAGCTAAAATTAGCATGTTTAAAGTGATTTTCATGCTTCCAGGGGCTCGGGAAGTGAATTAAATACTATTTGGAGGCATTTAATGTTCAATCAAAAACAGCTGATCTTTGACAAAAGAGATAACACCCCCCCATTACGTCATGCTTCAGAAATGTGGATAATGGTCCGTTTTCAAATGTTTTATTTTTGAACGTCAGTTCACATTTGTAGGTGGATCATCAGTGTTAGAGCTAAAATTAGCATGTTTAAAGTGATTTTCATGCTTCCAGGGGCCCTAAACACAAGATTTATGGAATGGTTAAAAGTGCATGAAAATGGCCAATTTACTCACTCTGAGTTCTCAAAAAGGGTTTCTTCACCCCGGGAAGTTAATTAAATACCATTTGGAGGCATTTAATGTTCGAGCAAAAACGGCTGATTTTCGACAAAAGAGATAACACCCCCCCCATTACGTCATGCTTCAGAAATGTGGAAAATGGTCCGTTTTCAAATGTTTTATTTTTGAACATCAGTTCACATTTGTAGGTGGATCATCAGTGTTAGAGCTAAAATTAGCATGTTTAAAGTGATTTTCATGCTTCCAGGGGCTCGGGAAGTGAATTAAATACTATTTGGAGGCATTTAATGTTCAATCAAAAACAGCTGATTTTTGACAAAAGAGATAACACCCCCCCATTACGTCATGCTTCAGAAATGTGGAAAATGGTCCGTTTTCAAATGTTTTATTTTTTTAACGTCAGTTCACATTTGTAGGTGGATCATCAGTGTTAGAGCTAAAATTAGCATGTTTAAAGTGATGTTCATGCTTCCAGGGGCCCTAAACACAAGATTTATGGAATGGTTAAAAGTGCATGAAAATGGCCAATTTACTCACTCTGAGTTCTCAAAAAGGGTTTCTTCACACCGGGAAGTTAATTAAATACTATTTGGAGGCATTTAATGTTCAATCAAAAACAGCCGATTTTTGACAAAAGAGATAACACCCCCCCATTACGTCATGCTTCAGAAATGTGGAAAATGGTCCGTTTTCAAATGTTTTATTTTTGAACGTCAGTTCACATTTGTAGGTGGATCATCAGTGTTAGAGCTAAAATTAGCATGTTTAAAGTGATTTTCATGCTTCCAGGGGCCCTAAACACAAGATTTATGGAATGGTTAAAAGTGCATGAAAATGGCCAATTTACTCACTCTGAGTTCTCAAAAAGTGTTTCTTCACCCCGGGAAGTTAATTAAATACCATTTGGAGGCATTTAATGTTCGAGCAAAAACGGCTGATTTTCGACAAAAGAGATAACACCCCCCCCCATTACGTCATGCTTCAGAAATGTGGAAAATGGTCCGTTTTCAAATGTTTTATTTTTGAACATCAGTTCACATTTGTAGGTGGATCATCAGTGTTAGAGCTAAAATTAGCATGTTTAAAGTGATTTTCATGCTTCCAGGGGCTCGGGAAGTGAATTAAATACTATTTGGAGGCATTTAATGTTCAATCAAAAACAGCTGATCTTTGACAAAAGAGATAACACCCCCCCATTACGTCATGCTTCAGAAATGTGGATAATGGTCCGTTTTCAAATGTTTTATTTTTGAACGTCAGTTCACATTTGTAGGTGGATCATCAGTGTTAGAGCTAAAATTAGCATGTTTAAAGCGATTTTCATGCTTCCAGGGGCTCGGGAAGTGAATTAAATACTATTTGGAGGCATTTAATGTTCAATCAATAACAGCTGATTTTTGACAAAAGGGATAACACCCCCCCATTACGTCATGCTTCAGAAATGTGGAAAATGGTCCGTTTTCAAATGTTTTATTTTTGAACGTCAGTTCACATTTGTAGGTGGATCATCAGTGTTAGAGCTAAAATTAGCATGTTTAAAGTGATTTTCATGCTTCCAGGGGCCCTAAACACAAGATTTATGGAATGGTTAAAAGTGCATGAAAATGGCCAATTTACTCACTCTGAGTTCTCAAAAAGGGTTTCTTCACCCCGGGAAGTTAATTAAATACCATTTGGAGGCATTTAATGTTCGAGCAAAAACGGCTGATTTTCGACAAAAGAGATAACACCCCCCCCATTACGTCATGCTTCAGAAATGTGGAAAATGGTCCGTTTTCAAATGTTTTATTTTTGAACATCAGTTCACATTTGTAGGTGGATCATCAGTGTTAGAGCTAAAATTAGCATGTTTAAAGTGATTTTCATGCTTCCAGGGGCTCGGGAAGTGAATTAAATACTATTTGGAGGCATTTAATGTTCAATCAAAAACAGCTGATCTTTGACAAAAGAGATAACACCCCCCCATTACGTCATGCTTCAGAAATGTGGATAATGGTCCGTTTTCAAATGTTTTATTTTTGAACGTCAGTTCACATTTGTAGGTGGATCATCAGTGTTAGAGCTAAAATTAGCATGTTTAAAGTGATTTTCATGCTTCCAAGGGCCCTAAACACAAGATTTATGGAATGGTTAAAAGTGCATGAAAATGGCCAATTTACTCACTCTGAGTTCTCAAAAAGGGTTTCTTCACCCCGGGAAGTTAATTAAATACCATTTGGAGACATTTAATGTTCGAGCAAAAACGGCTGATTTTCGAAAAAAGAGATAACACCCCCCCATTACATCATGCTTCAGAAATGTGGAAAATGGTCCGTTTTCAAATGTTTTATTTTTGAACGTCAGTTCACATTTGTAGGTGGATCATCAGTGTTAGAGCTAAAATTAGCATGTTTAAAGTGATTTTCATGCTTCCAGGGGCTCGGGAAGTGAATTAAATACTATTTGGAGGCATTTAATGTTCAATCAAAAACAGCTGATTTTTTTACAAAAGAGATAACACCCCCCCATTACGTCATGCTTCAGAAATGTGGAAAATGGTCCGTTTTCAAATGTTTTATTTTTGAACGTCAGTTCACATTTGTAGGTGGATCATCAGTGTTAGAGCTAAAATTAGCATGTTTAAAGTGATTTTCATGCTTCCAGGGGCCCTAAATACAAGATTTATGGAATGGTTAAAAGTGCATGAAAATGGCCAATTTACTCACTCTGAGTTCTCAAAAAGTGTTTCTTCACCCCGGGAAGTTAATTAAATACCATTTGGAGGCATTTAATGTTCAAACAGAAACGGCTGATTTTCGACAAAAGAGATAACACCCCCCCCATTAAGTCATGCTTCAGAAATGTGGAAAATGGTCCGTTTTCAAATGTTTTATTTTGGAACGTCAGTTCACATTTGTAGGTGGATCATCAGTGTTAGAGCTAAAATTAGCATGTTTATAGTGATGTTCATGCTTCCAGGGGCTCGGGAAGTGAATTAAATACTATTTGGAGGCATTTAATGTTCAATCAAAAACAGCTGATTTTTGACAAAAGAGATAACACCCCCCCATTACGTCATGCTTCAGAAATGTGGAAAATGGTCCGTTTTAAAATGTTTTATTTTTGAATGTCAGTTCACATTTGTAGGTGGATCATCAGTGTTGGAGCTAAAATTAGCATGTTTAAAGTGATTTTCATGCTTCCAGGGGCCCTAAACACAAGATTTATGGAATGGTTAAAAGTGCATGAAAATGGCCAATTTACTCACTCTGAGTTCTCAAAAAGGGTTTCTTCACCCCGGGAAGTTAATTAAATACCATTTGGAGGCATTTAATGTTCGAGCAAAAACGGCTGATTTTCGACAAAAGAGATAACACCCCCCCATTACGTCATGCTTCAGAAATGTGGAAAATGGTCCGTTTTCAAATGTTTTATTTTTGAACGTCAGTTCACATTTGTAGGTGGATCATCAGTGTTAGAGCTAAAATTAGCATGTTTAAAGTGATTTTCATGCTTCCAGGGGCTCGGGAAGTGAATTAAATACTATTTGGAGGCATTTAATGTTCAAGCAAAAACAGCTGATTTTTGACAAAAGAGATAACACCCCCCCATTACGTCATGCTTCAGAAATGTGGAAAATGGTCCGTTTTAAAATGTTTTATTTTTGAATGTCAGTTCACATTTGTAGGTGGATCATCAGTGTTGGAGCTAAAATTAGCATGTTTAAAGTGATTTTCATGCTTCCAGGGGCCCTAAACACAAGATTTATGGAATGGTTAAAAGTGCATGAAAATGGCCAATTTACTCACTCTGAGTTCTCAAAAAGGGTTTCTTCACCCCGGGAAGTTAATTAAATACCATTTGGAGGCATTTAATGTTCGAGCAAAAACGGCTGATTTTCGACAAAAGAGATAACACCCCCCCCATTACGTCATGCTTCAGAAATGTGGAAAATGGTCCGTTTTCAAATGTTTTATTTTTGAACGTCAGTTCACATTTGTAGGTGGATCATCAGTGTTAGAGCTAAAATTAGCATGTTTAAAGTGATTTTCATGCTTCCAGGGGCTCGGGAAGTGAATTAAATACTATTTGGAGGCATTTAATGTTCAAGCAAAAACAGCTGATTTTTGACAAAAGAGATAACACCCCCCCATTACGTCATGCTTCAGAAATGTGGAAAATGGTCCGTTTTCAAATGTTTTATTTTTGAACATCAGTTCACATTTGTAGGTGGATCATAAGTGTTAGAGCTAAAATTAGCATGTTTAAAGTGATTTTCATGCTTCCAGGGGCCTTAAACACAAGATTTATGGAATGGTTAAAAGTGCATGAAAATGGCCAATTTTCTCACTCTGAGTTCTCAAAAAGGGTTTCTTCACCCCGGGAAGTTAATTAAATACCATTTGGAGGCATTTAATGTTCGAGCAAAAACGGCTGATTTTCGACAAAAGAGATAACACCCCCCATTACGTCATGCTTCAGAAATGTGTAAAATGGTCCGTTTTCAAATGTTTTATTTTTGAACGTCAGTTCACATTTGTAGGTGGATCATCAGTGTTAGAGCTAAAATTAGCATGTTTAAAGCGATTTTCATGCTTCCAGGGGCTCGGGAAGTGAATTAAATACTATTTGGAGGCATTTAATGTTCAATCAAAAACAGCTGATCTTTGACAAAAGAGATAACACCCCCCCATTACGTCATGCTTCAGAAATGTGGATAATGGTCCGTTTTCAAATGTTTTATTTTTGAACGTCAGTTCACATTTGTAGGTGGATCATCAGTGTTAGAGCTAAAATTAGCATGTTTAAAGTGATTTTCATGCTTCCAGGGGCCCTAAACACAAGATTTATGGAATGGTTAAAAGTGCATGAAAATGGCCAATTTACTCACTCTGAGTTCTCAAAAAGGGTTTCTTCACCCCGGGAAGTTAATTAAATACCATTTGGAGGCATTTAATGTTAGAGCAAAAACGGCTGATTTTCGACAAAAGAGATAACACCCCCCCCCATTACGTCATGCTTCAGAAATGTGGAAAATGGTCCGTTTTCAAATGTTTTATTTTTGAACGTCAGTTCACATTTGTAGGTGGATCATCAGTGTTAGAGCTAAAATTAGCATGTTTAAAGTGATTTTCATGCTTCCAGGGGCTCGGGAAGTGAATTAAATACTATTTGGAGGCATTTAATGTTCAATCAAAAACAGCTGATCTTTGACAAAAGAGATAACACCCCCCCATTACGTCATGCTTCAGAAATGTGGATAATGGTCCGTTTTCAAATGTTTTATTTTTGAACGTCAGTTCACATTTGTAGGTGGATCATCAGTGTTAGAGCTAAAATTAGCATGTTTAAAGCGATTTTCATGCTTCCAGGGGCTCGGGAAGTGAATTAAATACTATTTGGAGGCATTTAATGTTCAATCAATAACAGCTGATTTTTGACAAAAGGGATAACACCCCCCCATTACGTCATGCTTCAGAAATGTGGAAAATGGTCCGTTTTCAAATGTTTTATTTTTGAACGTCAGTTCACATTTGTAGGTGGATCATCAGTGTTAGAGCTAAAATTAGCATGTTTAAAGTGATTTTCATGCTTCCAGGGGCCCTAAACACAAGATTTATGGAATGGTTAAAAGTGCATGAAAATGGCCAATTTACTCACTCTGAGTTCTCAAAAAGGGTTTCTTCACCCCGGGAAGTTAATTAAATACCATTTGGAGGCATTTAATGTTCGAGCAAAAACGGCTGATTTTCGACAAAAGAGATAACACCCCCCCCATTACGTCATGCTTCAGAAATGTGGAAAATGGTCCGTTTTCAAATGTTTTATTTTTGAACATCAGTTCACATTTGTAGGTGGATCATCAGTGTTAGAGCTAAAATTAGCATGTTTAAAGTGATTTTCATGCTTCCAGGGGCTCGGGAAGTGAATTAAATACTATTTGGAGGCATTTAATGTTCAATCAAAAACAGCTGATCTTTGACAAAAGAGATAACACCCCCCCATTACGTCATGCTTCAGAAATGTGGATAATGGTCCGTTTTCAAATGTTTTATTTTTGAACGTCAGTTCACATTTGTAGGTGGATCATCAGTGTTAGAGCTAAAATTAGCATGTTTAAAGTGATTTTCATGCTTCCAGGGGCCCTAAACACAAGATTTATGGAATGGTTAAAAGTGCATGAAAATGGCCAATTTACTCACTCTGAGTTCTCAAAAAGGGTTTCTTCACCCCGGGAAGTTAATTAAATACCATTTGGAGGCATTTAATGTTCGAGCAAAAACGGCTGATTTTCGACAAAAGAGATAACACCCCCCCATTACGTCATGCTTCAGAAATGTGGAAAATGGTCCGTTTTCAAATGTTTTATTTTTGAACATCAGTTCACATTTGTAGGTGGATCATCAGTGTTAGAGCTAAAATTAGCATGTTTAAAGTGATTTTCATGCTTCCAGGGGCTCGGGAAGTGAATTAAATACTATTTGGAGGCATTTAATGTTCAATCAAAAACAGCTGATTTTTGCCAAAAGAGATAACACCCCCCCATTACGTCATGCTTCAGAAATGTGGAAAATGGTCCGTTTTCAAATGTTTTATTTTTTTAACGTCAGTTCACATTTGTAGGTGGATCATCAGTGTTAGAGCTAAAATTAGCATGTTTAAAGTGATGTTCATGCTTCCAGGGGCCCTAAACACAAGATTTATGGAATGGTTAAAAGTGCATGAAAATGGCCAATTTACTCACTCTGAGTTCTCAAAAAGGGTTTCTTCACCCCGGGAAGTTAATTAAATACCATTTGGAGGCATTTAATGTTCGAGCAAAAACGGCTGATTTTCGAAAAAAGAGATAACACCCCCCCATTACATCATGCTTCAGAAATGTGGAAAATGGTCCGTTTTCAAATGTTTTATTTTTGAACGTCAGTTCACATTTGTAGGTGGATCATCAGTGTTAGAGCTAAAATTAGCATGTTTAAAGTGATTTTCATGCTTCCAGGGGCTCGGGAAGTGAATTAAATACTATTTGGAGGCATTTAATGTTCAATCAAAAACAGCTGATTTTTTTACAAAAGAGATAACACCCCCCCATTACGTCATGCTTCAGAAATGTGGAAAATGGTCCGTTTTCAAATGTTTTATTTTTGAACGTCAGTTCACATTTGTAGGTGGATCATCAGTGTTAGAGCTAAAATTAGCATGTTTAAAGTGATTTTCATGCTTCCAGGGGCCCTAAATACAAGATTTATGGAATGGTTAAAAGTGCATGAAAATGGCCAATTTACTCACTCTGAGTTCTCAAAAAGTGTTTCTTCACCCCGGGAAGTTAATTAAATACCATTTGGAGGCATTTAATGTTCGAGCAGAAACGGCTGATTTTCGACAAAAGAGATAACACCACCCCTCTAAGTCATGCTTCAGAAATGTGGAAAATGGTCCGTTTTCAAATGTTTTATTTTGGAACGTCAGTTCACATTTGTAGGTGGATCATCAGTGTTAGAGCTAAAATTAGCATGTTTATAGTGATGTTCATGCTTCCAGGGGCTCGGGAAGTGAATTAAATACTATTTGGAGGCATTTAATGTTCAATCAAAAACAGCTGATTTTTGACAAAAGAGATAACACCCCCCCATTACGTCATGCTTCAGAAATGTGGAAAATGGTCCGTTTTAAAATGTTTTATTTTTGAATGTCAGTTCACATTTGTAGGTGGATCATCAGTGTTGGTGCTAAAATTAGCATGTTTAAAGTGATTTTCATGCTTCCAGGGGCCCTAAACACAAGATTTATGGAATGGTTAAAAGTGCATGAAAATGGCCAATTTACTCACTCTGAGTTCTCAAAAAGGGTTTCTTCACCCCGGGAAGTTAATTAAATACCATTTGGAGGCATTTAATGTTCGAGCAAAAACGGCTGATTTTCGACAAAAGAGATAACACCCCCCCCATTACGTCATGCTTCAGAAATGTGGAAAATGGTCCGTTTTCAAATGTTTTATTTTTGAACATCAGTTCACATTTGTAGGTGGATCATCAGTGTTAGAGCTAAAATTAGCATGTTTAAAGTGATTTTCATGCTTCCAGGGGCTCGGGAAGTGAATTAAATACTATTTGGAGGCATTTAATGTTCAATCAAAAACAGCTGATCTTTGACAAAAGAGATAACACCCCCCCATTACGTCATGCTTCAGAAATGTGGATAATGGTCCGTTTTCAAATGTTTTATTTTTGAACGTCAGTTCACATTTGTAGGTGGATCATCAGTGTTAGAGCTAAAATTAGCATGTTTAAAGTGATTTTCATGCTTCCAGGGGCCCTAAACACAAGATTTATGGAATGGTTAAAAGTGCATGAAAATGGCCAATTTACTCACTCTGAGTTCTCAAAAAGGGTTTCTTCACCCCGGGAAGTTAATTAAATACCATTTGGAGGCATTTAATGTTCGAGCAAAAACGGCTGATTTTCGACAAAAGAGATAACACCCCCCCATTACGTCATGCTTCAGAAATGTGGAAAATGGTCCGTTTTCAAATGTTTTATTTTTGAACATCAGTTCACATTTGTAGGTGGATCATCAGTGTTAGAGCTAAAATTAGCATGTTTAAAGTGATTTTCATGCTTCCAGGGGCTCGGGAAGTGAATTAAATACTATTTGGAGGCATTTAATGTTCAATCAAAAACAGCTGATTTTTGACAAAAGAGATAACACCCCCCCATTACGTCATGCTTCAGAAATGTGGAAAATGGTCCGTTTTCAAATGTTTTATTTTTTTAACGTCAGTTCACATTTGTAGGTGGATCATCAGTGTTAGAGCTAAAATTAGCATGTTTAAAGTGATGTTCATGCTTCCAGGGGCCCTAAACACAAGATTTATGGAATGGTTAAAAGTGCATGAAAATGGCCAATTTACTCACTCTGAGTTCTCAAAAAGGGTTTCTTCACCCCGGGAAGTTAATTAAATACCATTTGGAGGCATTTAATGTTCGAGCAAAAACGGCTGATTTTCGAAAAAAGAGATAACACCCCCCCATTACATCATGCTTCAGAAATGTGGAAAATGGTCCGTTTTCAAATGTTTTATTTTTGAACGTCAGTTCACATTTGTAGGTGGATCATCAGTGTTAGAGCTAAAATTAGCATGTTTAAAGTGATTTTCATGCTTCCAGGGGCTCGGGAAGTGAATTAAATACTATTTGGAGGCATTTAATGTTCAATCAAAAACAGCTGATTTTTTTACAAAAGAGATAACACCCCCCCATTACGTCATGCTTCAGAAATGTGGAAAATGGTCCGTTTTCAAATGTTTTATTTTTGAACGTCAGTTCACATTTGTAGGTGGATCATCAGTGTTAGAGCTAAAATTAGCATGTTTAAAGTGATTTTCATGCTTCCAGGGGCCCTAAATACAAGATTTATGGAATGGTTAAAAGTGCATGAAAATGGCCAATTTACTCACTCTGAGTTCTCAAAAAGTGTTTCTTCACCCCGGGAAGTTAATTAAATACCATTTGGAGGCATTTAATGTTCGAGCAGAAACGGCTGATTTTCGACAAAAGAGATAACACCCCCCCATTACGTCATGCTTCAGAAATGTGGAAAATGGTCCGTTTTCAAATGTTTTATTTTTGAACATCAGTTCACATTTGTAGGTGGATCATCAGTGTTAGAGCTAAAATTAGCATGTTTAAAGTGATTTTCATGCTTCCAGGGGCTCGGGAAGTGAATTAAATACTATTTGGAGGCATTTAATGTTCAATCAAAAACAGCTGATTTTTGACAAAAGAGATAACACCCCCCCATTACGTCATGCTTCAGAAATGTGGAAAATGGTCCGTTTTCAAATGTTTTATTTTTTTAACGTCAGTTCACATTTGTAGGTGGATCATCAGTGTTAGAGCTAAAATTAGCATGTTTAAAGTGATGTTCATGCTTCCAGGGGCCCTAAACACAAGATTTATGGAATGGTTAAAAGTGCATGAAAATGGCCAATTTACTCACTCTGAGTTCTCAAAAAGGGTTTCTTCACCCCGGGAAGTTAATTAAATACCATTTGGAGGCATTTAATGTTCGAGCAAAAACGGCTGATTTTCGAAAAAAAAAGAGATAACACCCCCCCATTACATCATGCTTCAGAAATGTGGAAAATGGTCCGTTTTCAAATGTTTTATTTTTGAACGTCAGTTCACATTTGTAGGTGGATCATCAGTGTTAGAGCTAAAATTAGCATGTTTAAAGTGATTTTCATGCTTCCAGGGGCTCGGGAAGTGAATTAAATACTATTTGGAGGCATTTAATGTTCAATCAAAAACAGCTGATTTTTTTACAAAAGAGATAACACCCCCCCATTACGTCATGCTTCAGAAATGTGGAAAATGGTCCGTTTTCAAATGTTTTATTTTTGAACGTCAGTTCACATTTGTAGGTGGATCATCAGTGTTAGAGCTAAAATTAGCATGTTTAAAGTGATTTTCATGCTTCCAGGGGCCCTAAATACAAGATTTATGGAATGGTTAAAAGTGCATGAAAATGGCCAATTTACTCACTCTGAGTTCTCAAAAAGTGTTTCTTCACCCCGGGAAGTTAATTAAATACCATTTGGAGGCATTTAATGTTCGAGCAGAAACGGCTGATTTTCGACAAAAGAGATAACACCCCCCCATTACGTCATGCTTCAGAAATGTGGAAAATGGTCCGTTTTCAAATGTTTTATTTTTGAACATCAGTTCACATTTGTAGGTGGATCATCAGTGTTAGAGCTAAAATTAGCATGTTTAAAGTGATTTTCATGCTTCCAGGGGCTCGGGAAGTGAATTAAATACTATTTGGAGGCATTTAATGTTCAATCAAAAACAGCTGATTTTTGACAAAAGAGATAACACCCCCCCATTACGTCATGCTTCAGAAATGTGGAAAATGGTCCGTTTTCAAATGTTTTATTTTTTTAACGTCAGTTCACATTTGTAGGTGGATCATCAGTGTTAGAGCTAAAATTAGCATGTTTAAAGTGATGTTCATGCTTCCAGGGGCCCTAAACACAAGATTTATGGAATGGTTAAAAGTGCATGAAAATGGCCAATTTACTCACTCTGAGTTCTCAAAAAGGGTTTCTTCACCCCGGGAAGTTAATTAAATACCATTTGGAGGCATTTAATGTTCGAGCAAAAACGGCTGATTTTCGAAAAAAAAAGAGATAACACCCCCCCATTACATCATGCTTCAGAAATGTGGAAAATGGTCCGTTTTCAAATGTTTTATTTTTGAACGTCAGTTCACATTTGTAGGTGGATCATCAGTGTTAGAGCTAAAATTAGCATGTTTAAAGTGATTTTCATGCTTCCAGGGGCTCGGGAAGTGAATTAAATACTATTTGGAGGCATTTAATGTTCAATCAAAAACAGCTGATTTGTTTACAAAAGAGATAACACCCCCCCATTACGTCATGCTTCAGAAATGTGGAAAATGGTCCGTTTTCAAATGTTTTATTTTTGAACGTCAGTTCACATTTGTAGGTGGATCATCAGTGTTAGAGCTAAAATTAGCATGTTTAAAGTGATTTTCATGCTTCCAGGGGCCCTAAATACAAGATTTATGGAATGGTTAAAAGTGCATGAAAATGGCCAATTTACTCACTCTGAGTTCTCAAAAAGTGTTTCTTCACCCCGGGAAGTTAATTAAATACCATTTGGAGGCATTTAATGTTCGAGCAGAAACGGCTGATTTTCGACAAAAGAGATAACACCCCCCCCCATTAAGTCATGCTTCAGAAATGTGGAAAATGGTCCGTTTTCAAATGTTTTATTTTGGAACGTCAGTTCACATTTGTAGGTGGATCATCAGTGTTAGAGCTAAAATTAGCATGTTTAAAGTGATTTTCATGCTTCCAGGGGCTCGGGAAGTGAATTAAATACTATTTGGAGGCATTTAATGTTCAAGCAAAAACAGCTGATTTTTGACAAAAGAGATAACACCCCCCCATTACGTCATGCTTCAGAAATGTGGAAAATGGTCCGTTTTCAAATGTTTTATTTTTGAACGTCAGTTCACATTTGTAGGTGGATCATCAGTGTTAGAGCTAAAATTAGCATGTTTAAAATGATTTTCATGCTTCCAGGGGCCCTAAACACAAGATTTATGGAATGGTTAAAAGTGCATGAAAATGGCCAATTTACTCACTCTGAGTTCTCAAAAAGGGTTTCTTCACCCCGGGAAGTTAATTAAATACCATTTGGAGGCATTTAATGTTCGAGCAAAAACGGCTGATTTTCGACAAAAGAGATAACACCCCCCCATTACGTCATGCTTCAGAAATGTGGAAAATGGTCCATTTTCAAATGTTTTATTTTTGAACGTCAGTTCACATTTGTAGGTGGATCATCAGTGTTAGAGCTAAAATTAGCATGTTTAAAGTGATTTTCATGCTTCCAGGGGCTCGGGAAGTGAATTAAATACTATTTGGATGCATTTAATGTTCAATCAAAAACAGCTGATTTTTGACAAAAGAGATAACACCACCCCATTACGTCATGCTTCAGAAATGTGGAAAATGGTCTGTTTTCAAATGTTTTATTTTTGAACGTCAGTTCACATTTGTAGGTGGATCATCAGTGTTAGAGCTAAAATTAGCATGTTTAAAGTGATTTTCATGCTTCCAGGGGCCCTAAACACAAGATTTATGGAATGGTAAAAGTGCATGAAAATGGCCAATTTACTCACTCTGAGTTCTCAAAAAGGGTTTCTTCACCCCGGGAAGTTAATTAAATACCATTTGGAGGCATTTAATGTTCGAGCAAAAACTGCTGATTTTCGACAAAAGAGATAACACCCCCCCATTACGTCATGCTTCAGAAATGTGGAAAATGGTCCGTTTTCAAATGTTTTATTTTTGAACGTCAGTTCACATTTGTAGGTGGATCATCAGTGTTAGAGCTAAAATTAGCATGTTTAAAGTGATTTTCATGCTTCCAGGGGCTCGGGAAGTGAATTAAATACTGTTTGGAGGCATTTAATGTTCAAGCAAAAACAGCTGATTTTTGACAAAAGAGATAACACCCCCCCATTACGTCATGCTTCAGAAATGTGGAAAATGGTCCGTTTTCAAATGTTTTATTTTTGAACATCAGTTCACATTTGTAGGTGGATCATAAGTGTTAGAGCTAAAATTAGCATGTTTAAAGTGATTTTCATGCTTCCAGGGGCCTTAAACACAAGATTTATGGAATGGTTAAAAGTGCATGAAAATGGCCAATTTTCTCACTCTGAGTTCTCAAAAAGGGTTTCTTCACCCCGGGAAGTTAATTAAATACCATTTGGAGGCATTTAATGTTCGAGCAAAAACGGCTGATTTTTGACAAAAGAGATAACACCCCCCATTACGTCATGCTTCAGAAATGTGGAAAATGGTCCGTTTTCAAATGTTTTATTTTTGAACATCAGTTCACATTTGTAGGTGGATCATCAGTGTTAGAGCTAAAATTAGCATGTTTAAAGTGATTTTCATGCTTCCAGGGGCTCGGGAAGTGAATTAAATACTATTTGGAGGCATTTAATGTTCAATCAAAAACAGCTGATTTTTGACAAAAGAGATAACACCACCCCATTACGTCATGCTTCAGAAATGTGGAAAATGGTCCGTTTTCAAATGTTTTATTTTTTAACGTCAGTTCACATTTGTAGGTGGATCATCAGTGTTAGAGCTAAAATTAGCATGTTTAAAGTGATTTTCATGCTTCCAGGGGCCCTAAACACAAGATTTATGGAATGGTTAAAAGTTCATGAAAATGGCCAATTTACTCACTCTGAGTTCTCAAAAAGGGTTTCTTCACCCCGGGAAGTTAATTAAATACCATTTGGAGGCATTTAATGTTCGAGCAAAAACGGCTGATTTTCGACAAAAGAGATCATACCCCCCCATTACATCATGCTTCAGAAATGTGGAAAATGGTCCGTTTTCAAATGTTTTATTTTTGAACGTCAGTTCACATTTGTAGGTGGATCATCAGTGTTAGAGCTAAAATTAGCATGTTTAAAGTGATTTTCATGCTTCCAGGGGCTCGGGAAGTGAATTAAATACTATTTGGAGGCATTTAATGTTCAATCAAAAACAGCTGATTTTTGACAAAAGAGATAAACCCCCCCATTACGTCATGCTTCAGAAATGTGGAAAATGGTCCGTTTTCAAATGTTTTATTTTTGAATGTCAGTTCACATTTGTAGGTGGATCATCAGTGTTGGAGCTAAAATTAGCATGTTTAAAGTGATTTTCATGCTTCCAGGGGCCCTAAACACAAGATTTATGGAATGGTTAAAAGTGCATGAAAATGGCCAATTTACTCACTCTGAGTTCTCAAAAAGTGTTTCTTCACCCCGGGAAGTTAATTAAATACCATTTGGAGGCATTTAATGTTCGAGCAGAAACGGCTGATTTTCGACAAAAGAGATAACACCCCCCCCATTAAGTCATGCTTCAGAAATGTGGAAAATGGTCCGTTTTCAAATGTTTTATTTTGGAACGCCAGTTCACATTTGTAGGTGGATCATCAGTGTTAGAGCTAAAATTAGCATGTTTATAGTGATGTTCATGCTTCCAGGGGCTCGGGAAGTGAATTAAATACTATTTGAAGGCATTTAATGTTCAATCAAAAACAGCTGATTTTTGACAAAAGAGATAACACCCCCTCATTACGTCATGCTTCAGAAATGTGGAAAATGGTCCGTTTTAAAATGTTTTATTTTTGAATGTCAGTTCACATTTGTAGGTGGATCATCAGTGTTGGAGCTAAAATTAGCATGTTTAAAGTGATTTTCATGCTTCCAGGGGCCCTAAACACAAGATTTATGGAATGGTTAAAAGTGCATGAAAATGGCCAATTTACTCACTCTGAGTTCTCAAAAAGGGTTTCTTCACCCCGGGAAGTTAATTAAATACCATTTGGAGGCATTTAATGTTCGAGCAAAAACGGCTGATTTTCGACAAAAGAGATAACACCCCCCATTACGTCATGCTTCAGAAATGTGGAAAATGGTCCGTTTTCAAATGTTTTATTTTTGAACGTCAGTTCACATTTGTAGGTGGATCATCAGTGTTAGAGCTAAAATTAGCATGTTTAAAGCGATTTTCATGCTTCCAGGGGCTCGGGAAGTGAATTAAATACTATTTGGAGGCATTTAATGTTCAATCAAAAACAGCTGATCTTTGACAAAAGAGATAACACCCCCCCATTACGTCATGCTTCAGAAATGTGGATAATGGTCCGTTTTCAAATGTTTTATTTTTGAACGTCAGTTCACATTTGTAGGTGGATCATCAGTGTTAGAGCTAAAATTAGCATGTTTAAAGTGATTTTCATGCTTCCAGGGGCCCTAAACACAAGATTTATGGAATGGTTAAAAGTGCATGAAAATGGCCAATTTACTCACTCTGAGTTCTCAAAAAGGGTTTCTTCACCCCGGGAAGTTAATTAAATACCATTTGGAGGCATTTAATGTTAGAGCAAAAACGGCTGATTTTCGACAAAAGAGATAACACCCCCCCATTACGTCATGCTTCAGAAATGTGGAAAATGGTCCGTTTTCAAATGTTTTATTTTTGAACGTCAGTTCACATTTGTAGGTGGATCATCAGTGTTAGAGCTAAAATTAGCATGTTTAAAGTGATTTTCATGCTTCCAGGGGCTCGGGAAGTGAATTAAATACTATTTGGAGGCATTTAATGTTCAAGCAAAAACAGCTGATTTTTGACAAAAGAGATAACACCCCCCCATTACGTCATGCTTCAGAAATGTGGAAAATGGTCCGTTTTCAAATGTTTTATTTTTGAACGTCAGTTCACATTTGTAGGTGGATCATCAGTGTTAGAGCTAAAATTAGCATGTTTAAAGTGATTTTCATGCTTCCAGGGGCCTTAAACACAAGATTTATGGAATGGTTAAAAGTGCATGAAAATGGCCAATTTACTCACTCTGAGTTCTTAAAAGGGTTTCTTCACCCCGGGAAGTTAATTAAATACCATTTGGAGGCATTTAATGTTCGAGCAAAAACGGCTGATTTTCGACAAAAGAGATAACACCCCCCCATTACGTCATGCTTCAGAAATGTGGAAAATGGTCCGTTTTCAAATGTTTTATTTTTGAACATCAGTTCACATTTGTAGGTGGATCATCAGTGTTAGAGCTAAAATTAGCATGTTTAAAGTGATTTTCATGCTTCCAGGGGCTCGGGAAGTGAATTAAATACTATTTGGAGGCATTTAATGTTCAATCAAAAACAGCTGATTTTTGACAAAAGAGATAACACCCCCCCATTACGTCATGCTTCAGAAATGTGGAAAATGGTCCGTTTTCAAATGTTTTATTTTTTTAACGTCAGTTCACATTTGTAGGTGGATCATCAGTGTTAGAGCTAAAATTAGCATGTTTAAAGTGATGTTCATGCTTCCAGGGGCCCTAAACACAAGATTTATGGAATGGTTAAAAGTGCATGAAAATGGCCAATTTACTCACTCTGAGTTCTCAAAAAGGGTTTCTTCACACCGGGAAGTTAATTAAATACCATTTGGAGGCATTTAATGTTCGAGCAAAAACGGCTGATTTTCGAAAAAAGAGATAACACCCCCCCATTACATCATGCTTCAGAAATGTGGAAAATGGTCCGTTTTCAAATGTTTTATTTTTGAACGTCAGTTCACATTTGTAGGTGGATCATCAGTGTTAGAGCTAAAATTAGCATGTTTAAAGTGATTTTCATGCTTCCAGGGGCTCGGGAAGTGAATTAAATACTATTTGGAGGCATTTAATGTTCAATCAAAAACAGCTGATTTTTGACAAAAGAGATAACACCCCCCCATTACGTCATGCTTCAGAAATGTGGAAAATGGTCCGTTTTCAAATGTTTTATTTTTGAACGTCAGTTCACATTTGTAGGTGGATCATCAGTGTTAGAGCTAAAATTAGCATGTTTAAAGTGATTTTCATGCTTCCAGGGACCCTAAACACAAGATTTATGGAATGGTTAAAAGTGCATGAAAATGGCCAATTTACTCACTCTGAGTTCTCAAAAAGTGTTTCTTCACCCCGGGAAGTTAATTAAATACCATTTGGAGGCATTTAATGTTCGAGCAAAAACGGCTGATTTTCGACAAAAGAGATAACACCCCCCCATTACGTCATGCTTCAGAAATGTGGAAAATGGTCCGTTTTCAAATGTTTTATTTTTGAACATCAGTTCACATTTGTAGGTGGATCATCAGTGTTAGAGCTAAAATTAGCATGTTTAAAGTGATTTTCATGCTTCCAGGGGCTCGGGAAGTGAATTAAATACTATTTGGAGGCATTTAATGTTCAATCAAAAACAGCTGATCTTTGACAAAAGAGATAACACCCCCCCATTACGTCATGCTTCAGAAATGTGGATAATGGTCCGTTTTCAAATGTTTTATTTTTGAACGTCAGTTCACATTTGTAGGTGGATCATCAGTGTTAGAGCTAAAATTAGCATGTTTAAAGCAATTTTCATGCTTCCAGGGGCTCGGGAAGTGAATTAAATACTATTTGGAGGCATTTAATGTTCAATCAATAACAGCTGATTTTTGACAAAAGGGATAACACCCCCCCATTACGTCATGCTTCAGAAATGTGGAAAATGGTCCGTTTTCAAATGTTTTATTTTTGAACGTCAGTTCACATTTGTAGGTGGATCATCAGTGTTAGAGCTAAAATTAGCATGTTTAAAGTGATTTTCATGCTTCCAGGGGCCCTAAACACAAGAATTATGGAATGGTTAAAAGTGCATGAAAATGGCCAATTTACTCACTCTGAGTTCTCAAAAAGGGTTTCTTCACCCCGGGAAGTTAATTAAATACCATTTGGAGGCATTTAATGTTCGAGCAAAAACGGCTGATTTTCGACAAAAGAGATAACACCCCCCCATTACGTCATGCTTCAGAAATGTGGAAAATGGTCCGTTTTCAAATGTTTTATTTTTGAACATCAGTTCACATTTGTAGGTGGATCATCAGTGTTAGAGCTAAAATTAGCATGTTTAAAGTGATTTTCATGCTTCCAGGGGCTCGGGAAGTGAATTAAATACTATTTGGAGGCATTTAATGTTCAATCAAAAACAGCTGATCTTTGACAAAAGAGATAACACCCCCCCATTACGTCATGCTTCAGAAATGTGGATAATGGTCCGTTTTCAAATGTTTTATTTTTGAACGTCAGTTCACATTTGTAGGTGGATCATCAGTGTTAGAGCTAAAATTAGCATGTTTAAAGTGATTTTCATGCTTCCAGGGGCCCTAAACACAAGATTTATGGAATGGTTAAAAGTGCATGAAAATGGCCAATTTACTCACTCTGAGTTCTCAAAAAGGGTTTCTTCACCCCGGGAAGTTAATTAAATACCATTTGGAGGCATTTAATGTTCGAGCAAAAACGGCTGATTTTCGACAAAAGAGATAACACCCCCCCATTACGTCATGCTTCAGAAATGTGGAAAATGGTCCGTTTTCAAATGTTTTATTTTTGAACATCAGTTCACATTTGTAGGTGGATCATCAGTGTTAGAGCTAAAATTAGCATGTTTAAAGTGATTTTCATGCTTCCAGGGGCTCGGGAAGTGAATTAAATACTATTTGGAGGCATTTAATGTTCAATCAAAAACAGCTGATTTTTGACAAAAGAGATAACACCCCCCCATTACGTCATGCTTCAGAAATGTGGAAAATGGTCCGTTTTAAAATGTTTTATTTTTTTAACGTCAGTTCACATTTGTAGGTGGATCATCAGTGTTAGAGCTAAAATTAGCATGTTTAAAGTGATGTTCATGCTTCCAGGGGCCCTAAACACAAGATTTATGGAATGGTTAAAAGTGCATGAAAATGGCCAATTTACTCACTCTGAGTTCTCAAAAAGGGTTTCTTCACCCCGGGAAGTTAATTAAATACCATTTGGAGGCATTTAATGTTCGAGCAAAAACGGCTGATTTTCGAAAAAAGAGATAACACCCCCCCATTACATCATGCTTCAGAAATGTGGAAAATGGTCCGTTTTCAAATGTTTTATTTTTGAACGTCAGTTCACATTTGTAGGTGGATCATCAGTGTTAGAGCTAAAATTAGCATGTTTAAAGTGATTTTCATGCTTCCAGGGGCTCGGGAAGTGAATTAAATACTATTTGGAGGCATTTAATGTTCAATCAAAAACAGCTGATTTTTTTACAAAAGAGATAACACCCCCCCATTACGTCATGCTTCAGAAATGTGGAAAATGGTCCGTTTTCAAATGTTTTATTTTTGAACATCAGTTCACATTTGTAGGTGGATCATCAGTGTTAGAGCTAAAATTAGCATGTTTAAAGTGATTTTCATGCTTCCAGGGGCTCGGGAAGTGAATTAAATACTATTTGGAGGCATTTAATGTTCAATCAAAAACAGCTGATCTTTGACAAAAGAGATAACACCCCCCCATTACGTCATGCTTCAGAAATGTGGATAATGGTCCGTTTTCAAATGTTTTATTTTTGAACGTCAGTTCACATTTGTAGGTGGATCATCAGTGTTAGAGCTAAAATTAGCATGTTTAAAGCGATTTTCATGCTTCCAGGGGCTCGGGAAGTGAATTAAATACTATTTGGAGGCATTTAATGTTCAATCAATAACAGCTGATTTTTGACAAAAGGGATAACACCCCCCCATTACGTCATGCTTCAGAAATGTGGAAAATGGTCCGTTTTCAAATGTTTTATTTTTGAACGTCAGTTCACATTTGTAGGTGGATCATCAGTGTTAGAGCTAAAATTAGCATGTTTAAAGTGATTTTCATGCTTCCAGGGGCCCTAAACACAAGATTTATGGAATGGTTAAAAGTGCATGAAAATGGCCAATTTACTCACTCTGAGTTCTCAAAAAGGGTTTCTTCACCCCGGGAAGTTAATTAAATACCATTTGGAGGCATTTAATGTTCGAGCAAAAACGGCTGATTTTCGACAAAAGAGATAACACCCCCCCCATTACGTCATGCTTCAGAAATGTGGAAAATGGTCCGTTTTCAAATGTTTTATTTTTGAACATCAGTTCACATTTGTAGGTGGATCATCAGTGTTAGAGCTAAAATTAGCATGTTTAAAGTGATTTTTATGCTTCCAGGGGCTCGGGAAGTGAATTAAATACTATTTGGAGGCATTTAATGTTCAATCAAAAACAGCTGATCTTTGACAAAAGAGATAACACCCCCCCATTACGTCATGCTTCAGAAATGTGGATAATGGTCCGTTTTCAAATGTTTTATTTTTGAACGTCAGTTCACATTTGTAGGTGGATCATCAGTGTTAGAGCTAAAATTAGCATGTTTAAAGTGATTTTCATGCTTCCAAGGGCCCTAAACACAAGATTTATGGAATGGTTAAAAGTGCATGAAAATGGCCAATTTACTCACTCTGAGTTCTCAAAAAGGGTTTCTTCACCCCGGGAAGTTAATTAAATACCATTTGGAGACATTTAATGTTCGAGCAAAAACGGCTGATTTTCGAAAAAAGAGATAACACCCCCCCATTACATCATGCTTCAGAAATGTGGAAAATGGTCCGTTTTCAAATGTTTTATTTTTGAACGTCAGTTCACATTTGTAGGTGGATCATCAGTGTTAGAGCTAAAATTAGCATGTTTAAAGTGATTTTCATGCTTCCAGGGGCTCGGGAAGTGAATTAAATACTATTTGGAGGCATTTAATGTTCAATCAAAAACAGCTGATTTTTTTACAAAAGAGATAACACCCCCCCATTACGTCATGCTTCAGAAATGTGGAAAATGGTCCGTTTTCAAATGTTTTATTTTTGAACGTCAGTTCACATTTGTAGGTGGATCATCAGTGTTAGAGCTAAAATTAGCATGTTTAAAGTGATTTTCATGCTTCCAGGGGCCCTAAATACAAGATTTATGGAATGGTTAAAAGTGCATGAAAATGGCCAATTTACTCACTCTGAGTTCTCAAAAAGTGTTTCTTCACCCCGGGAAGTTAATTAAATACCATTTGGAGGCATTTAATGTTCAAACAGAAACGGCTGATTTTCGACAAAAGAGATAACACCCCCCCCATTAAGTCATGCTTCAGAAATGTGGAAAATGGTCCGTTTTCAAATGTTTTATTTTGGAACGTCAGTTCACATTTGTAGGTGGATCATCAGTGTTAGAGCTAAAATTAGCATGTTTATAGTGATGTTCATGCTTCCAGGGGCCCGGGAAGTGAATTAAATACTATTTGGAGGCATTTAATGTTCAATCAAAAACAGCTGATTTTTGACAAAAGAGATAACACCCCCCCATTACGTCATGCTTCAGAAATGTGGAAAATGGTCCGTTTTAAAATGTTTTATTTTTGAATGTCAGTTCACATTTGTAGGTGGATCATCAGTGTTGGAGCTAAAATTAGCATGTTTAAAGTGATTTTCATGCTTCCAGGGGCCCTAAACACAAGATTTATGGAATGGTTAAAAGTGCATGAAAATGGCCAATTTACTCACTCTGAGTTCTCAAAAAGGGTTTCTTCACCCCGGGAAGTTAATTAAATACCATTTGGAGGCATTTAATGTTCGAGCAAAAACGGCTGATTTTCGACAAAAGAGATAACACCCCCCCATTACGTCATGCTTCAGAAATGTGGAAAATGGTCCGTTTTCAAATGTTTTATTTTTGAACATCAGTTCACATTTGTAGGTGGATCATCAGTGTTAGAGCTAAAATTAGCATGTTTAAAGTGATTTTCATGCTTCCAGGGGCTCGGGAAGTGAATTAAATACTATTTGGAGGCATTTAATGTTCAATCAAAAACAGCTGATCTTTGACAAAAGAGATAACACCCCCCCATTACGTCATGCTTCAGAAATGTGGATAATGGTCCGTTTTCAAATGTTTTATTTTTGAACGTCAGTTCACATTTGTAGGTGGATCATCAGTGTTAGAGCTAAAATTAGCATGTTTAAAGTGATTTTCATGCTTCCAAGGGCCCTAAACACAAGATTTATGGAATGGTTAAAAGTGCATGAAAATGGCCAATTTACTCACTCTGAGTTCTCAAAAAGGGTTTCTTCACCCCGGGAAGTTAATTAAATACCATTTGGAGACATTTAATGTTCGAGCAAAAACGGCTGATTTTCGAAAAAAGAGATAACACCCCCCCATTACATCATGCTTCAGAAATGTGGAAAATGGTCCGTTTTCAAATGTTTTATTTTTGAACGTCAGTTCACATTTGTAGGTGGATCATCAGTGTTAGAGCTAAAATTAGCATGTTTAAAGTGATTTTCATGCTTCCAGGGGCTCGGGAAGTGAATTAAATACTATTTGGAGGCATTTAATGTTCAATCAAAAACAGCTGATTTTTTTACAAAAGAGATAACACCCCCCCATTACGTCATGCTTCAGAAATGTGGAAAATGGTCCGTTTTCAAATGTTTTATTTTTGAACGTCAGTTCACATTTGTAGGTGGATCATCAGTGTTAGAGCTAAAATTAGCATGTTTAAAGTGATTTTCATGCTTCCAGGGGCCCTAAATACAAGATTTATGGAATGGTTAAAAGTGCATGAAAATGGCCAATTTACTCACTCTGAGTTCTCAAAAAGTGTTTCTTCACCCCGGGAAGTTAATTAAATACCATTTGGAGGCATTTAATGTTCAAACAGAAACGGCTGATTTTCGACAAAAGAGATAACACCCCCCCCATTAAGTCATGCTTCAGAAATGTGGAAAATGGTCCGTTTTCAAATGTTTTATTTTGGAACGTCAGTTCACATTTGTAGGTGGATCATCAGTGTTAGAGCTAAAATTAGCATGTTTATAGTGATGTTCATGCTTCCAGGGGCTCGGGAAGTGAATTAAATACTATTTGGAGGCATTTAATGTTCAATCAAAAACAGCTGATTTTTGACAAAAGAGATAACACCCCCCCATTACGTCATGCTTCAGAAATGTGGAAAATGGTCCGTTTTAAAATGTTTTATTTTTGAATGTCAGTTCACATTTGTAGGTGGATCATCAGTGTTGGAGCTAAAATTAGCATGTTTAAAGTGATTTTCATGCTTCCAGGGGCCCTAAACACAAGATTTATGGAATGGTTAAAAGTGCATGAAAATGGCCAATTTACTCACTCTGAGTTCTCAAAAAGGGTTTCTTCACCCCGGGAAGTTAATTAAATACCATTTGGAGGCATTTAATGTTCGAGCAAAAACGGCTGATTTTCGACAAAAGAGATAACACCCCCCCATTACGTCATGCTTCAGAAATGTGGAAAATGGTCCGTTTTCAAATGTTTTATTTTTGAACGTCAGTTCACATTTGTAGGTGGATCATCAGTGTTAGAGCTAAAATTAGCATGTTTAAAGTGATTTTCATGCTTCCAGGGGCTCGGGAAGTGAATTAAATACTATTTGGAGGCATTTAATGTTCAAGCAAAAACAGCTGATTTTTGACAAAAGAGATAACACCCCCCCATTACGTCATGCTTCAGAAATGTGGAAAATGGTCCGTTTTAAAATGTTTTATTTTTGAATGTCAGTTCACATTTGTAGGTGGATCATCAGTGTTGGAGCTAAAATTAGCATGTTTAAAGTGATTTTCATGCTTCCAGGGGCCCTAAACACAAGATTTATGGAATGGTTAAAAGTGCATGAAAATGGCCAATTTACTCACTCTGAGTTCTCAAAAAGGGTTTCTTCACCCCGGGAAGTTAATTAAATACCATTTGGAGGCATTTAATGTTCGAGCAAAAACGGCTGATTTTCGACAAAAGAGATAACACCCCCCCCATTACGTCATGCTTCAGAAATGTGGAAAATGGTCCGTTTTCAAATGTTTTATTTTTGAACGTCAGTTCACATTTGTAGGTGGATCATCAGTGTTAGAGCTAAAATTAGCATGTTTAAAGTGATTTTCATGCTTCCAGGGGCTCGGGAAGTGAATTAAATACTATTTGGAGGCATTTAATGTTCAAGCAAAAACAGCTGATTTTTGACAAAAGAGATAACACCCCCCCATTACGTCATGCTTCAGAAATGTGGAAAATGGTCCGTTTTCAAATGTTTTATTTTTGAACATCAGTTCACATTTGTAGGTGGATCATAAGTGTTAGAGCTAAAATTAGCATGTTTAAAGTGATTTTCATGCTTCCAGGGGCCTTAAACACAAGATTTATGGAATGGTTAAAAGTGCATGAAAATGGCCAATTTTCTCACTCTGAGTTCTCAAAAAGGGTTTCTTCACCCCGGGAAGTTAATTAAATACCATTTGGAGGCATTTAATGTTCGAGCAAAAACGGCTGATTTTCGACAAAAGAGATAACACCCCCCATTACGTCATGCTTCAGAAATGTGGAAAATGGTCCGTTTTCAAATGTTTTATTTTTGAACATCAGTTCACATTTGTAGGTGGATCATCAGTGTTAGAGCTAAAATTAGCATGTTTAAAGTGATTTTCATGCTTCCAGGGGCTCGGGAAGTGAATTAAATACTATTTGGAGGCATTTAATGTTCAATCAAAAACAGCTGATTTTTGACAAAAGAGATAACACCCCCCCATTACGTCATGCTTCAGAAATGTGGAAAATGGTCCGTTTTCAAATGTTTTATTTTTTAACGTCAGTTCACATTTGTAGGTGGATCATCAGTGTTAGAGCTAAAATTAGCATGTTTAAAGTGATTTTCATGCTTCCAGGGGCCCTAAACACAAGATTTATGGAATGGTTAAAAGTGCATGAAAATGGCCAATTTACTCACTCTGAGTTCTCAAAAAGGGTTTCTTCACCCCGGGAAGTTAATTAAATACCATTTGGAGGCATTTAATGTTCGAGCAAAAACGGCTGATTTTCGACAAAAGAGATCATACCCCCCCATTACATCATGCTTCAGAAATGTGGAATATGGTCCGTTTTCAAATGTTTTATTTTTGAACGTCAGTTCACATTTGTAGGTGGATCATCAGTGTTAGAGCTAAAATTAGCATGTTTAAAGTGATTTTCATGCTTCCAGGGGCTCGGGAAGTGAATTAAATACTATTTGGAGGCATTTAATGTTCAATCAAAAACAGCTGATTTTTGACAAAAGAGATAACACCCCCCCATTACGTCATGCTTCAGAAATGTGGAAAATGGTGAGTTTTAAAATGTTTTATTTTTGAATGTCAGTTCACATTTGTAGGTGGATCATCAGTGTTGGAGCTAAAATTAGCATGTTTAAAGTGATTTTCATGCTTCCAGGGGCCCTAAACACAAGATTTATGGAATGGTTAAAAGTGCATGAAAATGGCCAATTTACTCACTCTGAGTTCTCAAAAAGGGTTTCTTCACCCCGGGAAGTTAATTAAATACCATTTGGAGGCATTTAATGTTCGAGCAAAAACGGCTGATTTTCGACAAAAGAGATAACACCCCCCATTACGTCATGCTTCAGAAATGTGGAAAATGGTCCGTTTTCAAATGTTTTATTTTTGAACGTCAGTTCACATTTGTAGGTGGATCATCAGTGTTAGAGCTAAAATTAGCATGTTTAAAGCGATTTTCATGCTTCCAGGGGCTCGGGAAGTGAATTAAATACTATTTGGAGGCATTTAATGTTCAATCAAAAACAGCTGATCTTTGACAAAAGAGATAACACCCCCCCATTACGTCATGCTTCAGAAATGTGGATAATGGTCCGTTTTCAAATGTTTTATTTTTGAACGTCAGTTCACATTTGTAGGTGGATCATCAGTGTTAGAGCTAAAATTAGCATGTTTAAAGTGATTTTCATGCTTCCAGGGGCCCTAAACACAAGATTTATGGAATGGTTAAAAGTGCATGAAAATGGCCAATTTACTCACTCTGAGTTCTCAAAAAGGGTTTCTTCACCCCGGGAAGTTAATTAAATACCATTTGGAGGCATTTAATGTTAGAGCAAAAACGGCTGATTTTCGACAAAAGAGATAACACCCCCCCCCATTACGTCATGCTTCAGAAATGTGGAAAATGGTCCGTTTTCAAATGTTTTATTTTTGAACGTCAGTTCACATTTGTAGGTGGATCATCAGTGTTAGAGCTAAAATTAGCATGTTTAAAGTGATTTTCATGCTTCCAGGGGCTCGGGAAGTGAATTAAATACTATTTGGAGGCATTTAATGTTCAATCAAAAACAGCTGATCTTTGACAAAAGAGATAACACCCCCCCATTACGTCATGCTTCAGAAATGTGGATAATGGTCCGTTTTCAAATGTTTTATTTTTGAACGTCAGTTCACATTTGTAGGTGGATCATCAGTGTTAGAGCTAAAATTAGCATGTTTAAAGTGATTTTCATGCTTCCAGGGGCCCTAAACACAAGATTTATGGAATGGTTAAAAGTGCATGAAAATGGCCAATTTACTCACTCTGAGTTCTCAAAAAGGGTTTCTTCACCCCGGGAAGTTAATTAAATACCATTTGGAGGCATTTAATGTTCGAGCAAAAACGGCTGATTTTCGACAAAAGAGATAACACCCCCCCATTACGTCATGCTTCAGAAATGTGGAAAATGGTCCGTTTTCAAATGTTTTATTTTTGAACATCAGTTCACATTTGTAGGTGGATCATCAGTGTTAGAGCTAAAATTAGCATGTTTAAAGTGATTTTCATGCTTCCAGGGGCTCGGGAAGTGAATTAAATACTATTTGGAGGCATTTAATGTTCAATCAAAAACAGCTGATTTTTGACAAAAGAGATAACACCCCCCCATTACGTCATGCTTCAGAAATGTGGAAAATGGTCCGTTTTCAAATGTTTTATTTTTTTAACGTCAGTTCACATTTGTAGGTGGATCATCAGTGTTAGAGCTAAAATTAGCATGTTTAAAGTGATGTTCATGCTTCCAGGGGCCCTAAACACAAGATTTATGGAATGGTTAAAAGTGCATGAAAATGGCCAATTTACTCACTCTGAGTTCTCAAAAAGGGTTTCTTCACCCCGGGAAGTTAATTAAATACCATTTGGAGGCATTTAATGTTCGAGCAAAAACGGCTGATTTTCGAAAAAAGAGATAACACCCCCCCATTACATCATGCTTCAGAAATGTGGAAAATGGTCCGTTTTCAAATGTTTTATTTTTGAACGTCAGTTCACATTTGTAGGTGGATCATCAGTGTTAGAGCTAAAATTAGCATGTTTAACGTGATTTTCATGCTTCCAGGGGCTCGGGAAGTGAATTAAATACTATTTAGAGGCATTTAATGTTCAATCAAAAACAGCTGATTTTTTTACAAAAGAGATAACACCCCCCCATTACGTCATGCTTCAGAAATGTGGAAAATGGTCCGTTTTCAAATGTTTTATTTTTGAACGTCAGTTCACATTTGTAGGTGGATCATCAGTGTTAGAGCTAAAATTAGCATGTTTAAAGTGATTTTCATGCTTCCAGGGGCCCTAAATACAAGATTTATGGAATGGTTAAAAGTGCATGAAAATGGCCAATTTACTCACTCTGAGTTCTCAAAAAGTGTTTCTTCACCCCGGGAAGTTAATTAAATACCATTTGGAGGCATTTAATGTTCGAGCAGAAACGGCTGATTTTCGACAAAAGAGATAACACCCCCCCCCTCTAAGTCATGCTTCAGAAATGTGGAAAATGGTCCGTTTTCAAATGTTTTATTTTGGAACGTCAGTTCACATTTGTAGGTGGATCATCAGTGTTAGAGCTAAAATTAGCATGTTTATAGTGATGTTCATGCTTCCAGGGGCTCGGGAAGTGAATTAAATACTATTTGGAGGCATTTAATGTTCAATCAAAAACAGCTGATTTTTGACAAAAGAGATAACACCCCCCCATTACGTCATGCTTCAGAAATGTGGAAAATGGTCCGTTTTAAAATGTTTTATTTTTGAATGTCAGTTCACATTTGTAGGTGGATCATCAGTGTTGGTGCTAAAATTAGCATGTTTAAAGTGATTTTCATGCTTCCAGGGGCCCTAAACACAAGATTTATGGAATGGTTAAAAGTGCATGAAAATGGCCAATTTACTCACTCTGAGTTCTCAAAAAGGGTTTCTTCACCCCGGGAAGTTAATTAAATACCATTTGGAGGCATTTAATGTTCGAGCAAAAACGGCTGATTTTCGACAAAAGAGATAACACCCCCCCCATTACGTCATGCTTCAGAAATGTGGAAAATGGTCCGTTTTCAAATGTTTTATTTTTGAACATCAGTTCACATTTGTAGGTGGATCATCAGTGTTAGAGCTAAAATTAGCATGTTTAAAGTGATTTTCATGCTTCCAGGGGCTCGGGAAGTGAATTAAATACTATTTGGAGGCATTTAATGTTCAATCAAAAACAGCTGATCTTTGACAAAAGAGATAACACCCCCCCATTACGTCATGCTTCAGAAATGTGGATAATGGTCCGTTTTCAAATGTTTTATTTTTGAACGTCAGTTCACATTTGTAGGTGGATCATCAGTGTTAGAGCTAAAATTAGCATGTTTAAAGTGATTTTCATGCTTCCAGGGGCCCTAAACACAAGATTTATGGAATGGTTAAAAGTGCATGAAAATGGCCAATTTACTCACTCTGAGTTCTCAAAAAGGGTTTCTTCACCCCGGGAAGTTAATTAAATACCATTTGGAGGCATTTAATGTTCGAGCAAAAACGGCTGATTTTCGACAAAAGAGATAACACCCCCCCATTACGTCATGCTTCAGAAATGTGGAAAATGGTCCGTTTTCAAATGTTTTATTTTTGAACATCAGTTCACATTTGTAGGTGGATCATCAGTGTTAGAGCTAAAATTAGCATGTTTAAAGTGATTTTCATGCTTCCAGGGGCTCGGGAAGTGAATTAAATACTATTTGGAGGCATTTAATGTTCAATCAAAAACAGCTGATTTTTGACAAAAGAGATAACACCCCCCATTACGTCATGCTTCAGAAATGTGGAAAATGGTCCGTTTTCAAATGTTTTATTTTTTTAACGTCAGTTCACATTTGTAGGTGGATCATCAGTGTTAGAGCTAAAATTAGCATGTTTAAAGTGATGTTCATGCTTCCAGGGGCCCTAAACACAAGATTTATGGAATGGTTAAAAGTGCATGAAAATGGCCAATTTACTCACTCTGAGTTCTCAAAAAGGGTTTCTTCACCCCGGGAAGTTAATTAAATACCATTTGGAGGCATTTAATGTTCGAGCAAAAACGGCTGATTTTCGAAAAAAGAGATAACACCCCCCCATTACATCATGCTTCAGAAATGTGGAAAATGGTCCGTTTTCAAATGTTTTATTTTTGAACGTCAGTTCACATTTGTAGGTGGATCATCAGTGTTAGAGCTAAAATTAGCATGTTTAAAGTGATTTTCATGCTTCCAGGGGCTCGGGAAGTGAATTAAATACTATTTGGAGGCATTTAATGTTCAATCAAAAACAGCTGATTTTTTTACAAAAGAGATAACACCCCCCCATTACGTCATGCTTCAGAAATGTGGAAAATGGTCCGTTTTCAAATGTTTTATTTTTGAACGTCAGTTCACATTTGTAGGTGGATCATCAGTGTTAGAGCTAAAATTAGCATGTTTAAAGTGATTTTCATGCTTCCAGGGGCCCTAAATACAAGATTTATGGAATGGTTAAAAGTGCATGAAAATGGCCAATTTACTCACTCTGAGTTCTCAAAAAGTGTTTCTTCACCCCGGGAAGTTAATTAAATACCATTTGGAGGCATTTAATGTTCGAGCAGAAACGGCTGATTTTCGACAAAAGAGATAACACCCCCCCATTACGTCATGCTTCAGAAATGTGGAAAATGGTCCGTTTTCAAATGTTTTATTTTTGAACATCAGTTCACATTTGTAGGTGGATCATCAGTGTTAGAGCTAAAATTAGCATGTTTAAAGTGATTTTCATGCTTCCAGGGGCTCGGGAAGTGAATTAAATACTATTTGGAGGCATTTAATGTTCAATCAAAAACAGCTGATTTTTGACAAAAGAGATAACACCCCCCCATTACGTCATGCTTCAGAAATGTGGAAAATGGTCCGTTTTCAAATGTTTTATTTTTTTAACGTCAGTTCACATTTGTAGGTGGATCATCAGTGTTAGAGCTAAAATTAGCATGTTTAAAGTGATGTTCATGCTTCCAGGGGCCCTAAACACAAGATTTATGGAATGGTTAAAAGTGCATGAAAATGGCCAATTTACTCACTCTGAGTTCTCAAAAAGGGTTTCTTCACCCCGGGAAGTTAATTAAATACCATTTGGAGGCATTTAATGTTCGAGCAAAAACGGCTGATTTTCGAAAAAAGAGATAACACCCCCCCATTACATCATGCTTCAGAAATGTGGAAAATGGTCCGTTTTCAAATGTTTTATTTTTGAACGTCAGTTCACATTTGTAGGTGGATCATCAGTGTTAGAGCTAAAATTAGCATGTTTAAAGTGATTTTCATGCTTCCAGGGGCTCGGGAAGTGAATTAAATACTATTTGGAGGCATTTAATGTTCAATCAAAAACAGCTGATTTTTTTACAAAAGAGATAACACCCCCCCATTACGTCATGCTTCAGAAATGTGGAAAATGGTCCGTTTTCAAATGTTTTATTTTTGAACGTCAGTTCACATTTGTAGGTGGATCATCAGTGTTAGAGCTAAAATTAGCATGTTTAAAGTGATTTTCATGCTTCCAGGGGCCCTAAATACAAGATTTATGGAATGGTTAAAAGTGCATGAAAATGGCCAATTTACTCACTCTGAGTTCTCAAAAAGTGTTTCTTCACCCCGGGAAGTTAATTAAATACCATTTGGAGGCATTTAATGTTCGAGCAGAAACGGCTGATTTTCGACAAAAGAGATAACACCCCCCCCCATTAAGTCATGCTTCAGAAATGTGGAAAATGGTCCGTTTTCAAATGTTTTATTTTGGAACGTCAGTTCACATTTGTAGGTGGATCATCAGTGTTGGTGCTAAAATTAGCATGTTTAAAGTGATTTTCATGCTTCCAGGGGCCCTAAACACAAGATTTATGGAATGGTTAAAAGTGCATGAAAATGGCCAATTTACTCACTCTGAGTTCTCAAAAAGGGTTTCTTCACCCCGGGAAGTTAATTAAATACCATTTGGAGGCATTTAATGTTCGAGCAAAAACGGCTGATTTTCGACAAAAGAGATAACACCCCCCCATTACGTCATGCTTCAGAAATGTGGAAAATGGTCCGTTTTCAAATGTTTTATTTTTGAACGTCAGTTCACATTTGTAGGTGGATCATCAGTGTTAGAGCTAAAATTAGCATGTTTAAAGTGATTTTCATGCTTCCAGGGGCTCGGGAAGTGAATTAAATACTATTTGGAGGCATTTAATGTTCAAGCAAAAACAGCTGATTTTTGACAAAAGAGATAACACCCCCCCATTACGTCATGCTTCAGAAATGTGGAAAATGGTCCGTTTTCAAATGTTTTATTTTTGAACGTCAGTTCACATTTGTAGGTGGATCATCAGTGTTAGAGCTAAAATTAGCATGTTTAAAATGATTTTCATGCTTCCAGGGGCCCTAAACACAAGATTTATGGAATGGTTAAAAGTGCATGAAAATGGCCAATTTACTCACTCTGAGTTCTCAAAAAGGGTTTCTTCACCCCGGGAAGTTAATTAAATACCATTTGGAGGCATTTAATGTTCGAGCAAAAACGGCTGATTTTCGACAAAAGAGATAACACCCCCCCATTACGTCATGCTTCAGAAATGTGGAAAATGGTCCATTTTCAAATGTTTTATTTTTGAACGTCAGTTCACATTTGTAGGTGGATCATCAGTGTTAGAGCTAAAATTAGCATGTTTAAAGTGATTTTCATGCTTCCAGGGGCTCGGGAAGTGAATTAAATACTATTTGGATGCATTTAATGTTCAATCAAAAACAGCTGATTTTTGACAAAAGAGATAACACCACCCCATTACGTCATGCTTCAGAAATGTGGAAAATGGTCTGTTTTCAAATGTTTTATTTTTGAACGTCAGTTCACATTTGTAGGTGGATCATCAGTGTTAGAGCTAAAATTAGCATGTTTAAAGTGATTTTCATGCTTCCAGGGGCCCTAAACACAAGATTTATGGAATGGTTAAAAGTGCATGAAAATGGCCAATTTACTCACTCTGAGTTCTCAAAAAGGGTTTCTTCACCCCGGGAAGTTAATTAAATACCATTTGGAGGCATTTAATGTTCGAGCAAAAACTGCTGATTTTCGACAAAAGAGATAACACCCCCCCATTACGTCATGCTTCAGAAATGTGGAAAATGGTCCGTTTTCAAATGTTTTATTTTTGAACGTCAGTTCACATTTGTAGGTGGATCATCAGTGTTAGAGCTAAAATTAGCATGTTTAAAGTGATTTTCATGCTTCCAGGGGCTCGGGAAGTGAATTAAATACTGTTTGGAGGCATTTAATGTTCAAGCAAAAACAGCTGATTTTTGACAAAAGAGATAACACCCCCCCATTACGTCATGCTTCAGAAATGTGGAAAATGGTCCGTTTTCAAATGTTTTATTTTTGAACATCAGTTCACATTTGTAGGTGGATCATAAGTGTTAGAGCTAAAATTAGCATGTTTAAAGTGATTTTCATGCTTCCAGGGGCCTTAAACACAAGATTTATGGAATGGTTAAAAGTGCATGAAAATGGCCAATTTTCTCACTCTGAGTTCTCAAAAAGGGTTTCTTCACCCCGGGAAGTTAATTAAATACCATTTGGAGGCATTTAATGTTCGAGCAAAAACGGCTGATTTTTGACAAAAGAGATAACACCCCCCATTACGTCATGCTTCAGAAATGTGGAAAATGGTCCGTTTTCAAATGTTTTATTTTTGAACATCAGTTCACATTTGTAGGTGGATCATCAGTGTTAGAGCTAAAATTAGCATGTTTAAAGTGATTTTCATGCTTCCAGGGGCTCGGGAAGTGAATTAAATACTATTTGGAGGCATTTAATGTTCAATCAAAAACAGCTGATTTTTGACAAAAGAGATAACACCACCCCATTACGTCATGCTTCAGAAATGTGGAAAATGGTCCGTTTTCAAATGTTTTATTTTTTAACGTCAGTTCACATTTGTAGGTGGATCATCAGTGTTAGAGCTAAAATTAGCATGTTTAAAGTGATTTTCATGCTTCCAGGGGCCCTAAACACAAGATTTATGGAATGGTTAAAAGTTCATGAAAATGGCCAATTTACTCACTCTGAGTTCTCAAAAAGGGTTTCTTCACCCCGGGAAGTTAATTAAATACCATTTGGAGGCATTTAATGTTCGAGCAAAAACGGCTGATTTTCGACAAAAGAGATCATACCCCCCCATTACATCATGCTTCAGAAATGTGGAAAATGGTCCGTTTTCAAATGTTTTATTTTTGAACGTCAGTTCACATTTGTAGGTGGATCATCAGTGTTAGAGCTAAAATTAGCATGTTTAAAGTGATTTTCATGCTTCCAGGGGCTCGGGAAGTGAATTAAATACTATTTGGAGGCATTTAATGTTCAATCAAAAACAGCTGATTTTTGACAAAAGAGATAAACCCCCCCATTACGTCATGCTTCAGAAATGTGGAAAATGGTCCGTTTTCAAATGTTTTATTTTTGAATGTCAGTTCACATTTGTAGGTGGATCATCAGTGTTGGAGCTAAAATTAGCATGTTTAAAGTGATTTTCATGCTTCCAGGGGCCCTAAACACAAGATTTATGGAATGGTTAAAAGTGCATGAAAATGGCCAATTTACTCACTCTGAGTTCTCAAAAAGTGTTTCTTCACCCCGGGAAGTTAATTAAATACCATTTGGAGGCATTTAATGTTCGAGCAGAAACGGCTGATTTTCGACAAAAGAGATAACACCCCCCCCATTAAGTCATGATTCAGAAATGTGGAAAATGGTCCGTTTTCAAATGTTTTATTTTGGAACGCCAGTTCACATTTGTAGGTGGATCATCAGTGTTAGAGCTAAAATTAGCATGTTTATAGTGATGTTCATGCTTCCAGGGGCTCGGGAAGTGAATTAAATACTATTTGAAGGCATTTAATGTTCAATCAAAAACAGCTGATTTTTGACAAAAGAGATAACACCCCCTCATTACGTCATGCTTCAGAAATGTGGAAAATGGTCCGTTTTAAAATGTTTTATTTTTGAATGTCAGTTCACATTTGTAGGTGGATCATCAGTGTTGGAGCTAAAATTAGCATGTTTAAAGTGATTTTCATGCTTCCAGGGGCCCTAAACACAAGATTTATGGAATGGTTAAAAGTGCATGAAAATGGCCAATTTACTCACTCTGAGTTCTCAAAAAGGGTTTCTTCACCCCGGGAAGTTAATTAAATACCATTTGGAGGCATTTAATGTTCGAGCAAAAACGGCTGATTTTCGACAAAAGAGATAACACCCCCCATTACGTCATGCTTCAGAAATGTGGAAAATGGTCCGTTTTCAAATGTTTTATTTTTGAACGTCAGTTCACATTTGTAGGTGGATCATCAGTGTTAGAGCTAAAATTAGCATGTTTAAAGCGATTTTCATGCTTCCAGGGGCTCGGGAAGTGAATTAAATACTATTTGGAGGCATTTAATGTTCAATCAAAAACAGCTGATCTTTGACAAAAGAGATAACACCCCCCCATTACGTCATGCTTCAGAAATGTGGATAATGGTCCGTTTTCAAATGTTTTATTTTTGAACGTCAGTTCACATTTGTAGGTGGATCATCAGTGTTAGAGCTAAAATTAGCATGTTTAAAGTGATTTTCATGCTTCCAGGGGCCCTAAACACAAGATTTATGGAATGGTTAAAAGTGCATGAAAATGGCCAATTTACTCACTCTGAGTTCTCAAAAAGGGTTTCTTCACCCCGGGAAGTTAATTAAATACCATTTGGAGGCATTTAATGTTAGAGCAAAAACGGCTGATTTTCGACAAAAGAGATAACACCCCCCCCATTACGTCATGCTTCAGAAATGTGGAAAATGGTCCGTTTTCAAATGTTTTATTTTTGAACGTCAGTTCACATTTGTAGGTGGATCATCAGTGTTAGAGCTAAAATTAGCATGTTTAAAGTGATTTTCATGCTTCCAGGGGCTCGGGAAGTGAATTAAATACTATTTGGAGGCATTTAATGTTCAAGCAAAAACAGCTGATTTTTGACAAAAGAGATAACACCCCCCCCATTACGTCATGCTTCAGAAATGTGGAAAATGGTCCGTTTTCAAATGTTTTATTTTTGAACGTCAGTTCACATTTGTAGGTGGATCATCAGTGTTAGAGCTAAAATTAGCATGTTTAAAGTGATTTTCATGCTTCCAGGGGCCTTAAACACAAGATTTATGGAATGGTTAAAAGTGCATGAAAATGGCCAATTTACTCACTCTGAGTTCTCAAAAAGGGTTTCTTCACCCCGGGAAGTTAATTAAATACCATTTGGAGGCATTTAATGTTCGAGCAAAAACGGCTGATTTTCGACAAAAGAGATAACACCCCCCCATTACGTCATGCTTCAGAAATGTGGAAAATGGTCCGTTTTCAAATGTTTTATTTTTGAACATCAGTTCACATTTGTAGGTGGATCATCAGTGTTAGAGCTAAAATTAGCATGTTTAAAGTGATTTTCATGCTTCCAGGGGCTCGGGAAGTGAATTAAATACTATTTGGAGGCATTTAATGTTCAATCAAAAACAGCTGATTTTTGACAAAAGAGATAACACCCCCCCATTACGTCATGCTTCAGAAATGTGGAAAATGGTCCGTTTTCAAATGTTTTATTTTTTTAACGTCAGTTCACATTTGTAGGTGGATCATCAGTGTTAGAGCTAAAATTAGCATGTTTAAAGTGATGTTCATGCTTCCAGGGGCCCTAAACACAAGATTTATGGAATGGTTAAAAGTGCATGAAAATGGCCAATTTACTCACTCTGAGTTCTCAAAAAGGGTTTCTTCACACCGGGAAGTTAATTAAATACCATTTGGAGGCATTTAATGTTCGAGCAAAAACGGCTGATTTTCGAAAAAAGAGATAACACCCCCCCATTACATCATGCTTCAGAAATGTGGAAAATGGTCCGTTTTCAAATGTTTTATTTTTGAACGTCAGTTCACATTTGTAGGTGGATCATCAGTGTTAGAGCTAAAATTAGCATGTTTAAAGTGATTTTCATGCTTCCAGGGGCTCGGGAAGTGAATTAAATACTATTTGGAGGCATTTAATGTTCAATCAAAAACAGCTGATTTTTGACAAAAGAGATAACACCCCCCCATTACGTCATGCTTCAGAAATGTGGATAATGGTCCGTTTTCAAATGTTTTATTTTTGAACATCAGTTCACATTTGTAGGTGGATCATCAGTGTTAGAGCTAAAATTAGCATGTTTAAAGTGATTTTCATGCTTCCAGGGGCTCGGGAAGTGAATTAAATACTATTTGGAGGCATTTAATGTTCAATCAAAAACAGCTGATCTTTGACAAAAGAGATAACACCCCCCCATTACGTCATGCTTCAGAAATGTGGATAATGGTCCGTTTTCAAATGTTTTATTTTTGAACGTCAGTTCACATTTGTAGGTGGATCATCAGTGTTAGAGCTAAAATTAGCATGTTTAAAGCGATTTTCATGCTTCCAGGGGCTCGGGAAGTGAATTAAATACTATTTGGAGGCATTTAATGTTCAATCAATAACAGCTGATTTTTGACAAAAGGGATAACACCCCCCCATTACGTCATGCTTCAGAAATGTGGAAAATGGTCCGTTTTCAAATGTTTTATTTTTGAACGTCAGTTCACATTTGTAGGTGGATCATCAGTGTTAGAGCTAAAATTAGCATGTTTAAAGTGATTTTCATGCTTCCAGGGGCCCTAAACACAAGATTTATGGAATGGTTAAAAGTGCATGAAAATGGCCAATATACTCACTCTGAGTTCTCAAAAAGGGTTTCTTCACCCCGGGAAGTTAATTAAATACCATTTGGAGGCATTTAATGTTCGAGCAAAAACGGCTGATTTTCGACAAAAGAGATAACACCCCCCCATTACGTCATGCTTCAGAAATGTGGAAAATGGTCCGTTTTCAAATGTTTTATTTTTGAACATCAGTTCACATTTGTAGGTGGATCATCAGTGTTAGAGCTAAAATTAGCATGTTTAAAGTGATTTTCATGCTTCCAGGGGCTCGGGAAGTGAATTAAATACTATTTGGAGGCATTTAATGTTCAATCAAAAACAGCTGATCTTTGACAAAAGAGATAACACCCCCCCATTACGTCATGCTTCAGAAATGTGGATAATGGTCCGTTTTCAAATGTTTTATTTTTGAACGTCAGTTCACATTTGTAGGTGGATCATCAGTGTTAGAGCTAAAATTAGCATGTTTAAAGTGATTTTCATGCTTCCAGGGGCCCTAAACACAAGATTTATGGAATGGTTAAAAGTGCATGAAAATGGCCAATTTACTCACTCTGAGTTCTCAAAAAGGGTTTCTTCACCCCGGGAAGTTAATTAAATACCATTTGGAGGCATTTAATGTTCGAGCAAAAACGGCTGATTTTCGACAAAAGAGATAACACCCCCCCATTACGTCATGCTTCAGAAATGTGGAAAATGGTCCGTTTTCAAATGTTTTATTTTTGAACATCAGTTCACATTTGTAGGTGGATCATCAGTGTTAGAGCTAAAATTAGCATGTTTAAAGTGATTTTCATGCTTCCAGGGGCTCGGGAAGTGAATTAAATACTATTTGGAGGCATTTAATGTTCAATCAAAAACAGCTGATTTTTGACAAAAGAGATAACACCCCCCCATTACGTCATGCTTCAGAAATGTGGAAAATGGTCCGTTTTCAAATGTTTTATTTTTTTAACGTCAGTTCACATTTGTAGGTGGATCATCAGTGTTAGAGCTAAAATTAGCATGTTTAAAGTGATGTTCATGCTTCCAGGGGCCCTAAACACAAGATTTATGGAATGGTTAAAAGTGCATGAAAATGGCCAATTTACTCACTCTGAGTTCTCAAAAAGGGTTTCTTCACCCCGGGAAGTTAATTAAATACCATTTGGAGGCATTTAATGTTCGAGCAAAAACGGCTGATTTTCGAAAAAAGAGATAACACCCCCCCATTACATCATGCTTCAGAAATGTGGAAAATGGTCCGTTTTCAAATGTTTTATTTTTGAACGTCAGTTCACATTTGTAGGTGGATCATCAGTGTTAGAGCTAAAATTAGCATGTTTAAAGTGATTTTCATGCTTCCAGGGGCTCGGGAAGTGAATTAAATACTATTTGGAGGCATTTAATGTTCAATCAAAAACAGCTGATTTTTTTACAAAAGAGATAACACCCCCCCATTACGTCATGCTTCAGAAATGTGGAAAATGGTCCGTTTTCAAATGTTTTATTTTTGAACGTCAGTTCACATTTGTAGGTGGATCATCAGTGTTAGAGCTAAAATTAGCATGTTTAAAGTGATTTTCATGCTTCCAGGGGCCCTAAATACAAGATTTATGGAATGGTTAAAAGTGCATGAAAATGGCCAATTTACTCACTCTGAGTTCTCAAAAAGTGGTTCTTCACCCCGGGAAGTTAATTGAATACCATTTGGAGGCATTTAATGTTCGAGCAGAAACGGCTGATTTTCAACAAAAGAGATAACACCCCCCCCCATTAAGTCATGCTTCAGAAATGTGGAAAATGGTCCGTTTTCAAATGTTTTATTTTGGAACGTCAGTTCACATTTGTAGGTGGATCATCAGTGTTAGAGCTAAAATTAGCATGTTTATAGTGATGTTCATGCTTCCAGGGGCTCGGGAAGTGAATTAAATACTATTTGGAGGCATTTAATGTTCAATCAAAAACAGCTGATTTTTGACAAAAGAGATAACACCCCCCCATTACGTCATGCTTCAGAAATGTGGAAAATGGTCCGTTTTAAAATGTTTTATTTTTGAATGTCAGTTCACATTTGTAGGTGGATCATCAGTGTTGGTGCTAAAATTAGCATGTTTAAAGTGATTTTCATGCTTCCAGGGGCCCTAAACACAAGATTTATGGAATGGTTAAAAGTGCATGAAAATGGCCAATTTACTCACTCTGAGTTCTCAAAAAGGGTTTCTTCACCCCGGGAAGTTAATTAAATACCATTTGGAGGCATTTAATGTTCGAGCAAAAACGGCTGATTTTCGACATAAGAGATAACACCCCCCCCATTACGTCATGCTTCAGAAATGTGGAAAATGGTCCGTTTTCAAATGTTTTATTTTTGAACATCAGTTCACATTTGTAGGTGGATCATCAGTGTTAGAGCTAAAATTAGCATGTTTAAAGTGATTTTCATGCTTCCAGGGGCTCGGGAAGTGAATTAAATACTATTTGGAGGCATTTAATGTTCAATCAAAAACAGCTGATTTTTGACAAAAGAGATAACACCCCCCCATTACGTCATGCTTCAGAAATGTGGATAATGGTCCGTTTTCAAATGTTTTATTTTTGAACGTCAGTTCACATTTGTAGGTGGATCATCAGTGTTAGAGCTAAAATTAGCATGTTTAAAGTGATTTTCATGCTTCCAGGGGCCCTAAACACAAGATTTATGGAATGGTTAAAAGTGCATGAAAATGGCCAATTTACTCACTCTGAGTTCTCAAAAAGGGTTTCTTCACCCCGGGAAGTTAATTAAATACCATTTGGAGGCATTTAATGTTCGAGCAAAAACGGCTGATTTTCGACAAAAGAGATAACACCCCCCCATTACGTCATGCTTCAGAAATGTGGAAAATGGTCCGTTTTCAAATGTTTTATTTTTGAACATCAGTTCACATTTGTAGGTGGATCATCAGTGTTAGAGCTAAAATTAGCATGTTTAAAGTGATTTTCATGCTTCCAGGGGCTCGGGAAGTGAATTAAATACTATTTGGAGGCATTTAATGTTCAATCAAAAACAGCTGATTTTTGACAAAAGAGATAACACCCCCCCATTACGTCATGCTTCAGAAATGTGGAAAATGGTCCGTTTTCAAATGTTTTATTTTTTTAACGTCAGTTCACATTTGTAGGTGGATCATCAGTGTTAGAGCTAAAATTAGCATGTTTAAAGTGATGTTCATGCTTCCAGGGGCCCTAAACACAAGATTTATGGAATGGTTAAAAGTGCATGAAAATGGCCAATTTACTCACTCTGAGTTCTCAAAAAGGGTTTCTTCACCCCGGGAAGTTAATTAAATACCATTTGGAGGCATTTAATGTTCGAGCAAAAACGGCTGATTTTCGAAAAAAGAGATAACACCCCCCCATTACATCATGCTTCAGAAATGTGGAAAATGGTCCGTTTTCAAATGTTTTATTTTTGAACGTCAGTTCACATTTGTAGGTGGATCATCAGTGTTAGAGCTAAAATTAGCATGTTTAAAGTGATTTTCATGCTTCCAGGGGCTCGGGAAGTGAATTAAATACTATTTGGAGGCATTTAATGTTCAATCAAAAACAGCTGATTTTTTTACAAAAGAGATAACACCCCCCCATTACGTCATGCTTCAGAAATGTGGAAAATGGTCAGTTTTCAAATGTTTTATTTTTGAACGTCAGTTCACATTTGTAGGTGGATCATCAGTGTTAGAGCTAAAATTAGCATGTTTAAAGTGATTTTCATGCTTCCAGGGGCCCTAAATACAAGATTTATGGAATGGTTAAAAGTGCATGAAAATGGCCAATTTACTCACTCTGAGTTCTCAAAAAGTGTTTCTTCACCCCGGGAAGTTAATTAAATACCATTTGGAGGCATTTAATGTTCGAGCAGAAACGGCTGATTTTCGACAAAAGAGATAACACCCCCCCCCATTAAGTCATGCTTCAGAAATGTGGAAAATGGTCCGTTTTCAAATGTTTTATTTTGGAACGTCAGTTCACATTTGTAGGTGGATCATCAGTGTTAGAGCTAAAATTAGCATGTTTATAGTGATGTTCATGCTTCCAGGGGCTCGGGAAGTGAATTAAATACTATTTGGAGGCATTTAATGTTCAATCAAAAACAGCTGATTTTTGACAAAAGAGATAACACCCCCCCATTACGTCATGCTTCAGAAATGCGGAAAATGGTCCGTTTTAAAATGTTTTATTTTTGAATGTCAGTTCACATTTGTAGGTGGATCATCAGTGTTGGTGCTAAAATTAGCATGTTTAAAGTGATTTTCATGCTTCCAGGGGCCCTAAACACAAGATTTATGGAATGGTTAAAAGTGCATGAAAATGGCCAATTTACTCACTCTGAGTTCTCAAAAAGGGTTTCTTCACCCCGGGAAGTTAATTAAATACCATTTGGAGGCATTTAATGTTCGAGCAAAAACGGCTGATTTTCGACAAAAGAGATAACACCCCCGCATTACGTCATGCTTCAGAAATGTGGAAAATGGTCCGTTTTCAAATGTTTTATTTTTGAACGTCAGTTCACATTTGTAGGTGGATCATCAGTGTTAGAGCTAAAATTAGCATGTTTAAAGTGATTTTCATGCTTCCAGGGGCTCGGGAAGTGAATTAAATACTATTTGGAGGCATTTAATGTTCAAGGAAAAACACCTGATGTTTGACAAAAGAGATAACACCCCCCCATTACGTCATGCTTCAGAAATGTGGAAAATGGTCCGTTTTCAAATGTTTTATTTTTGAACGTCAGTTCACATTTGTAGGTGGATCATCAGTGTTAGAGCTAAAATTAGCATGTTTAAAATGATTTTCATGCTTCCAGGGGCCCTAAACACAAGATTTATGGAATGGTTAAAAGTGCATGAAAATGGCCAATTTACTCACTCTGAGTTCTCAAAAAGGGTTTCTTCACCCCGGGAAGTTAATTAAATACCATTTGGAGGCATTTAATGTTCGAGCAAAAATGGCTGATTTTCGACAAAAGAGATAACACCCCCCCATTACGTCATGCTTCAGAAATGTGGAAAATGGTCCATTTTCAAATGTTTTATTTTTGAACGTCAGTTCACATTTGTAGGTGGATCATCAGTGTTAGAGCTAAAATTAGCATGTTTAAAGTGATTTTCATGCTTCCAGGGGCTCGGGAAGTGAATTAAATACTATTTGGAGGCATTTAATGTTCAATCAAAAACAGCTGATTTTTGACAAAAGAGATAACACCACCCCATTAAGTCATGCTTCAGAAATGTGGAAAATGGTCCGTTTTCAAATGTTTTATTTTTGAACGTCAGTTCACATTTGTAGGTGGATCATCAGTGTTAGAGCTAAAATTAGCATGTTTAAAGTGATTTTCATGCTTCCAGGGGCCCTAAACACAAGATTTATGGAATGGTTAAAAGTGCATGAAAATGGCCAATTTACTCACTCTGAGTTCTCAAAAAGGGTTTCTTCACCCCGGGAAGTTAATTAAATACCATTTGGAGGCATTTAATGTTCGAGCAAAAACTGCTGATTTTCGACAAAAGAGATAACACCCCCCCCATTACGTCATGCTTCAGAAATGTGGAAAATGGTCCGTTTTCAAATGTTTTATTTTTGAACGTCAGTTCACATTTGTAGGTGGATCATCAGTGTTAGAGCTAAAATTAGCATGTTTAAAGTGATTTTCATGCTTCCAGGGGCTCGGGAAGTGAATTAAATACTGTTTGGAGGCATTTAATGTTCAAGCAAAAACAGCTGATTTTTGACAAAAGAGATAACACCCCCCCATTACGTCGAGCTTCAGAAATGTGGAAAATGGTCCGTTTTCAAATGTTTTATTTTTGAACATCAGTTCACATTTGTAGGTGGATCATAAGTGTTAGAGCTAAAATTAGCATGTTTAAAGTGATTTTCATGCTTCCAGGGGCCTTAAACACAAGATTTATGGAATGGTTAAAAGTGCATGAAAATGGCCAATTTTCTCACTCTGAGTTCTCAAAAAGGGTTTCTTCACCCCGGGAAGTTAATTAAATACCATTTGGAGGCATTTAATGTTCGAGCAAAAACGGCTGATTTTTGACAAAAGAGATAACACCCCCCATTACGTCATGCTTCAGAAATGTGGAAAATGGTCCGTTTTCAAATGTTTTATTTTTGAACATCAGTTCACATTTGTAGGTGGATCATCAGTGTTAGAGCTAAAATTAGCATGTTTAAAGTGATTTTCATGCTTCCAGGGGCTCGGGAAGTGAATTAAATACTATTTGGAGGCATTTAATGTTCAATCAAAAACAGCTGATTTTTGACAAAAGAGATAACACCCCCCCACTACGTCATGCTTCAGAAATGTGGAAAATGGTCCGTTTTCAAATGTTTTATTTTTTAACGTCAGTTCACATTTGTAGGTGGATCATCAGTGTTAGAGCTAAAATTAGCATGTTTAAAGTGATTTTCATGCTTCCAGGGGCCCTAAACACAAGATTTATGGAATGGTTAAAAGTGCATGAAAATGGCCAATTTACTCACTCTGAGTTCTCAAAAAGGGTTTCTTCACCCCGGGAAGTTAATTAAATACCATTTGGAGGCATTTAATGTTCGAGCAAAAACGGCTGATTTTCGACAAAAGAGATCATACCCCCCCATTACATCATGCTTCAGAAATGTGGAAAATGGTCCGTTTTCAAATGTTTTATTTTTGAACGTCAGTTCACATTTGTAGGTGGATCATCAGTGTTAGAGCTAAAATTAGCATGTTTAAAGTGATTTTCATGCTTCCAGGGGCTCGGGAAGTGAATTAAATACTATTTGGAGGCATTTAATGTTCAATCAAAAACAGCTGATTTTTGACAAAAGAGATAACACCCCCCCATTACGTCATGCTTCAGAAATGTGGAAAATGGTCCGTTTTCAAATGTTTTTTTTTTGAATGTCAGTTCACATTTGTAGGTGGATCATCAGTGTTGGAGCTAAAATTAGCATGTTTAAAGTGATTTTCATGCTTCCAGGGGCCCTAAACACAAGATTTATGGAATGGTTAAAAGTGCATGAAAATGGCCAATTTACTCACTCTGAGTTCTCAAAAAGTGTTTCTTCACCCCGGGAAGTTAATTAAATACCATTTGGAGGCATTTAATGTTCGAGCAGAAACGGCTGATTTTTGACAAAAGAGATAACACCCCCCCCATTAAGTCATGCTTCAGAAATGTGGAAAATGGTCCGTTTTCAAATGTTTTATTTTGGAACGCCAGTTCACATTTGTAGGTGGATCATCAGTGTTAGAGCTAAAATTAGCATGTTTATAGTGATGTTCATGCTTCCAGGGGCTCGGGAAGTGAATTAAATACTATTTGAAGGCATTTAATGTTCAATCAAAAACAGCTGATTTTTGACAAAAGAGATAACACCCCCTCATTACGTCATGCTTCAGAAATGTGGAAAATGGTCCGTTTTAAAATGTTTTATTTTTGAATGTCAGTTCACATTTGTAGGTGGATCATCAGTGTTGGAGCTAAAATTAGCATGTTTAAAGTGATTTTCATGCTTCCAGGGGCCCTAAACACAAGATTTATGGAATGGTTAAAAGTGCATGAAAATGGCCAATTTACTCACTCTGAGTTCTCAAAAAGGGTTTCTTCACCCCGGGAAGTTAATTAAATACCATTTGGAGGCATTTAATGTTCGAGCAAAAACGGCTGATTTTCGACAAAAGAGATAACACCCCCCATTACGTCATGCTTCAGAAATGTGGAAAATGGTCCGTTTTCAAATGTTTTATTTTTGAACGTCAGTTCACATTTGTAGGTGGATCATCAGTGTTAGAGCTAAAATTAGCATGTTTAAAGCGATTTTCATGCTTCCAGGGGCTCGGGAAGTGAATTAAATACTATTTGGAGGCATTTAATGTTCAATCAAAAACAGCTGATTTTTGACAAAAGGGATAACACCCCCCCATTACGTCATGCTTCAGAAATGTGGAAAATGGTCCGTTTTCAAATGTTTTATTTTTGAACGTCAGTTCACATTTGTAGGTGGATCATCAGTGTTAGAGCTAAAATTAGCATGTTTAAAGTGATTTTCATGCTTCCAGGGGCCCTAAACACAAGATTTATGGAATGGTTAAAAGTGCATGAAAATGGCCAATTTACTCACTCTGAGTTCTCAAAAAGGGTTTCTTCACCCCGGGAAGTTAATTAAATACCATTTGGAGGCATTTAATGTTCGAGCAAAAACGGCTGATTTTCGACAAAAGAGATAACACCCCCCCATTACGTCATGCTTCAGAAATGTGGAAAATGGTCCGTTTTCAAATGTTTTATTTTGGAACGTCAGTTCACATTTGTAGGTGGATCATCAGTGTTAGAGCTAAAATTAGCATGTTTATAGTGATGTTCATGCTTCCAGGGGCTCGGGAAGTGAATTAAATACTATTTGAAGGCATTTAATGTTCAATCAAAAACAGCTGATTTTTGACAAAAGAGATAACACCCCCTCATTACGTCATGCTTCAGAAATGTGGAAAATGGTCCGTTTTAAAATGTTTTATTTTTGAATGTCAGTTCACATTTGTAGGTGGATCATCAGTGTTGGAGCTAAAATTAGCATGTTTAAAGTGATTTTCATGCTTCCAGGGGCCCTAAACACAAGATTTATGGAATGGTTAAAGGTGCATGAAAATGGCCAATTTACTCACTCTGAGTTCTCAAAAAGGGTTTCTTCACCCCGGGAAGTTAATTAAATACCATTTGGAGGCATTTAATGTTCGAGCAAAAACGGCTGATTTTCGACAAAAGAGATAACACCCCCCATTACGTCATGCTTCAGAAATGTGGAAAATGGTCCGTTTTCAAATGTTTTATTTTTGAACGTCAGTTCACATTTGTAGGTGGATCATCAGTGTTAGAGCTAAAATTAGCATGTTTAAAGCGATTTTCATGCTTCCAGGGGCTCGGGAAGTGAATTAAATACTATTTGGAGGCATTTAATGTTCAATCAAAAACAGCTGATTTTTGACAAAAGGGATAACACCCCCCCATTACGTCATGCTTCAGAAATGTGGAAAATGGTCCGTTTTCAAATGTTTTATTTTTGAACGTCAGTTCACATTTGTAGGTGGATCATCAGTGTTAGAGCTAAAATTAGCATGTTTAAAGTGATTTTCATGCTTCCAGGGGCCCTAAACACAAGATTTATGGAATGGTTAAAAGTGCATGAAAATGGCCAATTTACTCACTCTGAGTTCTCAAAAAGGGTTTCTTCACCCCGGGAAGTTAATTAAATACCATTTGGAGGCATTTAATGTTCGAGCAAAAACGGCTGATTTTCGACAAAAGAGATAACACCCCCCCCATTACGTCATGCTTCAGAAATGTGGAAAATGGTCCGTTTTCAAATGTTTTATTTTTGAACATCAGTTCACATTTGTAGGTGGATCATCAGTGTTAGAGCTAAAATTAGCATGTTTAAAGTGATTTTCATGCTTCCAGGGGCTCGGGAAGTGAATTAAATACTATTTGGAGGCATTTAATGTTCAATCAAAAACAGCTGATCTTTGACAAAAGAGATAACACCCCCCCATTACGTCATGCTTCAGAAATGTGGATAATGGTCCGTTTTCAAATGTTTTATTTTTGAACGTCAGTTCACATTTGTAGGTGGATCATCAGTGTTAGAGCTAAAATTAGCATGTTTAAAGTGATTTTCATGCTTCCAGGGGCCCTAAACACAAGATTTATGGAATGGTTAAAAGTGCATGAAAATGGCCAATTTACTCACTCTGAGTTCTCAAAAAGGGTTTCTTCACCCCGGGAAGTTAATTAAATACCATTTGGAGGCATTTAATGTTAGAGCAAAAACGGCTGATTTTCGACAAAAGAGATAACACCCCCCCCATTACGTCATGCTTCAGAAATGTGGAAAATGGTCTGTTTTCAAATGTTTTATTTTTGAACGTCAGTTCACATTTGTAGGTGGATCATCAGTGTTAGAGCTAAAATTAGCATGTTTAAAGTGATTTTCATGCTTCCAGGGGCTCGGGAAGTGAATTAAATACTATTTGGAGGCATTTAATGTTCAAGCAAAAACAGCTGATTTTTGACAAAAGAGATAACACCCCCCCATTACGTCATGCTTCAGAAATGTGGAAAATGGTCCGTTTTCAAATGTTTTATTTTTGAACGTCAGTTCACATTTGTAGGTGGATCATCAGTGTTAGAGCTAAAATTAGCATGTTTAAAGTGATTTTCATGCTTCCAGGGGCCTTAAACACAAGATTTATGGAATGGTTAAAAGTGCATGAAAATGGCCAATTTACTCACTCTGAGTTCTCAAAAAGGGTTTCTTCACCCCGGGAAGTTAATTAAATACCATTTGGAGGCATTTAATGTTCGAGCAAAAACGGCTGATTTTCGACAAAAGAGATAACACCCCCCCATTACGTCATGCTTCAGAAATGTGGAAAATGGTCCGTTTTCAAATGTTTTATTTTTGAACATCAGTTCACATTTGTAGGTGGATCATCAGTGTTAGAGCTAAAATTAGCATGTTTAAAGTGATTTTCATGCTTCCCGGGGCTCGCGAAGTGAATTAAATACTATTTGGAGGCATTTAATGTTCAATCAAAAACAGCTGATTTTTGACAAAAGAGATAACACCCCCCCATTACGTCATGCTTCAGAAATGTGGAAAATGGTCCGTTTTCAAATGTTTTATTTTTTTAACGTCAGTTCACATTTGTAGGTGGATCATCAGTGTTAGAGCTAAAATTAGCATGTTTAAAGTGATGTTCATGCTTCCAGGGGCCCTAAACACAAGATTTATGGAATGGTTAAAAGTGCATGAAAATGGCCAATTTACTCACTCTGAGTTCTCAAAAAGGGTTTCTTCACACCGGGAAGTTAATTAAATACCATTTGGAGGCATTTAATGTTCGAGCAAAAACGGCTGATTTTCGAAAAAAGAGATAACACCCCCTCATTACATCATGCTTCAGAAATGTGGAAAATGGTCCGTTTTCAAATGTTTTATTTTTGAACGTCAGTTCACATTTGTAGGTGGATCATCAGTGTTAGAGCTAAAATTAGCATGTTTAAAGTGATTTTCATGCTTCCAGGGGCCCTAAACACAAGATTTATGGAATGGTTAAAAGTGCATGAAAATGGCCAATTTACTCACTCTGAGTTCTCAAAAAGTGTTTCTTCACCCCGGGAAGTTAATTAAATACCATTTGGAGGCATTTAATGTTCGAGCAAAAACGGCTGATTTTCGACAAAAGAGATAACACCCCCCCCATTACGTCATGCTTCAGAAATGTGGAAAATGGTCCGTTTTCAAATGTTTTATTTTTGAACATCAGTTCACATTTGTAGGTGGATCATCAGTGTTAGAGCTAAAATTAGCATGTTTAAAGTGATTTTCATGCTTCCAGGGGCTCGGGAAGTGAATTAAATACTATTTGGAGGCATTTAATGTTCAATCAAAAACAGCTGATCTTTGACAAAAGAGATAACACCCCCCCATTACGTCATGCTTCAGAAATGTGGATAATGGTCCGTTTTCAAATGTTTTATTTTTGAACGTCAGTTCACATTTGTAGGTGGATCATCAGTGTTAGAGCTAAAATTAGCATGTTTAAAGTGATTTTCATGCTTCCAGGGGCCCTAAACACAAGATTTATGGAATGGTTAAAAGTGCATGAAAATGGCCAATTTACTCACTCTGAGTTCTCAAAAAGGGTTTCTTCACCCCGGGAAGTTAATTAAATACCATTTGGAGGCATTTAATGTTAGAGCAAAAACGGCTGATTTTCAACAAAAGAGATAACACCCCCCCCCATTACGTCATGCTTCAGAAATGTGGAAAATGGTCCGTTTTCAAATGTTTTATTTTTGAACGTCAGTTCACATTTGTAGGTGGATCATCAGTGTTAGAGCTAAAATTAGCATGTTTAAAGTGATTTTCATGCTTCCAGGGGCTCGGGAAGTGAATTAAATACTATTTGGAGGCATTTAATGTTCAATCAAAAACAGCTGATTTTTGACAAAAGAGATAACACCCCCCCATTACGTCATGCTTCAGAAATGTGGAAAATGGTCCGTTTTCAAATGTTTTATTTTTTTAACGTCAGTTCACATTTGTAGGTGGATCATCAGTGTTAGAGCTAAAATTAGCATGTTTAAAGTGATGTTCATGCTTCCAGGGGCCCTAAACACAAGATTTATGGAATGGTTAAAAGTGCATGAAAATGGCCAATTTACTCACTCTGAGTTCTCAAAAAGGGTTTCTTCACACCGGGAAGTTAATTAAATACCATTTGGAGGCATTTAATGTTCGAGCAAAAACGGCTGATTTTCGAAAAAAGAGATAACACCCCCCCCATTACATCATGCTTCAGAAATGTGGAAAATGGTCCGTTTTCAAATGTTTTATTTTTGAACGTCAGTTCACATTTGTAGGTGGATCATCAGTGTTAGAGCTAAAATTAGCATGTTTAAAGTGATTTTCATGCTTCCAGGGGCTCGGGAAGTGAATTAAATACTATTTGGAGGCATTTAATGTTCAATCAAAAACAGCTGATTTTTGACAAAAGAGATAACACCCCCCCATTACGTCATGCTTCAGAAATGTGGAAAATGGTCCGTTTTCAAATGTTTTATTTTTGAACGTCAGTTCACATTTGTAGGTGGATCATCAGTGTTAGAGCTAAAATTAGCATGTTTAAAGTGATTTTCATGCTTCCAGGGGCCCTAAACACAAGATTTATGGAATGGTTAAAAGTGCATGAAAATGGCCAATTTACTCACTCTGAGTTCTCAAAAAGTGTTTCTTCACCCCGGGAAGTTAATTAAATACCATTTGGAGGCATTTAATGTTCGAGCAAAAACGGCTGATTTTCGACAAAAGAGATAACACCCCCCCCATTACGTCATGCTTCAGAAATGTGGAAAATGGTCCGTTTTCAAATGTTTTATTTTTGAACATCAGTTCACATTTGTAGGTGGATCATCAGTGTTAGAGCTAAAATTAGCATGTTTAAAGTGATTTTCATGCTTCCAGGGGCTCGGGAAGTGAATTAAATACTATTTGGAGGCATTTAATGTTCAATCAAAAACAGCTGATCTTTGACAAAAGAGATAACACCCCCCCATTACGTCATGCTTCAGAAATGTGGATAATGGTCCGTTTTCAAATGTTTTATTTTTGAACGTCAGTTCACATTTGTAGGTGGATCATCAGTGTTAGAGCTAAAATTAGCATGTTTAAAGTGATTTTCATGCTTCCAGGGGCCCTAAACACAAGATTTATGGAATGGTTAAAAGTGCATGAAAATGGCCAATTTACTCACTCTGAGTTCTCAAAAAGGGTTTCTTCACCCCGGGAAGTTAATTAAATACCATTTGGAGGCATTTAATGTTAGAGCAAAAACGGCTGATTTTCAACAAAAGAGATAACACCCCCCCCCCATTACGTCATGCTTCAGAAATGTGGAAAATGGTCCGTTTTCAAATGTTTTATTTTTGAACGTCAGTTCACATTTGTAGGTGGATCATCAGTGTTAGAGCTAAAATTAGCATGTTTAAAGTGATTTTCATGCTTCCAGGGGCTCGGGAAGTGAATTAAATACTATTTGGAGGCATTTAATGTTAAAGCAAAAACAGCTGATTTTTGACAAAAGAGATAACACCCCCCCATTACGTCATGCTTCAGAAATGTGGAAAATGGTCCGTTTTCAAATGTTTTATTTTTGAACGTCAGTTCACATTTGTAGGTGGATCATCAGTGTTAGAGCTAAAATTAGCATGTTTAAAGTGATTTTCATGCTTCCAGGGGCCTTAAACACAAGATTTATGGAATGGTTAAAAGTGCATGAAAATGGCCAATTTACTCACTCTGAGTTCTCAAAAAGGGTTTCTTCACCCCGGGAAGTTAATTAAATACCATTTGGAGGCATTTAATGTTCGAGCAAAAACGGCTGATTTTCAACAAAAGAGATAACACCCCCCCATTACGTCATGCTTCAGAAATGTGGAAAATGGTCCGTTTTCAAATGTTTTATTTTTGAACATCAGTTCACATTTGTAGGTGGATCATCAGTGTTAGAGCTAAAGTTAGCATGTTTAAAGTGATTTTCATGCTTCCAGGGGCTCGGGAAGTGAATTAAATACTATTTGGAGGCATTTAATGTTCAATCAAAAACAGCTGATTTTTGACAAAAGAGATAACACCCCCCCATTACGTCATGCTTCAGAAATGTGGAAAATGGTCCGTTTTCAAATGTTTTATTTTTTTAACGTCAGTTCACATTTGTAGGTGGATCATCAGTGTTAGAGCTAAAATTAGCATGTTTAAAGTGATGTTCATGCTTCCAGGGGCCCTAAACACAAGATTTATGGAATGGTTAAAAGTGCATGAAAATGGCCAATTTACTCACTCTGAGTTCTCAAAAAGGGTTTCTTCACCCCGGGAAGTTAATTAAATACCATTTGGAGGCGTTTAATGTTCGAGCAGAAACGGCTGATTTTCGACAAAAGAGATAACACCCCCCCATTAAGTCATGCTTCAGAAATGTGGAAAATGGTCCGTTTTCAAATGTTTTATTTTGGAACGTCATTTCACATTTGTAGGTGGATCATCAGTGTTAGAGCTAAAATTAGCATGTTTATAGTGATGTTCATGCTTCCAGGGGCTCGGGAAGTGAATTAAATACTATTTGGAGGCATTTAATGTTCAATCAAAAACAGCTGATTTTTGACAAAAGAGATAACACCCCCCCATTACGTCATGCTTCAGAAATGTGGAAAATGGTCCGTTTTAAAATGTTTTATTTTTGAATGTCAGTTCACATTTGTAGGTGGATCATCAGTGTTAGAGCTAAAATTAGCATGTTTAAAGTGATTTTCATGCTTCCAGGGGCTCGGGAAGTGAATTAAATACTATTTGGAGGCATTTAATGTTCAAGCAAAAACAGCTGATTTTTGACAAAAGAGATAACACCCCCCCATTACGTCATGCTTCAGAAATGTGGAAAATGGTCCGTTTTCAAATGTTTTATTTTTGAACGTCAGTTCACATTTGTAGGTGGATCATCAGTGTTAGAGCTAAAATTAGCATGTTTAAAGTGATTTTCATGCTTCCAGGGGCCCTAAACACAAGATTTATGGAATGGTTAAAAGTGCAAGAAAATGGCCAATTTACTCACTCTGAGTTCTCAAAAAGTGTTTCTTCACCCCGGGAAGTTAATTAAATACCATTTGGAGGCGTTTAATGTTCGAGCAGAAACGGCTGATTTTCGACAAAAGAGATAACACCCCCCCCATTAAGTCATGCTTCAGAAATGTGGAAAATGGTCCGTTTTCAAATGTTTTATTTTGGAACGTCATTTCACATTTGTAGGTGGATCATCAGTGTTAGAGCTAAAATTAGCATGTTTATAGTGATGTTCATGCTTCCAGGGGCTCGGGAAGTGAATTAAATACTATTTGGAGGCATTTAATGTTCAATCAAAAACAGCTGATTTTTGACAAAAGAGATAACACCCCCCCATTACGTCATACTTCAGAAATGTGGAAAATGGTCCGTTTTAAAATGTTTTATTTTTGAATGTCAGTTCACATTTGTAGGTGGATCATCAGTGTTGGAGCTAAAATTAGCATGTTTAAAGTGATTTTCATGCTTCCAGGGGCCCTAAACACAAGATTTATGGAATGGTTAAAAGTGCATGAAAATGGCCAATTTACTCACTCTGAGTTCTCAAAAAGGGTTTCTTCACCCCGGGAAGTTAATTAAATACCATTTGGAGGCATTTAATGTTCGAGCAAAAACGGCTGATTTTCGACAAAAGAGATAACACCCCCCCATTACGTCATGCTTCAGAAATGTGGAAAATGGTCCGTTTTCAAATGTTTTATTTTTGAACGTCAGTTCACATTTGTAGGTGGATCATCAGTGTTAGAGCTAAAATTAGCATGTTTAAAGTGATTTTCATGCTTCCAGGGGCTCGGGAAGTGAATTAAATACTATTTGGAGGCATTTAATGTTCAAGCAAAAACAGCTGATTTTTGACAAAAGAGATAACACCCCCCCATTACGTCATGCTTCAGAAATGTGGAAAATGGTCCGTTTTCAAATGTTTTATTTTTGAACGTCAGTTCACATTTGTAGGTGGATCATCAGTGTTAGAGCTAAAATTAGCATGTTTAAAATGATTTTCATGCTTCCAGGGGCCCTAAACACAAGATTTATGGAATGGTTAAAAGTGCATGAAAATGGCCAATTTACTCACTCTGAGTTCTCAAAAAGGGTTTCTTCACCCCGGGAAGTTAATTAAATACCATTTGGAGGCATTTAATGTTCGAGCAAAAACGGCTGATTTTCGACAAAAGAGATAACACCCCCCCATTACGTCATGCTTCAGAAATGTGGAAAATGGTCCATTTTCAAATGTTTTATTTTTGAACGTCAGTTCACATTTGTAGGTGGATCATCAGTGTTAGAGCTAAAATTAGCATGTTTAAAGTGATTTTCATGCTTCCAGGGGCTCGGGAAGTGAATTAAATACTATTTGGAGGCATTTAATGTTCAATCAAAAACAGCTGATTTTTGACAAAAGAGATAACACCCCCCCATTACGTCATGCTTCAGAAATGTGGAAAATGGTCCGTTTTCAAATGTTTTATTTTTGAACGTCAGTTCACATTTGTAGGTGGATCATCAGTGTTAGAGCTAAAATTAGCATGTTTAAAGTGATTTTCTTGCTTCCAGGGGCCCTAAACACAAGATTTATGGAATGGTTAAAAGTGCATGAAAATGGCCAATTTACTCACTCTGAGTTCTCAAAAAGGGTTTCTTCACCCCGGGAAGTTAATTAAATACCATTTGGAGGCATTTAATGTTCGAGCAAAAACTGCTGATTTTCGACAAAAGGGATAACACCCCCCCATTACGTCATGCTTCAGAAATGTGGAAAATGGTCCGTTTTCAAATGTTTTATTTTTGAACGTCAGTTCACATTTGTAGGTGGATCATCAGTGTTAGAGCTAAAATTAGCATGTTTAAAGTGATTTTCATGCTTCCAGGGGCTCGGGAAGTGAATTAAATACTATTTGGAGGCATTTAATGTTCAATCAAAAACAGCTGATTTTTGACAAAAGAGATAACACCCCCCCATTACGTCATGCTTCAGAAATGTGGAAAATGGTCCGTTTTCAAATGTTTTATTTTTGAACGTCAGTTCACATTTGTAGGTGAATCATCAGTGTTAGAGCTAAAATTAGCATGTTTAAAGTGATTTTCATGCTTCCAGGGGCCCTAAACACAAGATTTATGGAATGGTTAAAAGTGCATGAAAATGGCCAATTTACTCACTCTGAGTTCTCAAAAAGGGTTTCTTCACCCCGGGAAGTTAATTAAATACCATTTGGAGGCATTTATTGTTCGAGCAAAAACGGCTGATTTTCGACAAAAGAGATAACACCCCCCCATTACGTCATGCTTCAGAAATGTGAAAAATGGTCTGTTTTCAAATGTTTTATTTTTGAACGTCAGTTCACATTTGTAGGTGGATCATCAGTGTTAGAGCTAAAATTAGCATGTTTAAAGTGATTTTCATGCTTCCAGGGGCTCGGGAAGTGAATTAAATACTATTTGGAGGCATTTAATGTTCAAGCAAAAACAGCTGATTTTTGACAAAAGAGATAACACCCCCCCATTACGTCATGCTTCAGAAATGTGGAAAATGGTCCGTTTTCAAATGGTTTATTTTTGAACGTCAGTTCACATTTGTAGGTGGATCATCAGTGTTAGAGCTAAAATTAGCATGTTTAAAGTGATTTTCATGCTTCCAGGGGCCCTAAACACAAGATTTATGGAATGGTTAAAAGTGCATGAAAATGGCCAATTTACTCACTCTGAGTTCTCAAAAAGTGTTTCTTCACCCCGGGAAGTTAATTAAATACCATTTGGAGGCGTTTAATGTTCGAGCAGAAACGGCTGATTTTCGACAAAAGAGATAACACCCCCCCCATTAAGTCATGCTTCAGAAATGTGGAAAATGGTCCGTTTTCAAATGTTTTATTTTGGAACGTCATTTCACATTTGTAGGTGGATCATCAGTGTTAGAGCTAAAATTAGCATGTTTATAGTGATGTTCATGCTTCCAGGGGCTCGGGAAGTGAATTAAATACTATTTGGAGGCATTTAATGTTCAATCAAAAACAGCTGATTTTTGACAAAAGAGATAACACCCCCCCATTACGTCATGCTTCAGAAATGTGGAAAATGGTCCGTTTTAAAATGTTTTATTTTTGAATGTCAGTTCACATTTGTAGGTGGATCATCAGTGTTGGAGCTAAAATTAGCATGTTTAAAGTGATTTTCATGCTTCCAGGGGCCCTAAACACAAGATTTATGGAATGGTTAAAAGTGCATGAAAATGGCCAATTTACTCACTCTGAGTTCTCAAAAAGGGTTTCTTCACCCCGGGAAGTTAATTAAATACCATTTGGAGGCATTTAATGTTCGAGCAAAAACGGCTGATTTTCGACAAAAGAGATAACACCCCCCCATTACGTCATGCTTCAGAAATGTGGAAAATGGTCCATTTTCAAATGTTTTATTTTTGAACGTCAGTTCACATTTGTAGGTGGATCATCAGTGTTAGAGCTAAAATTAGCATGTTTAAAGTGATTTTCATGCTTCCAGGGGCTCGGGAAGTGAATTAAATACTATTTGGAGGCATTTAATGTTCAAGCAAAAACAGCTGATTTTTGACAAAAGAGATAACACCCCCCCATTATGTCATGCTTCAGAAATGTGGAAAATGGTCCGTTTTCAAATGTTTTATTTTTGAACGTCAGTTCACATTTGTAGGTGGATCATCAGTGTTAGAGCTAAAATTAGCATGTTTAAAATGATTTTCATGCTTCCAGGGGCCCTAAACACAAGATTTATGGAATGGTTAAAAGTGCATGAAAATGGCCAATTTACTCACTCTGAGTTCTCAAAAAGGGTTTCTTCACCCCGGGAAGTTAATTAAATACCATTTGGAGGCATTTAATGTTCGAGCAAAAACGGCTGATTTTCGACAAAAGAGATAACACCCCCCCATTACGTCATGCTTCAGAAATGTGGAAAATGGTCCATTTTCAAATGTTTTATTTTTGAACGTCAGTTCACATTTGTAGGTGGATCATCAGTGTTAGAGCTAAAATTAGCATGTTTAAAGTGATTTTCATGCTTCCAGGGGCTCGGGAAGTGAATTAAATACTATTTGGAGGCATTTAATGTTCAATCAAAAACAGCTGATTTTTGACAAAAGAGATAACACCCCCCCATTACATCATGCTTCAGAAATGTGGAAAATGGTCCGTTTTCAAATGTTTGATTTTTGAACGTCAGTTCACATTTGTAGGTGGATCATCAGTGTTAGAGCTAAAATTAGCATGTTTAAAGTGATTTTCTTGCTTCCAGGGGCCCTAAACACAAGATTTATGGAATGGTTAAAAGTGCATGAAAATGGCCAATTTACTCACTCTGAGTTCTCAAAAAGGGTTTCTTCACCCCGGGAAGTTAATTAAATACCATTTGGAGGCATTTAATGTTCGAGCAAAAACTGCTGATTTTCGACAAAAGGGATAACACCCCCCCATTACGTCATGCTTCAGAAATGTGAAAAATGGTCCGTTTTCAAATGTTTTATTTTTGAACGTCAGTTCACATTTGTAGGTGGATCATCAGTGTTAGAGCTAAAATTAGCATGTTTAAAGTGATTTTCATGCTTCCAGGGGCTCGGGAAGTGAATTAAATACTATTTGGAGGCATTTAATGTTCAATCAAAAACAGCTGATTTTTGACAAAAGAGATAACACCCCCCCATTACGTCATGCTTCAGAAATGTGGAAAATGGTCCGTTTTCAAATGTTTTATTTTTGAACGTCAGTTCACATTTGTAGGTGAATCATCAGTGTTAGAGCTAAAATTAGCATGTTTAAAGTGATTTTCATGCTTCCAGGGGCCCTAAACACAAGATTTATGGAATGGTTAAAAGTGCATGAAAATGGCCAATTTACTCACTCTGAGTTCTCAAAAAGGGTTTCTTCACCCCGGGAAGTTAATTAAATACCATTTGGAGGCATTTAATGTTCGAGCAAAAACGGCTGATTTTCGACAAAAGAGATAACACCCCCCCATTACGTCATGCTTCAGAAATGTGAAAAATGGTCTGTTTTCAAATGTTTTATTTTTGAACGTCAGTTCACATTTGTAGGTGGATCATCAGTGTTAGAGCTAAAATTAACATGTTTAAAGTGATTTTCATGCTTCCAGGGGCTCGGGAAGTGAATTAAATACTATTTGGAGGCATTTAATGTTCAAGCAAAAACAGCTGATTTTTGACAAAAGAGATAACACCCCCCCATTACGTCATGCTTCAGAAATGTGGAAAATGGTCCGTTTTCAAATGGTTTATTTTTGAACGTCAGTTCACATTTGTAGGTGGATCATCAGTGTTAGAGCTAAAATTAGCATGTTTAAAGTGATTTTCATGCTTCCAGGGGCCCTAAACACAAGATTTATGGAATGGTTAAAAGTGCATGAAAATGGCCAATTTACTCACTCTGAGTTCTCAAAAAGGGTTTCTTCACCCCGGGAAGTTAAATAAATACCATTTGGAGGCATTTAATGTTCGAGCAAAAACGGCTGATTTTCGACAAAAGAGATCATACCCCCCCATTACATCATGCTTCAGAAATGTGGAAAATGGTCCGTTTTCAAATGTTTTATTTTTGAACGTCAGTTCACATTTGTAGGTGGATCATCAGTGTTAGAGCTAAAATTAGCATGTTTAAAGTGATTTTCATGCTTCCAGGGGCTCGGGAAGTGAATTAAATACTATTTGGAGGCATTTAATGTTCAATCAAAACCAGCTGATTTTTGACAAAAGAGATAACACCCCCCCATTACGTCATGCTTCAGAAATGTGGAAAATGGTCCGTTTTCAAATGTTTTATTTTTGAATGTCAGTTCACATTTGTAGGTGGATCATCAGTGTTGGAGCTAAAATTAGCATGTTTAAAGTGATTTTCATGCTTCCAGGGGCCCTAAACACAAGATTTATGGAATGGTTAAAAGTGCATGAAAATGGCCAATTTACTCACTCTGAGTTCTCAAAAAGTGTTTCTTCACCCCGGGAAGTTAATTAAATACCATTTGGAGGCATTTAATGTTCGAGCAGAAACGGCTGATTTTCGACAAAAGAGATAACCCCCCCCCCATTAAGTCATGCTTCAGAAATGTGGAAAATGGTCCGTTTTCAAATGTTTTATTTTGGAACGTCAGTTCACATTTGTAGGTGGATCATCAGTGTTAGAGCTAAAATTAGCATGTTTATAGTGATGTTCATGCTTCCAGGGGCTCGGGAAGTGAATTAAATACTATTTGAAGGCATTTAATGTTCAATCAAAAACAGCTGATTTTTGACAAAAGAGATAACACCCCCCCATTACGTCATGCTTCAGAAATGTGGAAAATGGTCCGTTTTAAAATGTTTTATTTTTGAATGTCAGTTCACATTTGTAGGTGGATCATCAGTGTTGGAGCTAAAATTAGCATGTTTAAAGTGATTTTCATGCTTCCAGGGGCCCTAAACACAAGATTTATGGAATGGTTAAAAGTGCATGAAAATGGCCAATTTACTCACTCTGAGTTCTCAAAAAGGGTTTCTTCACCCCGGGAAGTTAATTAAATACCATTTGGAGGCATTTAATGTTCGAGCAAAAACGGCTAATTTTCGACAAAAGAGATAACACCCCCCCATTACGTCATGCTTCAGAAATGTGGAAAATGGTCCGTTTTCAAATGTTTTATTTTTGAACGTCAGTTCACATTTGTAGGTGGATCATCAGTGTTAGAGCTAAAATTAGCATGTTTAAAGTGATTTTCATGCTTCCAGGGGCTCGGGAAGTGAATTAAATACTATTTGGAGGCATTTAATGTTCAATCAAAAACAGCTGATTTTTGACAAAAGGGATAACACCCCCCCATTACGTCATGCTTCAGAAATGTGGAAAATGGTCCGTTTTCAAATGTTTTATTTTTGAACGTCAGTTCACATTTGTAGGTGGATCATCAGTGTTAGAGCTAAAATTAGCATGTTTAAAGTGATTTTCATGCTTCCAGGGGCCCTAAACACAAGATTTATGGAATGGTTAAAAGTGCATGAAAATGGCCAATTTACTCACTCTGAGTTCTCAAAAAGGGTTTCTTCACCCCGGGAAGTTAATTAAATACCATTTGGAGGCATTTAATGTTCGAGCAAAAACGGCTGATTTTCGACAAAAGAGATAACACCCCCCCCATTACGTCATGCTTCAGAAATGTGGAAAATGGTCCGTTTTCAAATGTTTTATTTTTGAACATCAGTTCACATTTGTAGGTGGATCATCAGTGTTAGAGCTAAAATTAGCATGTTTAAAGTGATTTTCATGCTTCCAGGGGCTCGGGAAGTGAATTAAATACTATTTGGAGGCATTTAATGTTCAATCAAAAACAGCTGATCTTTGACAAAAGAGATAACACCCCCCCATTACGTCATGCTTCAGAAATGTGGATAATGGTCCGTTTTCAAATGTTTTATTTTTGAACGTCAGATCACATTTGTAGGTGGATCATCAGTGTTAGAGCTAAAATTAGCATGTTTAAAGTGATTTTCATGCTTCCAGGGGCCCTAAACACAAGATTTATGGAATGGTTAAAAGTGCATGAAAATGGCCAATTTACTCACTCTGAGTTCTCAAAAAGGGTTTCTTCACCCCGGGAAGTTAATTAAATACCATTTGGAGGCATTTAATGTTAGAGCAAAAACGGCTGATTTTCGACAAAAGAGATAACACCCCCCCCATTACGTCATGCTTCAGAAATGTGGAAAATGGTCCGTTTTCAAATGTTTTATTTTTGAACGTCAGTTCACATTTGTAGGTGGATCATCAGTGTTAGAGCTAAAATTAGCATGTTTAAAGTGATTTTCATGCTTCCAGGGGCTCGGGAAGTGAATTAAATACTATTTGGAGGCATTTAATGTTCAAGCAAAAACAGCTGATTTTTGACAAAAGGGATAACACCCCCCCATTACGTCATGCTTCAGAAATGTGGAAAATGGTCCGTTTTCAAATGTTTTATTTTTGAACGTCAGTTCACATTTGTAGGTGGATCATCAGTGTTAGAGCTAAAATTAGCATGTTTAAAGTGATTTTCATGCTTCCAGGGGCCCTAAACACAAGATTTATGGAATGGTTAAAAGTGCATGAAAATGGCCAATTTACTCACTCTGAGTTCTCAAAAAGGGTTTCTTCACCCCGGGAAGTTAATTAAATACCATTTGGAGGCATTTAATGTTCGAGCAAAAACGGCTGATTTTCGACAAAAGAGATAACACCCCCCCCATTACGTCATGCTTCAGAAATGTGGAAAATGGTCCGTTTTCAAATGTTTTATTTTTGAACATCAGTTCACATTTGTAGGTGGATCATCAGTGTTAGAGCTAAAATTAGCATGTTTAAAGTGATTTTCATGCTTCCAGGGGCTCGGGAAGTGAATTAAATACTATTTGGAGGCATTTAATGTTCAATCAAAAACAGCTGATCTTTGACAAAAGAGATAACACCCCCCCATTACGTCATGCTTCAGAAATGTGGATAATGGTCCGTTTTCAAATGTTTTATTTTTGAACGTCAGATCACATTTGTAGGTGGATCATCAGTGTTAGAGCTAAAATTAGCATGTTTAAAGTGATTTTCATGCTTCCAGGGGCCCTAAACACAAGATTTATGGAATGGTTAAAAGTGCATGAAAATGGCCAATTTACTCACTCTGAGTTCTCAAAAAGGGTTTCTTCACCCCGGGAAGTTAATTAAATACCATTTGGAGGCATTTAATGTTAGAGCAAAAACGGCTGATTTTCGACAAAAGAGATAACACCCCCCCCATTACGTCATGCTTCAGAAATGTGGAAAATGGTCCGTTTTCAAATGTTTTATTTTTGAACGTCAGTTCACATTTGTAGGTGGATCATCAGTGTTAGAGCTAAAATTAGCATGTTTAAAGTGATTTTCATGCTTCCAGGGGCTCGGGAAGTGAATTAAATACTATTTGGAGGCATTTAATGTTCAAGCAAAAACAGCTGATTTTTGACAAAAGAGATAACACCCCCCCCATTACGTCATGCTTCAGAAATGTGGAAAATGGTCCGTTTTCAAATGTTTTATTTTTGAACGTCAGTTCACATTTGTAGGTGGATCATCAGTGTTAGAGCTAAAATTAGCATGTTTAAAGTGATTTTCATGCTTCCAGGGGCCTTAAACACAAGATTTATGGAATGGTTAAAAGTGCATGAAAATGGCCAATTTACTCACTCTGAGTTCTCAAAAAGGGTTTCTTCACCCCGGGAAGTTAATTAAATACCATTTGGAGGCATTTAATGTTCGAGCAAAAACGGCTGATTTTCGACAAAAGAGATAACACCCCCCCATTACGTCATGCTTCAGAAATGTGGAAAATGGTCCGTTTTCAAATGTTTTATTTTTGAACATCAGTTCACATTTGTAGGTGGATCATCAGTGTTAGAGCTAAAATTAGCATGTTTAAAGTGATTTTCATGCTTCCAGGGGTTCGGGAAGTGAATTAAATACTATTTGGAGGCATTTAATGTTCAATCAAAAACAGCTGATTTTTGACAAAAGAGATAACACCCCCCCATTACGTCATGCTTCAGAAATGTGGAAAATGGTCCGTTTTCAAATGTTTTATTTTTTTAACGTCAGTTCACATTTGTAGGTGGATCATCAGTGTTAGAGCTAAAATTAGCATGTTTAAAGTGATGTTCATGCTTCCAGGGGCCCTAAACACAAGATTTATGGAATGGTTAAAAGTGCATGAAAATGGCCAATTTACTCACTCTGAGTTCTCAAAAAGGGTTTCTTCACCCCGGGAAGTTAATTAAATACCATTTGGAGGCATTTAATGTTCGAGCAAAAACGGCTGATTTTCGAAAAAAGAGATAACACCCCCCCATTACATCATGCTTCAGAAATGTGGAAAATGGTCCGTTTTCAAATGTTTTATTTTTGAACGTCAGTTCACATTTGTAGGTGGATCATCAGTGTTAGAGCTAAAATTAGCATGTTTAAAGTGATTTTCATGCTTCCAGGGGCTCGGGAAGTGAATTAAATACTATTTGGAGGCATTTAATGTTCAATCAAAAACAGCTGATTTTTGACAAAAGAGATAACATCCCCCCATTACGTCATGCTTCAGAAATGTGGAAAATGGTCCGTTTTCAAATGTTTTATTTTTGAACGTCAGTTCACATTTGTAGGTGGATCATCAGTGTTAGAGCTAACATTAGCATGTTTAAAGTGATTTTCATGCTTCCAGGGGCCCTAAACACAAGATTTATGGAATGGTTAAAAGTGCATGAAAATGGCCAATTTACTCACTCTGAGTTCTCAAAAAGGGTTTCTTCACCCCGGGAAGTTAATTAAATACCATTTGGAGGCATTTAATGTTAGAGCAAAAACGGCTGATTTTCGACAAAAGAGATAACACCCCCCCCATTACGTCATGCTTCAGAAATGTGGAAAATGGTCCGTTTTCAAATGTTTTATTTTTGAACGTCAGTTCACATTTGTAGGTGGATCATCAGTGTTAGAGCTAAAATTAGCATGTTTAAAGTGATTTTCATGCTTCCAGGGGCTCGGGAAGTGAATTAAATACTATTTGGAGGCATTTAATGTTCAAGCAAAAACAGCTGATTTTTGACAAAAGGGATAACACCCCCCCATTACGTCATGCTTCAGAAATGTGGAAAATGGTCCGTTTTCAAATGTTTTATTTTTGAACGTCAGTTCACATTTGTAGGTGGATCATCAGTGTTAGAGCTAAAATTAGCATGTTTAAAGTGATTTTCATGCTTCCAGGGGCCCTAAACACAAGATTTATGGAATGGTTAAAAGTGCATGAAAATGGCCAATTTACTCACTCTGAGTTCTCAAAAAGGGTTTCTTCACCCCGGGAAGTTAATTAAATACCATTTGGAGGCATTTAATGTTCGAGCAAAAACGGCTGATTTTCGACAAAAGAGATAACACCCCCCCCATTACGTCATGCTTCAGAAATGTGGAAAATGGTCCGTTTTCAAATGTTTTATTTTTGAACATCAGTTCACATTTGTAGGTGGATCATCAGTGTTAGAGCTAAAATTAGCATGTTTAAAGTGATTTTCATGCTTCCAGGGGCTCGGGAAGTGAATTAAATACTATTTGGAGGCATTTAATGTTCAATCAAAAACAGCTGATCTTTGACAAAAGAGATAACACCCCCCCATTACGTCATGCTTCAGAAATGTGGATAATGGTCCGTTTTCAAATGTTTTATTTTTGAACGTCAGATCACATTTGTAGGTGGATCATCAGTGTTAGAGCTAAAATTAGCATGTTTAAAGTGATTTTCATGCTTCCAGGGGCCCTAAACACAAGATTTATGGAATGGTTAAAAGTGCATGAAAATGGCCAATTTACTCACTCTGAGTTCTCAAAAAGGGTTTCTTCACCCCGGGAAGTTAATTAAATACCATTTGGAGGCATTTAATGTTAGAGCAAAAACGGCTGATTTTCGACAAAAGAGATAACACCCCCCCCATTACGTCATGCTTCAGAAATGTGGAAAATGGTCCGTTTTCAAATGTTTTATTTTTGAACGTCAGTTCACATTTGTAGGTGGATCATCAGTGTTAGAGCTAAAATTAGCATGTTTAAAGTGATTTTCATGCTTCCAGGGGCTCGGGAAGTGAATTAAATACTATTTGGAGGCATTTAATGTTCAAGCAAAAACAGCTGATTTTTGACAAAAGAGATAACACCCCCCCATTACGTCATGCTTCAGAAATGTGGAAAATGGTCCGTTTTCAAATGTTTTATTTTTGAACGTCAGTTCACATTTGTAGGTGGATCATCAGTGTTAGAGCTAAAATTAGCATGTTTAAAGTGATTTTCATGCTTCCAGGGGCCTTAAACACAAGATTTATGGAATGGTTAAAAGTGCATGAAAATGGCCAATTTACTCACTCTGAGTTCTCAAAAAGGGTTTCTTCACCCCGGGAAGTTAATTAAATACCATTTGGAGGCATTTAATGTTCGAGCAAAAACGGCTGATTTTCGACAAAAGAGATAACACCCCCCCATTACGTCATGCTTCAGAAATGTGGAAAATGGTCCGTTTTCAAATGTTTTATTTTTGAACATCAGTTCACATTTGTAGGTGGATCATCAGTGTTAGAGCTAAAATTAGCATGTTTAAAGTGATTTTCATGCTTCCAGGGGTTCGGGAAGTGAATTAAATACTATTTGGAGGCATTTAATGTTCAATCAAAAACAGCTGATTTTTGACAAAAGAGATAACACCCCCCCATTACGTCATGCTTCAGAAATGTGGAAAATGGTCCGTTTTCAAATGTTTTATTTTTTTAACGTCAGTTCACATTTGTAGGTGGATCATCAGTGTTAGAGCTAAAATTAGCATGTTTAAAGTGATGTTCATGCTTCCAGGGGCCCTAAACACAAGATTTATGGAATGGTTAAAAGTGCATGAAAATGGCCAATTTACTCACTCTGAGTTCTCAAAAAGGGTTTCTTCACCCCGGGAAGTTAATTAAATACCATTTGGAGGCATTTAATGTTCGAGCAAAAACGGCTGATTTTCGAAAAAAGAGATAACACCCCCCCATTACATCATGCTTCAGAAATGTGGAAAATGGTCCGTTTTCAAATGTTTTATTTTTGAACGTCAGTTCACATTTGTAGGTGGATCATCAGTGTTAGAGCTAAAATTAGCATGTTTAAAGTGATTTTCATGCTTCCAGGGGCTCGGGAAGTGAATTAAATACTATTTGGAGGCATTTAATGTTCAATCAAAAACAGCTGATTTTTGACAAAAGAGATAACATCCCCCCATTACGTCATGCTTCAGAAATGTGGAAAATGGTCCGTTTTCAAATGTTTTATTTTTGAACGTCAGTTCACATTTGTAGGTGGATCATCAGTGTTAGAGCTAACATTAGCATGTTTAAAGTGATTTTCATGCTTCCAGGGGCCCTAAACACAAGATTTATGGAATGGTTAAAAGTGCATGAAAATGGCCAATTTACTCACTCTGAGTTCTCAAAAAGGGTTTCTTCACCCCGGGAAGTTAATTAAATACCATTTGGAGGCATTTAATGTTAGAGCAAAAACGGCTGATTTTCGACAAAAGAGATAACACCCCCCCCATTACGTCATGCTTCAAAAATGTGGAAAATGGTCCGTTTTCAAATGTTTTATTTTTGAACGTCAGTTCACATTTGTAGGTGGATCATCAGTGTTAGAGCTAAAATTAGCATGTTTAAAGTGATTTTCATGCTTCCAGGGGCTCGGGAAGTGAATTAAATACTATTTGGAGGCATTTAATGTTCAAGCAAAAACAGCTGATTTTTGACAAAAGAGATAACACCCCCCCATTACGTCATGCTTCAGAAATGTGGAAAATGGTCCGTTTTCAAATGTTTTATTTTTGAACGTCAGTTCACATTTGTAGGTGGATCATCAGTGTTAGAGCTAAAATTAGCATGTTTAAAGTGATGTTCATGCTTCCAGGGGCCTTAAACACAAGATTTATGGAATGGTTAAAAGTGCATGAAAATGGCCAATTTACTCACTCTGAGTTCTCAAAAAGGGTTTCTTCACCCCGGGAAGTTAATTAAATACCATTTGGAGGCATTTAATGTTCGAGCAAAAACGGCTGATTTTCGAAAAAAGAGATAACACCCCCCCATTACATCATGCTTCAGAAATGTGGAAAATGGTCCGTTTTCCAATGTTTTATTTTTGAACGTCAGTTCACATTTGTAGGTGGATCATCAGTGTTAGAGCTAAAATTAGCATGTTTAAAGTGATTTTCATGCTTCCAGGGGCTCGGGAAGTGAATTAAATACTATTTGGAGGCATTTAATGTTCAATCAAAAACAGCTGATTTTTGACAAAAGGGATAACACCCCCCCATTACGTCATGCTTCAGAAATGTGGAAAATGGTCCGTTTTCAAATGTTTTATTTTTGAACGTCAGTTCACATTTGTAGGTGGATCATCAGTGTTAGAGCTAAAATTAGCATGTTTAAAGTGATTTTCATGCTTCCAGGGGCCCTAAACACAAGATTTATGGAATGGTTAAAAGTGCATGAAAATGGCCAATTTACTCACTCTGAGTTCTCAAAAAGGGTTTCTTCACCCCGGGAAGTTAATTAAATACCATTTGGAGGCATTTAATGTTCGAGCAAAAACGGCTGATTTTCGACAAAAGAGATAACACCCCCCCCATTACGTCATGCTTCAGAAATGTGGAAAATGGTCCGTTTTCAAATGTTTTATTTTTGAACATCAGTTCACATTTGTAGGTGGATCATCAGTGTTAGAGCTAAAATTAGCATGTTTAAAGTGATTTTCATGCTTCCAGGGGCTCGGGAAGTGAATTAAATACTATTTGGAGGCATTTAATGTTCAATCAAAAACAGCTGATCTTTGACAAAAGAGATAACACCCCCCCATTACGTCATGCTTCAGAAATGTGGATAATGGTCCGTTTTCAAATGTTTTATTTTTGAACGTCAGTTCACATTTGTAGGTGGATCATCAGTGTTAGAGCTAAAATTAGCATGTTTAAAGTGATTTTCATGCTTCCAGGGGCCCTAAACACAAGATTTATGGAATGGTTAAAAGTGCATGAAAATGGCCAATTTACTCACTCTGAGTTCTCAAAAAGGGTTTCTTCACCCCGGGAAGTTAATTAAATACCATTTGGAGGCATTTAATGTTAGAGCAAAAACGGCTGATTTTCGACAAAAGAGATAACACCCCCCCCATTACGTCATGCTTCAGAAATGTGGAAAATGGTCCGTTTTCAAATGTTTTATTTTTGAACGTCAGTTCACATTTGTAGGTGGATCATCAGTGTTAGAGCTAAAATTAGCATGTTTAAAGTGATTTTCATGCTTCCAGGGGCTCGGGAAGTGAATTAAATACTATTTGGAGGCATTTAATGTTCAAGCAAAAACAGCTGATTTTTGACAAAAGAGATAACACCCCCCCATTACGTCATGCTTCAGAAATGTGGAAAATGGTCCGTTTTCAAATGTTTTATTTTTGAACGTCAGTTCACATTTGTAGGTGGATCATCAGTGTTAGAGCTAAAATTAGCATGTTTAAAGTGATTTTCATGCTTCCAAGGGCCTTAAACACAAGATTTATGGAATGGTTAAAAGTGCATGAAAATGGCCAATTTACTCACTCTGAGTTCTCAAAAAGGGTTTCTTCACCCCGGGAAGTTAATTAAATACCATTTGGAGGCATTTAATGTTCGAGCAAAAACGGCTGATTTTCGACAAAAGAGATAACACCCCCCCCATTACGTCATGCTTCAGAAATGTGGAAAATGGTCCGTTTTCAAATGTTTTATTTTTGAACATCAGTTCACATTTGTAGGTGGATCATCAGTGTTAGAGCTAAAATTAGCATGTTTAAAGTGATTTTCATGCTTCCAGGGGTTCGGGAAGTGAATTAAATACTATTTGGAGGCATTTAATGTTCAATCAAAAACAGCTGATTTTTGACAAAAGAGATAACACCCCCCCATTACGTCATGCTTCAGAAATGTGGAAAATGGTCCGTTTTCAAATGTTTTATTTTTTTAACGTCAGTTCACATTTGTAGGTGGATCATCAGTGTTAGAGCTAAAATTAGCATGTTTAAAGTGATGTTCATGCTTCCAGGGGCCCTAAACACAAGATTTATGGAATGGTTAAAAGTGCATGAAAATGGCCAATTTACTCACTCTGAGTTCTCAAAAAGGGTTTCTTCACCCCGGGAAGTTAATTAAATACCATTTGGAGGCATTTAATGTTCGAGCAAAAACGGCTGATTTTCGAAAAAAGAGATAACACCCCCCCATTACATCATGCTTCAGAAATGTGGAAAATGGTCCGTTTTCAAATGTTTTATTTTTGAACGTCAGTTCACATTTGTAGGTGGATCATCAGTGTTAGAGCTAAAATTAGCATGTTTAAAGTGATTTTCATGCTTCCAGGGGCTCGGGAAGTGAATTAAATACTATTTGGAGGCATTTAATGTTCAATCAAAAACAGCTGATTTTTGACAAAAGAGATAACACCCCCCCATTACGTCATGCTTCAGAAATGTGGAAAATGGTCCGTTTTCAAATGTTTTATTTTTGAACGTCAGTTCACATTTGTAGGTGGATCATCAGTGTTAGAGCTAAAATTAGCATGTTTAAAGTGATTTTCATGCTTCCAGGGGCCCTAAACACAAGATTTATGGAATGGTTAAAAGTGCATGAAAATGGCCAATTTACTCACTCTGAGTTCTCAAAAAGTGTTTCTTCACCCCGGGAAGTTAATTAAATACCATTTGGAGGCATTTAATGTTCGAGCAAAAACGGCTGATTTTCGACAAAAGAGATAACACCCCCCCCATTACGTCATGCTTCAGAAATGTGGAAAATGGTCCGTTTTCAAATGTTTTATTTTTGAACATCAGTTCACATTTGTAGGTGGATCATCAGTGTTAGAGCTAAAATTAGCATGTTTAAAGTGATTTTCATGCTTCCAGGGGCTCGGGAAGTGAATTAAATACTATTTGGAGGCATTTAATGTTCAATCAAAAACAGCTGATCTTTGACAAAAGAGATAACACCCCCCCATTACGTCATGCTTCAGAAATGTGGATAATGGTCAGTTTTCAAATGTTTTATTTTTGAACGTCAGTTCACATTTGTAGGTGGATCATCAGTGTTAGAGCTAACATTAGCATGTTTAAAGTGATTTTCATGCTTCCAGGGGCCCTAAACACAAGATTTATGGAATGGTTAAAAGTGCATGAAAATGGCCAATTTACTCACTCTGAGTTCTCAAAAAGGGTTTCTTCACCCCGGGAAGTTAATTAAATACCATTTGGAGGCATTTAATGTTAGAGCAAAAACGGCTGATTTTCGACAAAAGAGATAACACCCCCCCCCATTACGTCATGCTTCAGAAATGTGGAAAATGGTCCGTTTTCAAATGTTTTATTTTTGAACGTCAGTTCACATTTGTAGGTGGATCATCAGTGTTAGAGCTAAAATTAGCATGTTTAAAGTGATTTTCATGCTTCCAGGGGCTCGGGAAGTGAATTAAATACTATTTGGAGGCATTTAATGTTCAAGCAAAAACAGCTGATTTTTGACAAAAGAGATAACACCCCCCATTACGTCATGCTTCAGAAATGTGGAAAATGGTCCGTTTTCAAATGTTTTATTTTTGAACGTCAGTTCACATTTGTAGGTGGATCATCAGTGTTAGAGCTAAAATTAGCATGTTTAAAGTGATTTTCATGCTTCCAGGGGCCTTAAACACAAGATTTATGGAATGGTTAAAAGTGCATGAAAATGGCCAATTTACTCACTCTGAGTTCTCAAAAAGGGTTTCTTCACCCCGGGAAGTTAATTAAATACCATTTGGAGGCATTTAATGTTCGAGCAAAAACGGCTGATTTTCGACAAAAGAGATAACACCCCCCCCATTACGTCATGCTTCAGAAATGTGGAAAATGGTCCGTTTTCAAATGTTTTATTTTTGAACATCAGTTCACATTTGTAGGTGGATCATCAGTGTTAGAGCTAAAATTAGCATGTTTAAAGTGATTTTCATGCTTCCAGGGGCTCGGGAAGTAAATTAAATACTATTTGGAGGCATTTAATGTTCAATCAAAAACAGCTGATTTTTGACAAAAGAGATAACACCCCCCCATTACGTCATGCTTCAGAAATGTGGAAAATGGTCTGTTTTCAAATGTTTTATTTTTTTAACGTCAGTTCACATTTGTAGGTGGATCATCAGTGTTAGAGCTAAAATTAGCATGTTTAAAGTGATGTTCATGCTTCCAGGGGCCCTAAACACAAGATTTATGGAATGGTTAAAAGTGCATGAAAATGGCCAATTTACTCACTCTGAGTTCTCAAAAAGGGTTTCTTCACCCCGGGAAGTTAATTAAATACCATTTGGAGGCATTTAATGTTCGAGCAAAAACGGCTGATTTTCGAAAAAAGAGATAACACCCCCCCATTACATCATGCTTCAGAAATGTGGAAAATGGTCCGTTTTCCAATGTTTTATTTTTGAACGTCAGTTCACATTTGTAGGTGGATCATCAGTGTTAGAGCTAAAATTAGCATGTTTAAAGTGATTTTCATGCTTCCAGGGGCTCGGGAAGTGAATTAAATACTATTTGGAGGCATTTAATGTTCAATCAAAAACAGCTGATTTTTGACAAAAGAGATAACACCCCCCCATTACGTCATGCTTCAGAAATGTGGAAAATGGTCCGTTTTCAAATGTTTTATTTTTGAACGTCAGTTCACATTTGTAGGTGGATCATCAGTGTTAGAGCTAAAATTAGCATGTTCAAAGTGATTTTCATGCTTCCAGGGGCCCTAAACACAAGATTTATGGAATGGTTAAAAGTGCATGAAAATGGCCAATTTACTCACTCTGAGTTCTCAAAAAGTGTTTCTTCACCCCGGGAAGTTAATTAAATACCATTTGGAGGCATTTAATGTTCGGGCAGAAACGGCTGATTTTCGACAAAAGAGATAACACCCCCCCATTAAGTCATGCTTCAGAAATGTGGAAAATGGTCCGTTTTCAAATGTTTTATTTTGGAACGTCATTTCACATTTGTAGGTGGATCATCAGTGTTAGAGCTAAAATTAGCATGTTTATAGTGATGTTCATGCTTCCAGGGGCTCGGGAAGTGAATTAAATACTATTTGGAGGCATTTAATGATCAATCAAAAACAGCTGATTTTTGACAAAAGAGATAACACCCCCCCATTACGTCATGCTTCAGAAATGTGGAAAATGGTCCGTTTTCAAATGTTTTATTTTTGAATGTCAGTTCACATTTGTAGGTGGATCATCAGTGTTAGAGCTAAAATTAGCATGTTTAAAATGATTTTCATGCTTCCAGGGGCCCTAAACACAAGATTTATGGAATGGTTAAAAGTGCATGAAAATGGCCAATTTACTCACTCTGAGTTCTCAAAAAGGGTTTCTTCACCCCGGGAAGTTAATTAAATACCATTTGGAGGCATTTAATGTTCGAGCAAAAACGGCTGATTTTCGACAAAAGAGATAACACCCCCCCATTACGTCATGCTTCAGAAATGTGGAAAATGGTCCGTTTTCAAATGTTTTATTTTTGAACATCAGTTCACATTTGTAGGTGGATCATCAGTGTTAGAGCTAAAATTAACATGTTTAAAGTGATTTTCATGCTTCCAGGGGCTCGGGAAGTGAATTAAATACTATTTGGAGGCATTTAATGTTCAATCAAAAACAGCTGATTTTTGACAAAAGAGATAACACCCCCCCATTACGTCATGCTTCAGAAATGTGGAAAATGGTCCGTTTTCAAATGTTTTATTTTTGAACGTCAGTTCACATTTGTAGGTGGATCATCAGTGTTAGAGCTAAAATTAGCATGTTTAAAGTGATTTTCATGCTTCCAGGGGCCCTAAACACAAGATTTATGGAATGGTTAAAAGTGCATGAAAATGGCCAATTTACTCCCTCTGAGTTCTCAAAAAGGGTTTCTTCACCCCGGGAAGTTAATTAAATACCATTTGGAGGCATTTAATGTTCGAGCAAAAACGGCTGATTTTCGACAAAAGAGATAACACCCCCCCATTACGTCATGCTTCAGAAATGTGAAAAATGGTCCGTTTTCAAATGTTTTATTTTTGAACGTCAGTTCACATTTGTAGGTGGATCATCAGTGTTAGAGCTAAAATTAGCATGTTTAAAGTGATTTTCATGCTTCCAGGGGCTCGGGAAGTGAATTAAATACTATTTGGAGGCATTTAATGTTCAAGCAAAAACAGCTGATTTTTGACAAAAGAGATAACACCCCCCCATTACGTCATGCTTCAGAAATGTGGAAAATGGTCCGTTTTCAAATGTTTTATTTTTGAACGTCAGTTCACATTTGTAGGTGGATCATCAGTGTTAGAGCTAAAATTAGCATGTTTACAGTGATTTTCATGCTTCCAGGGGCCCTAAACACAAGATTTATGGAATGGTTAAAAGTGCATGAAAATGGCCAATTTACTCACTCTGAGTTCTCAAAAAGGGTTTCTTCACCCCGGGAAGTTAATTAAATACCATTTGGAGGCATTTAATGTTCGAGCAAAAAAGGCTGATTTTCGACAAAAGAGATAACACCCCCCCATTACGTCATGCTTCAGAAATGTGGAAAATGGTCCGTTTTCAAATGTTTTATTTTTGAACATCAGTTCACATTTGTAGGTGGATCATCAGTGTTAGAGCTAAAATTAGCATGTTTAAAGTGATTTTCATACTTCCAGGGGCTCGGGAAGTGAATTAAATACTATTTGGAGGCATTTAATGTTCAATCAAAAACAGCTGATTTTTGACAAAAGAGATAACACCCCCCCATTACGTCATGCTTCAGAAATGTGGAAAATGGTCCGTTTTCAAATGTTTTATTTTTTAACGTCAGTTCACATTTGTAGGTGGATCATCAGTGTTAGAGCTAAAATTAGCATGTTTAAAGTGATTTTCATGCTTCCAGGAACCCTAAACACAAGATTTATGGAATGGTTAAAAGTGCATGAAAATGGCCAATTTACTCACTCTGAGTTCTCAAAAAGGGTTTCTTCACCCCGGGAAGTTAATTAAATACCATTTGGAGGCATTTAATGTTCGAGCAAAAACGGCTGATTTTCGACAAAAGAGATAACACCCCCTCATTACGTCATGCTTCAGAAATGTGGAAAATGGTCCGTTTTCAAATGTTTTATTTTTGAACGTCAGTTCACATTTGTAGGTGGATCATCAGTGTTAGAGCTAAAATTAGCATGTTTAAAGTGATTTTCATGCTTCCAGGGGCCCTAAACACAAGATTTATGGAATGGTTAAAAGTGCATGAAAATGGCCAATTTACTCACTCTGAGTTCTCAAAAAGTGTTTCTTCACCCCGGGAAGTTAATTAAATACCATTTGGAGGCATTTAATGTTCGAGCAGAAACGGCTGATTTTCGACAAAAGAGATAACACCCCCCCCATTAAGTCATGCTTCAGAAATGTGGAAAATGGTCCGTTTTCAAATGTTTTATTTTGGAACGTCAGTTCACATTTGTAGGTGGATCATCAGTGTTAGAGCTAAAATTAGCATGTTTATAGTGATGTTCATGCTTCCAGGGGCTCGGGAAGTGAATTAAATACTATTTGGAGGCATTTAATGTTCAATCAAAAACAGCTGATTTTTGACAAAAGAGATAACACCCCCCCATTACGTCATGCTTCAGAAATGTGGAAAATGGTCCGTTTTAAAATGTTTTATTTTTGAACGTCAGTTCACATTTGTAGGTGGATCATCAGTGTTGGAGCTAAAATTAGCATGTTTAAAGTGATTTTCATGCTTCCAGGGGCCCTAAACACAAGATTTATGGAATGGTTAAAAGTGCATGAAAATGGCCAATTTACTCACTCTGAGTTCTCAAAAAGGGTTTCTTCACCCCAGAAAGTTAATTAAATACCTTTTGGAGGCATTTAATGTTCGAGCAAAAACGGCTGATTTTCGACAAAAGAGATAACACCCCCCCATTACGTCATGCTTCAGAAATGTGGAAAATGGTCCGTTTTCAAATGTTTTATTTTTGAACGTCAGTTCACATTTGTAGGTGGATCATCAGTGTTAGAGCTAAAATTAGCATGTTTAAAGTGATTTTCATGCTTCCAGGGGCTCGGGAAGTGAATTAAATGCTATTTGGAGGCATTTAATGTTCAAGCAAAAACAGCTGATTTTTGACAAAAGAGATAACACCCCCCCATTACGTCATGCTTCAGAAATGTGGAAAATGGTCCGTTTTCAAATGTTTTATTTTTGAACTTCAGTTCACATTTGTAGGTGGATCATCAGTGTTAGAGCTAAAATTAGCATGTTTAAAGTGATTTTCATGCTTCCAGGGGCCCTAAACACAAGATTTATGGAATGGTTAAAAGTGCATGAAAATGGCCAATTTACTCACTCTGAGTTCTCAAAAAGGGTTTCTTCACCCCGGGAAGTTAATTAAATACCATTTGGAGGCATTTAATGTTCGAGCAAAAACGGCTGATTTTCGACAAAAGAGATAACACCCCCCCATTACGTCATGCTTCAGAAATGTGGAAAATGGTCCGTTTTCAAATGTTTTATTTTTGAACGTCAGTTCACATTTGTAGGTGGATCATCAGTGTTAGAGCTAAAATTAGCATGTTTAAAGTGATTTTCATGCTTCCAGGGGCTTGGGAAGTGAATTAAATACTATTTGGAGGCATTTAATGTTCAATCAAAAACAGCTGATTTTTGACAAAAGAGATAACACCCCCCCATTACGTCATGCTTCAGAAATGTGGAAAATGGTCCGTTTTCAAATGTTTTATTTTTGAACGTCAGTTCACATTTGTAGGTGGATCATCAGTGTTAGAGCTAAAATTAGCATGTTTAAAGTGATTTTCTTGCTTCCAGGGGCCCTAAACACAAGATTTATGGAATGGTTAAAAGTGCATGAAAATGGCCAATTTACTCACTCTGAGTTCTCAAAAAGGGTTTCTTCACCCCGGGAAGTTAATTAAATACCATTTGGAGGCATTTAATGTTCGAGCAAAAACTGCTGATTTTCGACAAAAGAGATAACACCCCCCCCATTACGTCATGCTTCAGAAATGTGGAAAATGGTCCGTTTTCAAATGTTTTATTTTTGAACGTCAGTTCACATTTGTAGGTGGATCATCAGTGTTAGAGCTAAAATTAGCATGTTTAAAGTGATTTTCATGCTTCCAGGGGCTCGGGAAGTGAATTAAATACTATTTGGAGGCATTTAATGTTCAAGCAAAAACAGCTGATTTTTGACAAAAGAGATAACACCCCCCCATTACGTCATGCTTCAGAAATGTGGAAAATGGTCCGTTTTCAAATGTTTTATTTTTGAACGTCAGTTCACATTTGTAGGTGGATCATCAGTGTTAGAGCTAAAATTAGCATGTTTAAAGTGATTTTCATGCTTTCAGGGGCCCTAAACACAAGATTTATGGAATGGTTAAAAGTGCATGAAAATGGCCAATTTACTCACTCTGAGTTCTCAAAAAGGGTTTCTTCACCCCGGGAAGTTAATTAAATACCATTTGGAGGCATTTAATGTTCGAGCAAAAACGGCTGATTTTCGACAAAAGAGATAACACCCCCCCATTACGTCATGCTTCAGAAATGTGGAAAATGGTCCGTTTTCAAATGTTTTATTTTTGAACATCAGTTCACATTTGTAGGTGGATCATCAGTGTTAGAGCTAAAATTAACATGTTTAAAGTGATTTTCATGCTTCCAGGGGCTCGGGAAGTGAATTAAATACTATTTGGAGGCATTTAATGTTCAATCAAAAACAGCTGATTTTTGACAAAAGAGATAACACCCCCCCATTACGTCATGCTTCAGAAATGTGGAAAATGGTCCGTTTTCAAATGTTTTATTTTTGAACGTCAGTTCACATTTGTAGGTGGATCATCAGTGTTAGAGCTAAAATTAGCATGTTTAAAGTGATTTTCATGCTTCCAGGGGCCCTAAACACAAGATTTATGGAATGGTTAAAAGTGCATGAAAATGGCCAATTTACTCCCTCTGAGTTCTCAAAAAGGGTTTCTTCACCCCGGGAAGTTAATTAAATACCATTTGGAGGCATTTAATGTTCGAGCAAAAACGGCTGATTTTCGACAAAAGAGATAACACCCCCCCATTACGTCATGCTTCAGAAATGTGAAAAATGGTCCGTTTTCAAATGTTTTATTTTTGAACGTCAGTTCACATTTGTAGGTGGATCATCAGTGTTAGAGCTAAAATTAGCATGTTTAAAGTGATTTTCATGCTTCCAGGGGCTCGGGAAGTGAATTAAATACTATTTGGAGGCATTTAATGTTCAAGCAAAAACAGCTGATTTTTGACAAAAGAGATAACACCCCCCCATTACGTCATGCTTCAGAAATGTGGAAAATGGTCCGTTTTCAAATGTTTTATTTTTGAACGTCAGTTCACATTTGTAGGTGGATCATCAGTGTTAGAGCTAAAATTAGCATGTTTAAAGTGATTTTCATGCTTCCAGGGGCCCTAAACACAAGATTTATGGAATGGTTAAAAGTGCATGAAAATGGCCAATTTACTCACTCTGAGTTCTCAAAAAGGGTTTCTTCACCCCGGGAAGTTAATTAAATACCATTTGGAGGCATTTAATGTTCGAGCAAAAACGGCTGATTTTCGACAAAAGAGATAACACCCCCCCATTACGTCATGCTTCAGAAATGTGGAAAATGGTCCGTTTTCAAATGTTTTATTTTTGAACATCAGTTCACATTTGTAGGTGGATCATCAGTGTTAGAGCTAAAATTAGCATGTTTAAAGTGATTTTCATACTTCCAGGGGCTCGGGAAGTGAATTAAATACTATTTGGAGGCATTTAATGTTCAATCAAAAACAGCTGATTTTTGACAAAAGAGATAACACCCCCCCATTACGTCATGCTTCAGAAATGTGGAAAATGGTCCGTTTTCAAATGTTTTATTTTTTAACGTCAGTTCACATTTGTAGGTGGATCATCAGTGTTAGAGCTAAAATTAGCATGTTTAAAGTGATTTTCATGCTTCCAGGAACCCTAAACACAAGATTTATGGAATGGTTAAAAGTGCATGAAAATGGCCACTTTACTCACTCTGAGTTCTCAAAAAGGGTTTCTTCACCCCGGGAAGTTAATTAAATACCATTTGGAGGCATTTAATGTTCGAGCAAAAACGGCTGATTTTCGACAAAAGAGATAACACCCCCTCATTACGTCATGCTTCAGAAATGTGGAAAATGGTCCGTTTTCAAATGTTTTATTTTTGAACGTCAGTTCACATTTGTAGGTGGATCATCAGTGTTAGAGCTAAAATTAGCATGTTTAAAGTGATTTTCATGCTTCCAGGGGCCCTAAACACAAGATTTATGGAATGGTTAAAAGTGCATGAAAATGGCCAATTTACTCACTCTGAGTTCTCAAAAAGGGTTTCTTCAGCCCGGGAAGTTAATTAAATACCATTTGGAGGCATTTAATGTTCGAGCAAAAACGGCTGATTTTCGACAAAAGAGATAACACCCCCCCATTACATCATGCTTCAGAAATGTGGAAAATGGTCCGTTTTCAAATGTTTTATTTTTGAACGTCAGTTCACATTTGTAGGTGGATCATCAGTGTTAGAGCTAAAATTACCATGTTTAAAGTGATTTTCATGCTTCCAGGGGCTCGGGAAGTGAATTAAATACTATTTGGAGGCATTTAATGTTCAAGCAAAAACAGCTGATTTTTGACAAAAGAGATAACACCCCCCCATTACGTCATGCTTCAGAAATGTGGAAAATGGTCCGTTTTCAAATGTTTTATTTTTGAACGTCAGTTCACATTTGTAGGTGGATCATCAGTGTTAGAGCTAAAATTAGCATGTTTAAAGTGATTTTCATGCTTCCAGGGGCCCTAAACACAAGATTTATGGAATGGTTAAAAGTGCATGAAAATGGCCAATTTACTCACTCTGAGTTCTCAAAAAGGGTTTCTTCACCCCGGGAAGTTAATTCAATACCATTTGGAGGCATTTAATGTTCGAGCAAAAACAGCTGATTTTCGACAAAAGAGATAACACCCCCCCATTACGTCATGCTTCAGAAATGTGGAAAATGGTCCGTTTTCAAATGTTTTATTTTTGAACGTCAGTTCACATTTGTAGGTGGATCATCAGTGTTAGAGCTAACATTAGCATGTTTAAAGTGATTTTCATGCTTCCAGGGGCCCTAAACACAAGATTTATGGAATGGTTAAAAGTGCATGAAAATGGCCAATTTACTCACTCTGAGTTCTCAAAAAGGGTTTCTTCACCCCGGGAAGTTAATTAAATACCATTTGGAGGCATTTAATGTTCGAGCAAAAACGGCTGATTTTCGACAAAAGAGATAACACCCCCCCATTACGTCATGCTTCAGAAATGTGGAAAATGGTCCGTTTTCAAATGTTTTATTTTTGAACATCAGTTCACATTTGTAGGTGGATCATCAGTGTTAGAGCTAAAATTAGCATGTTTAAAGTGATTTTTATGCTTCCAGGGGCTCGGGAATTGAATTAAATACTATTTGGAGGCATTTAATGTTCAATCAAAAACAGCTGATTTTTGACAAAAGAGATAACACCCCCCCATTACGTCATGCTTCAGAAATGTGGAAAATGGTCCGTTTTCAAATGTTTTATTTTTTAACGTCAGTTCACATTTGTAGGTGGATCATCAGTGTTAGAGCTAAAATTAGCATGTTTAAAGTGATTTTCATGCTTCCAGGGGCCCTAAACACAAGATTTATGGAATGGTTAAAAGTGCATGAAAATGGCCAATTTACTCACTCCGAGTTCTCAAAAAGGGTTTCTTCACACCGGGAAGTTAATTAAATACCATTTGGAGGCATTTGATGTTCGAGCAAAAACGGCTGATTTTCGACAAAAGAGATAACACCCCCCCATTACGTCATGCTTCAGAAATGTGGAAAATGGTCCGTTTTCAAATGTTTTTTTTTTTGAACGTCAGTTCACATTTGTAGGTGGATCATCAGTGTTAGAGCTAAAATTAGCATGTTTAAAGTGATTTTCATGCTTCCAGGGGCTCGGGAAGTGAATTAAATACTATTTGGAGGCATTTAATGTTCAATCAAAAACATCTGATTTTTGACAAAAGAGATAACACCCCCCCATTACGTCATGCTTCAGAAATGTGGAAAATGGTCCGTTTTCAAATGTTTTATTTTTGAACGTCAGTTCACATTTGTAGGTGGATCATCAGTGTTAGAGCTAAAATTAGCATGTTTAAAGTGATTTTCATGCTTCCAGGGGCCCTAAACACAAGATTTATGGAATGGTTAAAAGTGCATGAAAATGGCCAATTTACTCACTCTGAGTTCTCAAAAAGTGTTTCTTCACCCCGGGAAGTTAATTAAATACCATTTGGAGGCATTTAATGTTCGAGCAGAAACGGCTGATTTTCGACAAAAGAGATAACACCCCCCCCCATTAAGTCATGCTTCAGAAATGTGGAAAATGGTCAGTTTTCAAATGTTTTATTTTGGAACGTCAGTTCACATTTGTAGGTGGATCATCAGTGTTAGAGCTAAAATTAGCATGTTTATAGTGATGTTCATGCTTCCAGGGGCTCGGGAAGTGAATTAAATACTATTTGGAGGCATTTAATGTTCAATCAAAAACAGCTGATTTTTGACAAAAGAGATAACACCCCCCCATTACGTCATGCTTCAGAAATGTGGAAAATGGTCCGTTTTAAAATGTTTTATTTTTGAACGTCAGTTCACATTTGTAGGTGGATCATCAGTGTTGGAGCTAAAATTAGCATGTTTAAAGTGATTTTCATGCTTCCAGGGGCCCTAAACACAAGATTTATGGAATGGTTAAAAGTGCATGAAAATGGCCAATTTACTCACTCTGAGTTCTCAAAAAGGGTTTCTTCACCCCAGAAAGTTAATTAAATACCATTTGGAGGCATTTAATGTTCGAGCAAAAACGGCTGATTTTCGACAAAAGAGATAACACCCCCCCATTACGTCATGCTTCAGAAATGTGGAAAATGGTCCGTTTTCAAATGTTTTATTTTTGAACGTCAGTTCACATTTGTAGGTGGATCATCAGTATTAGAGCTAAAATTAGCATGTTTAAAGTGATTTTCATGCTTCCAGGGGCTCGGGAAGTGAATTAAATGCTATTTGGAGGCATTTAATGTTCAAGCAAAAACAGCTGATTTTTGACAAAAGAGATAACACCCCCCCATTACGTCATGCTTCAGAAATGTGGAAAATGGTCCGTTTTCAAATGTTTTATTTTTGAACGTCAGTTCACATTTGTAGGTGGATCATCAGTGTTAGAGCTAAAATTAGCATGTTTAAAGTGATTTTCATGCTTCCAGGGGCCCTAAACACAAGATTTATGGAATGGTTAAAAGTGCATGAAAATGGCCAATTTACTCACTCTGAGTTCTCAAAAAGGGTTTCTTCACCCCGGGAAGTTAATTAAATACCATTTGGAGGCATTTAATGTTCGAGCAAAAACGGCTGATTTTCGACAAAAGAGATAACACCCCCCCATTACGTCATGCTTCAGAAATGTGGAAAATGGTCCGTTTTCAAATGTTTTATTTTTGAACGTCAGTTCACATTTGTAGGTGGATCATCAGTGTTAGAGCTAAAATTAGCATGTTTAAAGTGATTTTCATGCTTCCAGGGGCTCGGGAAGTGAATTAAATACTATTTGGAGGCATTTAATGTTCAATCAAAAACAGCTGATTTTTGACAAAAGAGATAACACCCCCCCATTACGTCATGCTTCAGAAATGTGGAAAATGGTCCGTTTTCAAATGTTTTATTTTTGAACGTCAGTTCACATTTGTAGGTGGATCATCAGTGTTAGAGCTAAAATTAGCATGTTTAAAGTGATTTTCATGCTTCCAGGGGCCCGAAACACAAGATTTATGGAATGGTTAAAAGTGCATGAAAATGGCCAATTTACTCACTCTGAGTTCTCAAAAAGGGTTTCTTCACCCCGGGAAGTTAATTAAATACCATTTGGAGGCATTTAATGTTCGAGCAAAAACGGCTGATTTTCGACAAAAGAGATAACACCCCCCCATTACGTCATGCTTCAGAAATGTGGAAAATGGTCCGTTTTCAAATGTTTTATTTTTGAACGTCAGTTCACATTTGTAGGTGGATCATCAGTGTTAGAGCTAAAATTAGCATGTTTAAAGTGATTTTCATGCTTCCAGGGGCTCGGGAAGTGAATTAAATACTATTTGGAGGCATTTAATGTTCAAGCAAAAACAGCTGATTTTTGACAAAAGAGATAACACCCCCCCATTACGTCATGCTTCAGAAATGTGGAAAATGGTCCGTTTTCAAATGTTTTATTTTTGAACGTCAGTTCACATTTGTAGGTGGATCATCAGTGTTAGAGCTAAAATTAGCATGTTTAAAGTGATTTTCATGCTTCCAGGGGCCCTAAACACAAGATTTATGGAATGGTTAAAAGTGCATGAAAATGGCCAATTTACTCACTCTGAGTTCTCAAAAAGGGTTTCTTCACCCCGGGAAGTTAATTAAATACCATTTGGAGGCATTTAATGTTCGAGCAAAAACGGCTGATTTTCGACAAAAGAGATAACACCCCCCCATTACGTCATGCTTCAGAAATGTGGAAAATGGTCCGTTTTCAAATGTTTTATTTTGGAACGTCAGTTCACATTTGTAGGTGGATCATCAGTGTTAGAGCTAAAATTAGCATGTTTATAGTGATGTTCATGCTTCCAGGGGCTCGGGAAGTGAATTAAATACTATTTGGAGGCATTTAATGTTCAATCAAAAACAGCTGATTTTTGACAAAAGAGATAACACCCCCCCATTACGTCATGCTTCAGAAATGTGGAAAATGGTCCGTTTTAAAATGTTTTATTTTTGAACGTCAGTTCACATTTGTAGGTGGATCATCAGTGTTGGAGCTAAAATTAGCATGTTTAAAGTGATTTTCATGCTTCCAGGGGCCCTAAACACAAGATTTATGGAATGGTTAAAAGTGCATGAAAATGGCCAATTTACTCACTCTGAGTTCTCAAAAAGGGTTTCTTCACCCCAGAAAGTTAATTAAATACCATTTGGAGGCATTTAATGTTCGAGCAAAAACGGCTGATTTTCGACAAAAGAGATAACACCCCCCCATTACGTCATGCTTCAGAAATGTGGAAAATGGTCCGTTTTCAAATGTTTTATTTTTGAACGTCAGTTCACATTTGTAGGTGGATCATCAGTATTAGAGCTAAAATTAGCATGTTTAAAGTGATTTTCATGCTTCCAGGGGCTCGGGAAGTGAATTAAATGCTATTTGGAGGCATTTAATGTTCAAGCAAAAACAGCTGATTTTTGACAAAAGAGATAACACCCCCCCATTACGTCATGCTTCAGAAATGTGGAAAATGGTCCGTTTTCAAATGTTTTATTTTTGAACGTCAGTTCACATTTGTAGGTGGATCATCAGTGTTAGAGCTAAAATTAGCATGTTTAAAGTGATTTTCATGCTTCCAGGGGCCCTAAACACAAGATTTATGGAATGGTTAAAAGAGCATGAAAAGGGCCAATTTACTCACTCTGAGTTCTCAAAAAGGGTTTCTTCACCCCGGGAAGTTAATTAAATACCATTTGGAGGCATTTAATGTTCGAGCAAAAACGGCTGATTTTCGACAAAAGAGATAACACCCCCCCCATTACGTCATGCTTCAGAAATGTGGAAAATGGTCCATTTTCAAATGTTTTATTTTTGAACGTCAGTTCACATTTGTAGGTGGATCATCAGTGTTAGAGCTAAAATTAGCATGTTTAAAGTGATTTTCATGCTTCCAGGGGCTCGGGAAGTGAATTAAATACTATTTGGAGGCATTTAATGTTCAATCAAAAACAGCTGATTTTTGACAAAAGAGATAACACCCCCCCATTACGTCATGCTTCAGAAATGTGGAAAATGGTCCGTTTTCAAATGTTTTATTTTTGAACGTCAGTTCACATTTGTAGGTGGATCATCAGTGTTAGAGCTAAAATTAGCATGTTTAAAGTGATTTTCATGCTTCCAGGGGCCCTAAACACAAGATTTATGGAATGGTTAAAAGTGCATGAAAATGGCCAATTTACTCACTCTGAGTTCTCAAAAAGGGTTTCTTCACCCCGGGAAGTTAATTAAATACCATTTGGAGGCATTTAATGTTCGAGCAAAAACGGCTGATTTTCGACAAAAGAGATAACACCCCCCCATTACGTCATGCTTCAGAAATGTGGAAAATGGTCCGTTTTCAAATGTTTTATTTTTGAACGTCAGTTCACATTTGTAGGTGGATCATCAGTGTTAGAGCTAAAATTAGCATGTTTAAAGTGATTTTCATGCTTCCAGGGGCTCGGGAAGTGAATTAAATACTATTTGGAGGCATTTAATGTTCAAGCAAAAACAGCTGATTTTTGACAAAAGAGATAACACCCCCCCATTACGTCATGCTTCAGAAATGTGGAAAATGGTCCGTTTTCAAATGTTTTATTTTTGAACGTCAGTTCACATTTGTAGGTGGATCATCAGTGTTAGAGCTAAAATTAGCATGTTTAAAGTGATTTTCATGCTTCCAGGGGCTCGGGAAGTGAATTAAATACTATTTGGAGGCATTTAATGTTCAAGCAAAAACAGCTGATTTTTGACAAAAGAGATAACACCCCCCCATTACGTCATGCTTCAGAAATGTGGAAAATGGTCCGTTTTCAAATGTTTTATTTTTGAACGTCAGTTCACATTTGTAGGTGGATCATCAGTGTTAGAGCTAAAATTAGCATGTTTAAAGTGATTTTCATGCTTCCAGGGGCCCTAAACACAAGATTTATGGAATGGTTAAAAGTGCATGAAAATGGCCAATTTACTCACTCTGAGTTCTCAAAAAGGGTTTCTTCACCCCGGGAAGTTAATTAAATACCATTTGGAGGCATTTAATGTTCGAGCAAAAACGGCTGATTTTCGACAAAAGAGATAACACCCCCCCATTACGTCATGCTTCAGAAATGTGGAAAATGGTCCGTTTTCAAATGTTTTATTTTGGAACGTCAGTTCACATTTGTAGGTGGATCATCAGTGTTAGAGCTAAAATTAGCATGTTTATAGTGATGTTCATGCTTCCAGGGGCTCGGGAAGTGAATTAAATACTATTTGGAGGCATTTAATGTTCAATCAAAAACAGCTGATTTTTGACAAAAGAGATAACACCCCCCCCATTACGTCATGCTTCAGAAATGTGGAAAATGGTCCGTTTTAAAATGTTTTATTTTTGAACGTCAGTTCACATTTGTAGGTGGATCATCAGTGTTGGAGCTAAAATTAGCATGTTTAAAGTGATTTTCATGCTTCCAGGGGCCCTAAACACAAGATTTATGGAATGGTTAAAAGTGCATGAAAATGGCCAATTTACTCACTCTGAGTTCTCAAAAAGGGTTTCTTCACCCCAGAAAGTTAATTAAATACCATTCGGAGGCATTTAATGTTCGAGCAAAAACGGCTGATTTTCGACAAAAGAGATAACACCCCCCCATTACGTCATGCTTCAGAAATGTGGAAAATGGTCCGTTTTCAAATGTTTTATTTTTGAACGTCAGTTCACATTTGTAGGTGGATCATCAGTATTAGAGCTAAAATTAGCATGTTTAAAGTGATTTTCATGCTTCCAGGGGCTCGGGAAGTGAATTAAATGCTATTTGGAGGCATTTAATGTTCAAGCAAAAACAGCTGATTTTTGACAAAAGAGATAACACCCCCCCATTACGTCATGCTTCAGAAATGTGGAAAATGGTCCGTTTTCAAATGTTTTATTTTTGAACGTCAGTTCACATTTGTAGGTGGATCATCAGTGTTAGAGCTAAAATTAGCATGTTTAAAGTGATTTTCATGCTTCCAGGGGCCCTAAACACAAGATTTATGGAATGGTTAAAAGTGCATGAAAATGGCCAATTTACTCACTCTGAGTTCTCAAAAAGGGTTTCTTCACCCCGGGAAGTTAATTAAATACCATTTGGAGGCATTTAATGTTCGAGCAAAAACGGCTGATTTTCGACAAAAGAGATAACACCCCCCCCATTACGTCATGCTTCAGAAATGTGGAAAATGGTCCGTTTTCAAATGTTTTATTTTTGAACGTCAGTTCACATTTGTAGGTGGATCATCAGTGTTAGAGCTAAAATTAGCATGTTTAAAGTGATTTTCATGCTTCCAGGGGCTCGGGAAGTGAATTAAATACTATTTGGAGGCATTTAATGTTCAATCAAAAACAGCTGATTTTTGACAAAAGAGATAACACCCCCCCATTACGTCATGCTTCAGAAATGTGGAAAATGGTCCGTTTTCAAATGTTTTATTTTTGAACGTCAGTTCACATTTGTAGGTGGATCATCAGTGTTAGAGCTAAAATTAGCATGTTTAAAGTGATTTTCATGCTTCCAGGGGCCCTAAACACAAGATTTATGGAATGGTTAAAAGTGCATGAAAATGGCCAATTTACTCACTCTGAGTTCTCAAAAAGGGTTTCTTCACCCCGGGAAGTTAATTAAATACCATTTGGAGGCATTTAATGTTCGTGCAAAAACGGCTGATTTTCGACAAAAGAGATAACACCCCCCCATTACGTCATGCTTCAGAAATGTGGAAAATGGTCCGTTTTCAAATGTTTTATTTTTGAACGTCAGTTCACATTTGTAGGTGGATCATCAGTGTTAGAGCTAAAATTAGCATGTTTAAAGTGATTTTCATGCTTCCAGGGGCTCGGGAAGTGAATTAAATACTATTTGGAGGCATTTAATGTTCAAGCAAAAACAGCTGATTTTTGACAAAAGAGATAACACCCCCCCATTACGTCATGCTTCAGAAATGTGGAAAATGGTCCGTTTTCAAATGTTTTATTTTTGAACGTCAGTTCACATTTGTAGGTGGATCATCAGTGTTAGAGCTAAAATTAGCATGTTTAAAGTGATTTTCATGCTTCCAGGGGCTCGGGAAGTGAATTAAATACTATTTGGAGGCATTTAATGTTCAAGCAAAAACAGCTGATTTTTGACAAAAGAGATAACACCCCCCCATTACGTCATGCTTCAGAAATGTGGAAAATGGTCCGTTTTCAAATGTTTTATTTTTGAACGTCAGTTCACATTTGTAGGTGGATCATCAGTGTTAGAGCTAAAATTAGCATGTTTAAAGTGATTTTCATGCTTCCAGGGGCCCTAAACACAAGATTTATGGAATGGTTAAAAGTGCATGAAAATGGCCAATTTACTCACTCTGAGTTCTCAAAAAGGGTTTCTTCACCCCGGGAAGTTAATTAAATACCATTTGGAGGCATTTAATGTTCGAGCAAAAACGGCTGATTTTCGACAAAAGAGATAACACCCCCCCATTACGTCATGCTTCAGAAATGTGGAAAATGGTCCGTTTTCAAATGTTTTATTTTTGAACGTCAGTTCACATTTGTAGGTGGATCATCAGTGTTAGAGCTAAAATTAGCAAGTTTAAAGTGATTTTCATGCTTCCAGGGGCCCTAAACACAAGATTTATGGAATGGTTAAAAGTGCATGAAAATGGCCAATTTACTCACTCTGAGTTCTCAAAAAGGGTTTCTTCACCCCGGGAAGTTAATTAAATACCATTTGGAGGCATTTAATGTTCGAGCAAAAACGGCTGATTTTCGACAAAAGAGATAACACCCCCCATTACGTCATGCTTCAGAAATGTGGAAAATGGTCCGTTTTCAAATGTTTTATTTTTGAACGTCAGTTCACATTTGTAGGTGGATCATCAGCGTTAGAGCTAAAATTAGCATGTTTAAAGTGATTTTCATGCTTCCAGGGGCTCGGGAAGTGAATTAAATACTATTTGGAGGCATTTAATGTTCAATCAAAAACAGCTGATTTTTGACAAAAGAGATAACACCCCCCCATTACGTCATGCTTCAGAAATGTGGAAAATGGTCCGTTTTCAGATGTTTTATTTTTGAACGTCAGTTCACATTTGTAGGTGGATCATCAGTGTTAGAGCTAAAATTAGCATGTTTAAAGTGATTTTCATGCTTCCAGGGGCCCTAAACACAAGATTTATGGAATGGTTAAAAGTGCATGAAAATGGCCAATTTACTCACTCTGAGTTCTCAAAAAGGGTTTCTTCACCCCGGGAAGTTAATTAAATACCATTTGGAGGCATTTAATGTTCGAGCAAAAACGGCTGATTTTCGACAAAAGAGATAACACCCCCCCATTACGTCATGCTTCAGAAATGTGGAAAATGGTCCGTTTTCAAATGTTTTATTTTTGAACGTCAGTTCACATTTGTAGGTGGATCATCAGTGTTAGAGCTAAAATTAGCATGTTTAAAGTGATTTTCATGCTTCCAGGGGCCCTAAACACAAGATTTATGGAATGGTTAAAAGTGCATGAAAATGGCCAATTTACTCACTCTGAGTTCTCAAAAAGGGTTTCTTCACCACGGGAAGTTAATTAAATAACATTTGGAGGCATTTAATGTTCGAGCAAAAACGGCTGATTTTCGACAAAAGAGATAACACCCCCCCATTACGTCATGCTTCAGAAATGTGGAAAATGGTCCGTTTTCAAATGTTTTATTTTTGAACATCAGTTCACATTTGTAGGTGGATCATCAGTGTTAGAGCTAAAATTAGCATGTTTAAAGTGATTTTCATGCTTCCAGGGGCTCGGGAAGTGAATTAAATACTATTTGGAGGCATTTAATGTTCAATCAAAAACAGCTGATTTTTGACAAAAGAGATAACACCCCCCCCCATTACGTCATGCTTCAGAAATGTGGAAAATGGTCCGTTTTCAAATGTTTTATTTTTTAACGTCAGTTCACATTTCTAGGTGGATCATCAGTGTTAGAGCTAAAATTAGCATGTTTAAAGTGATTTTCATGCTTCCAGGGGCCCTAAACACAAGATTTATGGAATGGTTAAAAGTGCATGAAAATGGCCAATTTACTCACTCTGAGTTCTCAAAAAAGGGTTTCTTCACCCCGGGAAGTTAATTAAATACCATTTGGAGGCATTTAATGTTCGAGCAAAAACGGCTGATTTTCGACAAAAGAGATAACACCCCCCCATTACGTCATGCTTCAGAAATGTGGAAAATGGTCCGTTTTCAAATGTTTTATTTTTGAACGTCAGTTCACATTTGTAGGTGGATCATCAGTGTTAGAGCTAAAATTAGCATGTTTAAAGTGATTTTCATGCTTCCAGGGGCTCGGGAAGTGAATTAAATACTATTTGGAGGCATTTAATGTTCAAGCAAAAACAGCTGATTTTTGACAAAAGAGATAACACCCCCCCATTACGTCATGCTTCAGAAATGTGGAAAATGGTCCGTTTTCAAATGTTTTATTTTTGAACGTCAGTTCACATTTGTAGGTGGATCATCAGTGTTAGAGCTAAAATTAGCATGTTTAAAGTGATTTTCATGCTTCCAGGGGCTCGGGAAGTGAATTAAATACTATTTGGAGGCATTTAATGTTCAATCAAAAACATCTGATTTTTGACAAAAGAGATAACACCCCCCCATTACGTCATGCTTCAGAAATGTGGAAAATGGTCCGTTTTCAAATGTTTTATTTTTGAAAGTCAGTTCACATTTGTAGGTGGATCATCAGTGTTAGAGCTAAAATTAGCATGTTTAAAGTGATTTTCATGCTTCCAGGGGCCCTAAACACAAGATTTATGGAATGGTTAAAAGTGCATGAAAATGGCCAATTTACTCACTCTGAGTTCTCAAAAAGTGTTTCTTCACCCCGGGAAGTTAATTAAATACCATTTGGAGGCATTTAATGTTCGAGCAGAAACGGCTGATTTTCGACAAAAGAGATAACACCCCCCCCCCCCATTAAGTCATGCTTCAGAAATGTGGAAAACGGTCCGTTTTCAAATGTTTTATTTTGGAACGTCAGTTCACATTTGTAGGTGGATCATCAGTGTTAGAGCTAAAATTAGCATTTTTATAGTGATGTTCATGCTTCCAGGGGCTCGGGAAGTGAATTAAATACTATTTGGAGGCATTTAATGTTCAATCAAAAACAGCTGATTTTTGACAAAAGAGATAACACCCCCCCATTACGCCATGCTTCAGAAATGTGGAAAATGGTCCGTTTTAAAATGTTTTATTTTTTAATGTCAGTTCACATTTGTAGGTGGATCATCAGTGTTGGAGCTAAAATTAGCATGTTTAAAGTGATTTTCATGCTTCCAGGGGCCCTAAACACAAGATTTATGGAATGGTTAAAAGTGCATGAAAATGGCCAATTTACTCACTCTGAGTTCTCAAAAAGGGTTTCTTCACCCCGGGAAGTTAATTAAATACCATTTGGAGGCATTTAATGTTCGAGCAAAAACGGCTGATTTTCGACAAAAGAGATAACACCCCCCCATTACGTCATTCTTCAGAAATGTGGAAAATGGTCCGTTTTCAAATGTTTTATTTTTGAACGTCAGTTCACATTTGTAGGTGGATCATCAGTGTTAGAGCTAAAATTAGCATGTTTAAAGTGATTTTCATGCTTCCAGGGGCCCTAAACACAAGATTTATGGAATGGTTAAAAGTGCATGAAAATGGCCAATTTACTCACTCTGAGTTCTCAAAAAGGGTTTCTTCACCCCGGGAAGTTAATTAAATACCATTTGGAGGCATTTAATGTTCGAGCAAAAACGGCTGATTTTCGACAAAAGAGATAACACCCCCCCATTACGTCATGCTTCAGAAATGTGGAAAATGGTCCGTTTTCAAATGTTTTATTTTTGAACGTCAGTTCACATTTGTAGGTGGATCATCAGTGTTAGAGCTAAAATTAGCATGTTTAAAGTGATTTTCATGCTTCCAGGGGCTCGGGAAGTGAATTAAATACTATTTGGAGGCATTTAATGTTCAATCAAAAACAGCTGATTTTTGACAAAAGAGATAACACCCCCCCATTAAGTCATGCTTCAGAAATGTGGAAAATGGTCCGTTTTCAAATGTTTTATTTTTGAACGTCAGTTCACATTTGTAGGTGGATCATCAGTGTTAGAGCTAAAATTAGCATGTTTAAAGTGATTTTCATGCTTCCAGGGGCCCTAAACACAAGATTTATGGAATGGTTAAAAGTGCATGAAAATGGCCAATTTACTCAATCTGAGTTCTCAAAAAGGGTTTCTTCACCCCGGGAAGGTAATTAAATACCATTTGGAGGCATTTAATGTTCGAGCAAAAACTGCTGATTTTCGACAAAAGAGATAACACCCCCCCATTACGTCATGCTTCAGAAATGTGGAAAATGGTCCGTTTTCAGATGTTTTATTTTTGAACGTCAGTTCACATTTGTAGGTGGATCATCAGTGTTAGAGCTAAAATTAGCATGTTTAAAGTGATTTTCATGCTTCCAGGGGCTCGGGAAGAGAATTAAATACTATTTGGAGGCATTTAATGTTCAAGCAAAAACAGCTGATTTTTGACAAAAGAGATAACACCCCCCCATTACGTCATGCTTCAGAAATGTGGAAAATGGTCCGTTTTTAAATGTTTTATTTTTGAACGTCAGTTCACATTTGTAGGTGGATCATCAGTGTTAGAGCTAAAATTAGCATGTTTAAAGTGATTTTCATGCTTCCAGGGGCTCGGGAAGTGAATTAAATACTATTTGGAGGCATTTAATGTTCAATCAAAAACAGCTGATTTTTGACAAAAGAGATAACACCCCTCCATTACGTCATGCTTCAGAAATGTGGAAAATGGTCCGTTTTAAAATGTTTTATTTTTGAACGTCAGTTCACATTTGTAGGTGGATCATCAGTGTTGGAGCTAAAATTATCATGTTTAAAGTGATTTTCATGCATCCAGGGGCCCTAAACACAAGATTTATGGAATGGTTAAAAGTGCATGAAAATGGCCAATTTACTCACTCTGAGTTCTCAAAAAGGGTTTCTTCACCCCGGGAATTAATTAAATACCATTTGGAGGCATTTAATGTTCGAGCAAAAACGGCTGATTTTCGACAAAAGAGATAACACCCCCCATTACGTCATGCTTCAGAAATGTGGAAAATGGTCCGTTTTCAAATGTTTTATTTTTGAACGTCAGTTCACATTTGTAGGTGGATCATCAGTGTTAGAGCTAAAATTAGCATGTTTAAAGTGATTTTCATGCTTCCAGGGGCTCGGGAAGTGAATTAAATACTATTTGGAGGCATTTAATGTTCAAGCAAAAATAGCTGATTTTTGACAAAAGAGATAACACCCCCCCCATTACGTCATGCTTCAGAAATGTGGAAAATGGTCCGTTTTCAAATGTTTTATTTTTGAACGTCAGTTCACATTTGTAGGTGGATCATCAGTGTTAGAGCTAAAATTAGCATGTTTAAAGTGATTTTCATGCTTCCAGGGGCCCTAAACACAAGATTTATGGAATGGTTAAAAGTGCATGAAAATGGCCAATTTACTCACTCTGAGTTCTCAAAAAGGGTTTCTTCACCCCGGAAGTTAATTAAATACCATTTGGAGGCATTTAATGTTCGAGCAAAAACGGCTGATTTTCGACAAAAGAGATAACACCCCGCCATTACGTCATGCTTCAGAAATGTGGAAAATGGTCAGTTTTCAAATGTTTTATTTTTGAACGTCAGTTCACATTTGTAGGTGGATCATCAGTGTTAGAGCTATAATTAGCATGTTTAAAGTGATTTTCATGCTTCCAGGGGCTCGGGAAGTGAATTAAATACTATTTGGAGGCATTTAATGTTCAACCAAAAACAGCTGATTTTTGACAAAAGAGATAACACCCCCCATTACATCATGCTTCAGAAATGTGGAAAATGGTCCGTTTTCAAATGTTTTATTTTTGAACGTCAGTTCACATTTGTAGGTGGATCATCAGTGTTAGAGCTAAAATTAGCATGTTTAAAGTGATTTTCATGCTTCCAGGGGCCCTAAACACAAGATTTATGGAATGGTTAAAAGTGCATGAAAATGGCCAATTTACTCACTCTGAGTTCTCAAAAAGGGTTTCTTCACCCCTGGAAGTTAATTAAATACCATTTGGAGGCATTTAATGTTCGAGCAAAAACGGCTGATTTTCGACAAAAGAGATAACACCCCCCCATTACGTCATGCTTCAGAAATGTGGAAAATGGTCCATTTTCAAATGTTTTATTTTTGAACGTCAGTTCACATTTGTAGGTGCATCATCAGTGTTAGAGCTAAAATTAGCATGTTTAAAGTGATTTTCACGTTCCAGGGGCTCGGGAAGTGAATTAAATACTATTTGGAGGCATTTAATGTTCAAGCAAAAACAGCTGATTTTTGACAAAAGAGATAACACCACCTCATTACGTCATGCTTCAGAAATGTGGAAAATGGTCCGTTTTCAAATGTTTTATTTTTGAACGTCAGTTCACATTTGTAGGTGGATCATCAGTGTTAGAGCTAAAATTAGCATTTTTAAAGTGATTTTCATGCTTCCAGGGGCCCTAAACACAAGATTTATGGAATGGTTAAAAGTGCATGAAAATGGCCTATTTACTCACTCTGAGTTCTCAAAAAGGGTTTCTTCACCCCGGGAAGTTAATTAAATACCATTTAGAGGCATTTAATGTTCGAGCAAAAACGGCTGATTTTCGACAAAAGAGATAACACCCCCCCATTACGTCATGCTTCAGAAATGTGGAAAATGGTCCGTTTTCAAATGTTTTATTTTTGAACATCAGTTCACATTTGTAGGTGGATCATCAGTGTTAGAGCTAAAATTAGCATGTTTAAAGTGATTTTCATGCTTCCAGGGGCTCGGGAAGTGAATTAAATACTATTTGGAGGCATTTAATGTTCAATCAAAAACAGCTGATTTTTGACAAAAGAGATAACACCCCCCATTACGTCATGCTTCAGAAATGTGGAAAATGGTCCGTTTTCAAATGTTTTATTTTTTAACGTCAGTTCACATTTGTAGGTGGATCATCAGTGTTGGAGCTAAAATTAGCATGTTTAAAGTGATTTTCATGCTTCCAGGGGCCCTAAACACAAGATTTATGGAATGGTTAAAAGTGCATGAAAATGGCCAATTTACTCACTCTGAGTTCTCAAAAAGGGTTTCTTCACCCCGGGAGTTAATTAAATACCATTTGGAGGCATTTAATGTTCGAGCAAAAATGGCTGATTTTCGACAAAAGAGATAACACCCTCCCATTACGTCATGCTTCAGAAATGTGGAAAATGGTCCGTTTTCAAATGTTTTATTTTTGAACGTCAGTTCACATTTGTAGGTGGATCATCAGTGTTAGAGCTAAAATTAGCATGTTTAAAGTGATTTTCATGCTTCCAGGGGCTCGGGAAGTGAATTAAATACTATTTGGAGGCATTTAATGTTCAAGCAAAAACAGCTGATTTTTGACAAAAGAGATAACACCCCCCCATTACGTCATGCTTCAGAAATGTGGAAAATGGTCCGTTTTCAAATGTTTTATTTTTGAACGTCAGTTCACATTTGTAGGTGGATCATCAGTGTTAGAGCTAAAATTAGCATGTTTAAAGTGATTTTCATGCTTCCAGGGGCCCTAAACACAAGATTTATGGAATGGTTAAAAGTGCATGAAAATGGCCAATTTACTCACTCTGAGTTCTCAAAAAGGGTTTCTTCACCCCGGGAAGTTAATTAAATACCATTTGGAGGCATTTAATGTTCGAGCAAAAACGGCTGATTTTCGACAAAAGAGATAACACCCCCCCATTACGTCATGCTTCAGAAATGTGGAAAATGGTCCGTTTTCAAATGTTTTATTTTTGAACGTCAGTTCACATTTGTAGGTGGATCATCAGTGTTAGAGCTAAAATTAGCATGTTTAAAGTGATTTTCATGCTTCCAGGGGCCCTAAACACAAGATTTATGGAATGGTTAAAAGTGCATGAAAATGGCCAATTTACTCACTCTGAGTTCTCAAAAAGGGTTTCTTCACCCCGGGAAGTTAATTAAATACCATTTGGAGGCATTTAATGTTCGAGCAAAAACGGCTGATTTTCGACAAAAGAGATAACACCCCCCATTACGTCATGCTTCAGAAATGTGGAAAATGGTCCGTTTTCAAATGTTTTATTTTTGAACGTCAGTTCACATTTGTAGGTGGATCATCAGTGTTAGAGCTAAAATTAGCATGTTTAAAGTGATTTTCATGCTTCCAGGGGCCCTAAACACAAGATTTATGGAATGGTTAAAAGTGCATGAAAATGGCCAATTTACTCACTCTGAGTTCTCAAAAAGGGTTTCTTCACCCCGGGAAGTTAATTAAATACCATTTGGAGGCATTTAATGTTCGCGCAAAAACGGCTGATTTTCGACAAAAGAGATAACACCCCCCCATTACGTCATGCTTCAGAAATGTGGAAAATGGTCCGTTTTCAAATGTTTTATTTTTGAACGTCAGTTCACATTTGTAGGTGGATCATCAGTGTTAGAGCTAAAATTAGCATGTTTAAAGTGATTTTCATGCTTCCAGGGGCTCGGGAAGTGAATTAAATATTATTTGGAGGCATTTAATGTTCAAGCAAAAACAGCTGATTTTTGACAAAAGAGATAACACCCCCCCATTACGTCATGCTTCAGAAATGTGGAAAATGGTCCGTTTTCAAATGTTTTATTTTTGAACGTCAGTTCACATTTGTAGGTGGATCATCAGTGTTAGAGCTAAAATTAGCATGTTTAAAGTGATTTTCATGCTTCCAGGGGCCCTAAACACAAGATTTATGGAATGGTTAAAAGTGCATGAAAATGGCCAATTTACTCACTCTGAGTTCTCAAAAAGGGTTTCTTCACCTCGGGAAGTTAATTAAATACCATTTGGAGGCATTTAATGTTCGAGCAAAAACGGCTGATTTTCGACAAAAGAGATAACACCCCCCCATTACGTCATGCTTCAGAAATGTGGAAAATGGTCCGTTTTCAAATGTTTTATTTTTGAACGTCAGTTCACATTTGTAGGTGGATCATCAGTGTTAGAGCTAAAATTAGCATGTTTAAAGTGATTTTCATGCTTCCAGGGGCTCGGGAAGTGAATTAAATACTATTTGTAGGCATTTAATGTTCAATCAAAAACAGCTGATTTTTGACAAAAGAGATAACACCCCCCCATTACGTCATGCTTCAGAAATGTGGAAAATGGTCCGTATTCAAATGTTTTATTTTTGAACGTCAGTTCACATTTGTAGGTGGATCATCAGTGTTAGAGCTAAAATTAGCATGTTTAAAGTGATTTTCATGCTTCCAGGGGCTCGGGAAGTGAATTAAATATTATTTGGAGGCATTTAATGTTCAAGCAAAAACAGCTGATTTTTGACAAAAGAGATAACACCCCCCCATTACGTCATGCTTCAGAAATGTGGAAAATGGTCCGTTTTCAAATGTTTTATTTTTGAACGTCAGTTCACATTTGTAGGTGGATCATCAGTGTTAGAGCTAAAATTAGCATGTTTAAAGTGATTTTCATGCTTCCAGGGGCCCTAAACACAAGATTCATGGAATGGTTAAAAGTGCATGAAAATGGCCAATTTACTCACTCTGAGTTCTCAAAAAGGGTTTCTTCACCCCGGGAAGTTAATTAAATACCATTTGGAGGCATTTAATGTTCGAGCAAAAACGGCTGATTTTCGACAAAAGAGATAACACCCCCCCATTACGTCATGCTTCAGAAATGTGGAAAATGGTCCGTTTTCAAATGTTTTATTTTTGAACGTCAGTTCACATTTGTAGGTGGATCATCAGTGTTAGAGCTAAAATTAGCATGTTTAAAGTGATTTTCATGCTTCCAGGGGCTCGGGAAGTGAATTAAATACTATTTGTAGGCATTTAATGTTCAATCAAAAACAGCTGATTTTTGACAAAAGAGATAACACCCCCCCATTACGTCATGCTTCAGAAATGTGGAAAATGGTCCGTATTCAAATGTTTTATTTTTGAACGTCAGTTCACATTTGTAGGTGGATCATCAGTGTTAGAGCTAAAATTAGCATGTTTAAAGTGATTTTCATGCTTCCAGGGGCCCTAAACACAAGATTTATGGAATGGTTAAAAGTGCATGAAAATGGCCAATTTACTCACTCTGAGTTCTCAAAAAGGGTTTCTTCACCCCGGGAAGTTAATTAAATACCATTTGGAGGCATTTAATGTTCGAGCAAAAACGGCTGATTTTCGACAAAAGAGATAACACCCCCCCATTACGTCATGCTTCAGAAATGTGGAAAATGGTCCGTTTTCAAATGTTTTATTTTTGAACGTCAGTTCACATTTGTAGGTGTATCATCAGTGTTAGAGCTAAAATTAGCATGTTTAAAGTGATTTTAATGCTTCCAGGGGCTCGGGAAGTGAATTAAATACTATTTGGAGGCATTTAATGTTCAATCAAAAACAGCTGATTTTTGACAAAAGAGATAACACCCCCCCATTACGTCATGCTTCAGAAATGTGGAAAATGGTCCGTTTTCAAATGTTTTATTTTTTAACGTCAGTTCACATTTGTAGGTGGATCATCAGTGTTAGAGCTAAAATTAGCATGTTTAAAGTGATTTTCATGCTTCCAGGGGCCCTAAACACAAGATTCATGGAATGGTTAAAAGTGCATGAAAATGGCCAATTTACTCACTCTGAGTTCTCAAAAAGGGTTTCTTCACCCCGGGAAGTTAATTAAATACCATTTGGAGGCATTTAATGTTCGAGCAAAAACGGCTGATTTTCGACAAAAGAGATAACACCCCCCCATTACGTCATGCTTCAGAAATGTGGAAAATGGTCCGTTTTCAAATGTTTTATTTTTGAACGTCAGTTCACATTTGTAGGTGGATCATCAGTGTTAAAGCTAAAATTAGCATGTTTAAAGTGATTTTAATGCTTCCAGGGGCTCGGGAAGTGAATTAAATACTATTTGGAGGCATTTAATGTTCAATCAAAAACAGCTGATTTTTGACAAAAGAGATAACACCCCCCCATTACGTCATGCTTCAGAAATGTGGAAAATGGTCCGTTTTCAAATGTTTTATTTTTTAACGTCAGTTCACATTTGTAGGTGGATCATCAGTGTTAGAGCTAAAATTAGCATGTTTAAAGTGATTTTCATGCTTCCAGGGGCCCTAAACACAAGATTTATGGAATGGTTAAAAGTGCATGAAAATGGCCAATTTACTCACTCTGAGTTCTCAAAAAGTGTTTCTTCACCCCGGGAAGTTAATTAAATACCATTTGGAGGCATTTAATGTTCGAGCAGAAACGGCTGATTTTCGACAAAAGAGATAACACCCCCCCCCCATTAAGTCATGCTTCAGAAATGTGGAAAATGGTCCGTTTTCAAATGTTTTATTTTGGAACGTCAGTTCACATTTGTAGGTGGATCATCAGTGTTAGAGCTAAAATTAGCATTTTTATAGTGATGTTCATGCTTCCAGGGGTCGGGAAGTGAATTAAATACTATTTGGAGGCATTTAATGTTCAATCAAAAACAGCTGATTTTTGACAAAAGAGATAACACCCCCCCATTACGTCATGCTTCAGAAATGTGGAAAATGGTCCGTTTTAAAATGTTTTATTTTTGAATGTCAGTTCACATTTGTAGGTGGATCATCAGTGTTGGAGCTAAAATTAGCATGTTTAAAGTGATTTTCATGCTTCCAGGGGCCCTAAACACAAGATTTATGGAATGGTTAAAAGTGCATGAAAATGGCCAATTTACTCACTCTGAGTTCTCAAAAAGGGTTTCTTCACCCCGGGAAGTTAATTAAATACCATTTGGAGGCATTTAATGTTCGAGCAAAAACGCCTGATTTTCGACAAAAGAGATAACACCCCCTCATTACGTCATTCTTCAGAAATGTGGAAAATGGTCCGTTTTCAAATGTTTTATTTTTGAACGTCAGTTCACATTTGTAGGTGGATCATCAGTGTTAGAGCTAAAATTAGCATGTTTAAAGTGATTTTCATGCTTCCAGGGGCTCGGGAAGTGAATTAAATACTATTTGGAGGCATTTAATGTTCAAGCAAAAACAGCTGATTTTTGACAAAAGAGATAACACCCCCCCAGTACGTCATGCTTCAGAAATGTGGAAAATGGTCCGTTTTCAAATGTTTTATTTTTGAACGTCAGTTCACATTTGTAGGTGGATCATCAGTGTTAGAGCTAAAATTAGCATGTTTAAAGTGATTTTCATGCTTCCAAGGGCCCTAAACACAAGATTTATGGAATGGTTAAAAGTGCATGAAAATGGCCAATTTACTCACTCTGAGTTCTCAAAAAGGGTTTCTTCACCCCGGGAAGTTAATTAAATACCATTTGGAGGCATTTAATGTTCGAGCAAAAACGGCTGATTTTTGACAAAAGAGATAACACCCCCCCATTACGTCATGCTTCAGAAATGTGGAAAATGGTCCGTTTTCAAATGTTTTATTTTTGAACGTCAGTTCACATTTGTAGGTGGATCATCAGTGTTAGAGCTAAAATTAGCATGTTTAAAGTGATTTTCATGCTTCCAGGGGCTCGGGAAGTGAATTAAATACTATTTGGAGGCATTTAATGTTCAATCAAAAACAGCTGATTTTTGACAAAAGAGATAACACCCCCCCATTAAGTCATGCTTCAGAAATGTGGAAAATGGTCCGTTTTCAAATGTTTTATTTTTGAACGTCAGTTCACATTTGTAGGTGGATCATCAGTGTTAGAGCTAAAATTAGCATGTTTAAAGTGATTTTCATGCTTCCAGGGGCCCTAAACACAAGATTTATGGAATGGTTAAAAGTGCATGAAAATGGCCAATTTACTCAATCTGAGTTCTCAAAAAGGGTTTCTTCACCCCGGGAAGTTAATTAAATACCATTTGGAGGCATTTAATGTTCGAGCAAAAACGGCTGATTTTCGACAAAAGAGATAACACCCCCCATTACGTCATGCTTCAGAAATGTGGAAAATGGTCCGTTTTCAGATGTTTTATTTTTGAACGTCAGTTCACATTTGTAGGTGGATCATCAGTGTTAGAGCTAAAATTAGCATGTTTAAAGTGATTTTCATGCTTCCAGGGGCTCGGGAAGTGAATTAAATTTTATTTGGAGGCATTTAATGTTCAAGCAAAAACAGCTGATTTTTGACAAAAGAGATAACACCCCCCCATTACGTCATGCTTCAGAAATGTGGAAAATGGTCCGTTTTCAAATGTTTTATTTTTGAACGTCAGTTCACATTTGTAGGTGGATCATCAGTGTTAGAGCTAAAATTAGCATGTTTAAAGTGATTTTCATGCTTCCAGGGGCCCTAAACACAAGATTTATGGAATGGTTAAAAGTGCATGAAAATGGCCAATTTACTCACTCTGAGTTCTCAAAAAGGGTTTCTTCACCCCGGGAGTTAATTAAATACCATTTGGAGGCATTTAATGTTCGAGCAAAAACGGCAGATTTTCGACAAAAGAGATAACACCCCCCATTACGTCATGCTTCAGAAATGTGGAAAATGGTCCGTTTTCAAATGTTTTATTTTTGAACGTCAGTTCACATTTGTAGGTGGATCATCAGTGTTAGAGCTAAAATTAGCATGTTTAAAGTGATTTTCATGCTTCCAGGGGCTCGGGAAGTGAATTAAATACTATTTGGAGGCATTTAATGTTCAAGCAAAAACAGCTGATTTTTGACAAAAGAGATAACACCCCCCCCATTACGTCATGCTTCAGAAATGTGGAAAATGGTCCGTTTTCAAATGTTTTATTTTTGAACGTCAGTTCAGATTTGTAGGTGGATCATCAGTGTTAGAGCTAAAATTAGCATGTTTAAAGTGATTTTCATGCTTCCAGGGGCCCTAAACACAAGATTTATGGAATGGTTAAAAGTGCATGAAAATGGCCAATTTACTCAATCTGAGTTCTCAAAAAGGGTTTCTTCACCCCGGGAAGTTAATTAAATACCATTTGGAGGCATTTAATGTTCGAGCAAAAACGGCTGATTTTCGACAAAAGAGATAACACCCCCCATTACGTCATGCTTCAGAAATGTGGAAAATGGTCCGTTTTCAAATGTTTTATTTTTGAACGTCAGTTCACATTTGTAGGTGGATCATCAGTGTTAGAGCTAAAATTAGCATGTTTAAAGTGATTTTCATGCTTCCAGGGGCTCGGGAAGTGAATTAAATACTATTTGGAGGCATTTAATGTTCAAGCAAAAACAGCTGATTTTTGACAAAAGAGATAACACCCCCCCATTACGTCATGCTTCAGAAATGTGGAAAATGGTCCGTTTTCAAATGTTTTATTTTTGAACGTCAGTTCAGATTTGTAGGTGGATCATCAGTGTTAGAGCTAAAATTAGCATGTTTAAAGTGATTTTCATGCTTCCAGGGGCCCTAAACACAAGATTTATGGAATGGTTAAAAGTGCATGAAAATGGCCAATTTACTCAATCTGAGTTCTCAAAAAGGGTTTCTTCACCCCGGGAAGTTAATTAAATACCATTTGGAGGCATTTAATGTTCGAGCAAAAACGGCTGATTTTCGACAAAAGAGATAACACCCCCCATTACGTCATGCTTCAGAAATGTGGAAAATGGTCCGTTTTCAAATGTTTTATTTTTGAACGTCAGTTCACATTTGTAGGTGGATCATCAGTGTTAGAGCTAAAATTAGCATGTTTAAAGTGATTTTCATGCTTCCAGGGGCTCGGTAAGTGAATTAAATACTATTTGGAGGCATTTAATGTTCAATCAAAAACAGCTGATTTTTTACAAAAGAGATAACACCCCCCCATTACGTCATGCTTCAGAAATGTGGAAAATGGTCCGTTTTCAAATGTTTTATTTTTGAACGTCAGTTCACATTTGTAGGTGGATCATCAGTGTTAGAGCTAAAATTAGCATGTTTAAAGTGATTTTCATGCTTCCAGGGGCCCTAAACACAAGATTTATGGAATGGTTAAAAGTGCATGAAAATGGCCAATTTACTCACTCTGAGTTCTCAAAAAGGGTTTCTTCACCCCGGAAGTTAATTAAATACCATTTGGAGGCATTTAATGTTCGAGCAAAAACGGCTGATTTTCGACAAAAGAGATAACACCCCGCCATTACGTCATGCTTCAGAAATGTGGAAAATGGTCAGTTTTCAAATGTTTTATTTTTGAACGTCAGTTCACATTTGTAGGTGGATCATCAGTGTTAGAGCTATAATTAGCATGTTTAAAGTGATTTTCATGCTTCCAGGGGCTCGGGAAGTGAATTAAATACTATTTGGAGGCATTTAATGTTCAACCAAAAACAGCTGATTTTTGACAAAAGAGATAACACCCCCCATTACATCATGCTTCAGAAATGTGGAAAATGGTCCGTTTTCAAATGTTTTATTTTTGAACGTCAGTTCACATTTGTAGGTGGATCATCAGTGTTAGAGCTAAAATTAGCATGTTTAAAGTGATTTTCATGCTTCCAGGGGCCCTAAACACAAGATTTATGGAATGGTTAAAAGTGCATGAAAATGGCCAATTTACTCACTCTGAGTTCTCACAAAGGGTTTCTTCACCCCGGAAGTTAATTAAATACCATTTGGAGGCATTTAATGTTCGAGCAAAAACGGCTGATTTTCGACAAAAGAGATAACACCCCGCCATTACGTCATGCTTCAGAAATGTGGAAAATGGTCAGTTTTCAAATGTTTTATTTTTGAATGTCAGTTCACATTTGTAGGTGGATCATCAGTGTTAGAGCTATAATTAGCATGTTTAAAGTGATTTTCATGCTTCCAGGGGCTCGGGAAGTGAATTAAATACTATTTGGAGGCATTTAATGTTCAACCAAAAACAGCTGATTTTTGACAAAAGAGATAACATCCCCCATTACATCATGCTTCAGAAATGTGGAAAATGGTCCGTTTTCAAATGTTTTATTTTTGAACGTCAGTTCACATTTGTAGGTGGATCATCAGTGTTAGAGCTAAAATTAGCATGTTTAAAGTGATTTTCATGCTTCCAGGGGCCCTAAACACAAGATTTATGGAATGGTTAAAAGTGCATGAAAATGGCCAATTTACTCACTCTGAGTTCTCAAAAAGGGTTTCTTCACCCCTGGAAGTTAATTAAATACCATTTGGAGGCATTTAATGTTCGAGCAAAAACAGCTGATTTTCGACAAAAGAGATAACACCCCCCCATTACGTCATGCTTCAGAAATGTGGAAAATGGTCCGTTTTCAAATGTTTTATTTTTGAACGTCAGTTCACATTTGTAGGTGCATCATCAGTGTTAGAGCTAAAATTAGCATGTTTAAAGTGATTTTCATGCTTCCAGGGGCTCGGGAAGTGAATTAAATACTATTTGGAGGCATTTAATGTTCAAGCAAAAACAGCTGATTTTTGACAAAAGAGATAACACCCCCTCATTACGTCATGCTTCAGAAATGTGGAAAATGGTCCGTTTTCAAATGTTTTATTTTTGAACGTCAGTTCACATTTGTAGGTGGATCATCAGTGTTAGAGCTAAAATTAGCATTTTTAAAGTGATTTTCATGCTTCCAGGGGCCCTAAACACAAGATTTATGGAATGGTTAAAAGTGCATGAAAATGGCCAATTTACTCACTCTGAGTTCTCAAAAAGGGTTTCTTCACCCCGGGAAGTTAATTGAATACCATTTGGAGGCATTTAATGTTCGAGCAAAAACGGCAGATTTTCGACAAAAGAGATAACACCCCCCATTACGTCATGCTTCAGAAATGTGGAAAATGGTCCGTTTTCAAATGTTTTATTTTTTAACGTCAGTTCACATTTGTAGGTGGATCATCAGTGTTGGAGCTAAAATTAGCATGTTTAAAGTGATTTTCATGCTTCCAGGGGCCCTAAACACAAGATTTATGGAATGGTTAAAAGTGCATGAAAATGGCCAATTTACTCACTCGGAGTTCTCAAAAAGGGTTTCTTCACCCCGGGAGTTAATTAAATACCATTTGGAGGCATTTAATGTTCGAGCAAAAATGGCTGATTTTCGACAAAAGAGATAACACCCTCCCATTACGTCATGCTTCAGAAATGTGGAAAATGGTCCATTTTCAAATGTTTTATTTTTGAACGTCAGTTCACATTTGTAGGTGGATCATCAGTCTTAGAGCTAAAATTAGCATGTTTAATGTGATTTTCATGCTTCCAGAGGCCCTAAACACAAGATTTATGGAATGGTTAAAAGTGCATGAAAATGGCCAATTTACTCACTCTGAGTTCTCAAAAAGGGTTTCTTCACCCCGGGAAGTTAATTGAATACCATTTGGAGGCATTTAATGTTCGAGCAAAAACGGCTGATTTTCGACAAAAGAGATAACACCCCCCCATTACGTCATGCTTCAGAAATGTGGAAAATGGTCCGTTTTCAAATGTTTTATTTTTGAACGTCAGTTCACATTTGTAGGTGGATCATCAGTGTTAGAGCTAAAATTAGCATGTTTAAAGTGATTTTCATGCTTCCAGGGGCTCGGGAAGTGAATTAAATACTATTTGGAGGCATTTAATGTTCAAGCAAAAACAGCTGATTTTTGACAAAAGAGATAACACCCCCCCATTACGTCATGCTTCAGAAATGTGGAAAATGGTCCGTATTCAAATGTTTTATTTTTGAACGTCAGTTCACATTTGTAGGTGGATCATCAGTGTTAGAGCTAAAATTAGCATGTTTAAAGTGATTTTCATGCTTCCAGGGGCCCTAAACACAAGATTTATGGAATGGTTAAAAGTGCATGAAAATGGCCAATTTACTCACTCTGAGTTCTCAAAAAGGGTTTCTTCACCCCGGGAAGTTAATTAAATACCATTTGGAGGCATTTAATGTTCGAGCAAAAACGGCTGATTTTCGACAAAAGAGATAACACCCCCCCATTACGTCATGCTTCAGAAATGTGGAAAATGGTCCGTTTTCAAATGTTTTATTTTTGAACGTCAGTTCACATTTGTAGGTGGATCATCAGTGTTAGAGCTAAAATTAGCATGTTTAAAGTGATTTTAATGCTTCCAGGGGCTCGGGAAGTGAATTAAATACTATTTGGAGGCATTTAATGTTCAACCAAAAACAGCTGATTTTTGACAAAAGAGATAACACCCTCCCATTACGTCATGCTTCAGAAATGTGGAAAATGGTCCGTTTTCAAATGTTTTATTTTTGAACGTCAGTTCACATTTGTAGGTGGATCATCAGTGTTAGAGCTAAAATTAGGATGTTTAAAGTGATTTTCATGCTTCCAGAGGCCCTAAACACAAGATTTATGGAATGGTTAAAAGTGCATGAAAATGGCCAATTTACTCACTCTGAGTTCTCAAAAAGGGTTTCTTCACCCCGGGAAGTTAATTGAATACCATTTGGAGGCATTTAATGTTCGAGCAAAAACGGCTGATTTTCGACAAAAGAGATAACACCCCCCCATTACGTCATGCTTCAGAAATGTGGAAAATGGTCCGTTTTCAAATGTTTTATTTTTGAACATCAGTTCACATTTGTAGGTGGATCATCAGTGTTAGAGCTAAAATTAGCATGTTTAAAGTGATTTTCATACTTCCAGGGGCTCGGGAAGTGAATTAAATACTATTTGGAGGCATTTAATGTTCAATCAAAAACAGCTGATTTTTGACAAAAGAGATAACACCCCCCATTACGTCATGCTTCAGAAATGTGGAAAATGGTCCGTTTTCAAATGTTTTATTTTTGAACGTCAGTTCACATTTGTAGGTGGATCATCAGTGTTAGAGCTAAAGTTAGCATGTTTAAAGTGATTTTCATGCTTCCAGGGGCCCTAAACACAAGATTTATGGAATGGTTAAAAGTGCATGAAAATGGCCAATTTACTCACTCTGAGTTCTCAAAAAGGGTTTCTTCACCCCGGGAAGTTAATTAAATACCATTTGGAGGCATTTAATGTTCGAGCAAAAACGGCTGATTTTCGACAAAAGAGATAACACCCCCCATTACGTCATGCTTCAGAAATGTGGAAAATGGTCCGTTTTCAAATGTTTTATTTTTGAACGTCAGTTCACATTTGTAGGTGGATCATCAGTGTTAGAGCTAAAATTAGCATGTTTAATGTGATTTTCATGCTTCCAGGGGCCCTAAACACAAGATTTATGGAATGGTTAAAAGTGCATGAAAATGGCCAATTTACTCACTCTGAGTTCTCAAAAAGGGTTTCTTCACCCCGGGAAGTTAATTAAATACCATTTGGAGGCATTTAATGTTCGCGCAAAAACGGCTGATTTTCGACAAAAGAGATAACACCCCCCCATTACGTCATGCTTCAGAAATGTGGAAAATGGTCCGTTTTCAAATGTTTTATTTTTGAACGTCAGTTCACATTTGTAGGTGGATCATCAGTGTTAGAGCTAAAATTAGCATGTTTAAAGTGATTTTCATGCTTCCAGGGGCTCGGGAAGTTAATTAAATACCATTTGGAGACATTTAATGTTCGAGCAAAAACGGCTGATTTTCGACAAAAGAGATAACACCCCCCCATTACGTCATGCTTCAGAAATGTGGAAAATGGTCCGTTTTCAAATGTTTTATTTTTGAACGTCAGTTCACATTTGTAGGTGGATCATCAGTGTTAGAGCTAAAATTAGCATGTTTAAAGTGATTTTCATGCTTCCAGGGGCCCTAAACACAAGATTTATGGAATGGTTAAAAGTGCATGAAAATGGCCAATTTACTCACTCTGAGTTCTCAAAAAGGGTTTCTTCACCTCGGGAAGTTAATTAAATACCATTTGGAGGCATTTAATGTTCGAGCAAAAACGGCTGATTTTCGACAAAAGAGATAACACCCCCCCATTACGTCATGCTTCAGAAATGTGGAAAATAGTCCGTTTTCAAATGTTTTATTTTTGAACGTCAGTTCACATTTGTAGGTGGATCATCAGTGTTAGAGCTAAAATTAGCATGTTTAAAGTGATTTTCATGCTTCCAGGGGCTCGGGAAGTGAATTAAATACTATTTGTAGGCATTTAATGTTCAATCAAAAACAGCTGATTTTTGACAAAAGAGATAACACCCCCCCATTACGTCATTCTTCAGAAATGTGGAAAATGGTCCGTTTTCAAATGTTTTATTTTTGAACGTCAGTTCACATTTGTAGGTGGATCATCAGTGGTAGAGCTAAAATTAGCATGTTTAAAGTGATTTTCATGCTTCCAGGGGCCCTAAACACAAGATTTATGGAATGGTTAAAAGTGCATGAAAATGGCCAATTTACTCACTCTGAGTTCTCAAAAAGGGTTTCTTCACCCCGGAAGTTAATTAAATACCATTTGGAGGCATTTAATGTTCGAGCAAAAACGGCTGATTTTCGACAAAAGAGATAACACCCCCCCATTACGTCATGCTTCAGAAATGTGGAAAATGGTCCGTTTTCAAATGTTTTATTTTTGAATGTCAGTTCACATTTGTAGGTGGATCATCAGTGTTAGAGCCAAAATTAGCATGTTTAAAGTGATTTTCATGCTTCCAGGGGCTCGGGAAGTGAATTAAATACTATTTGGAGGCATTTAATGTTCAATCAAAAACAGCTGATTTTTGACAAAAGAGATAACACCCCCCCATTACGTCATGCTTCAGAAATGTGGAAAATGGTCCGTATTCAAATGTTTTATTTTTGAACGTCAGTTCACATTTGTAGGTGGATCATCAGTGTTAGAGCTAAAATTAGCATGTTTAAAGTGATTTTCATGCTTCCAGGGGCCCTAAACACAAGATTTATGGAATGGTTAAAAGTGCATGAAAATGGCCAATTTACTCACTCTGAGTTCTCAAAAAGGGTTTCTTCACCCCGGGAAGTTAATTAAATACCATTTGGAGGCATTTAATGTTCGAGCAAAAACGGCTGATTTTCGACAAAAGAGATAACACCCCCCCCATTACGTCATGCTTCAGAAATGTGGAAAATGGTCCGTTTTCAAATGTTTTATTTTTGAACATCAGTTCACATTTGTAGGTGGATCATCAGTGTTAGAGCTAAAATTAGCATGTTTAAAGTGATTTTCATACTTCCAGGGGCTCGGGAAGTGAATTAAATACTATTTGGAGGCATTTAATGTTCAATCAAAAACAGCTGATTTTTGACAAAAGAGATAACACCCCCCATTACGTCATGCTTCAGAAATGTGGAAAATGGTCCGTTTTCAAATGTTTTATTTTTTAACGTCAGTTCACATTTGTAGGTGGATCATCAGTGTTGGAGCTAAAATTAGCATGTTTAAAGTGATTTTCATGCTTCCAGGGGCCCTAAACACAAAATTTATGGAAGGGTTAAAAGTGCATGAAAATGGCCAATTTACTCACTCTGAGTTCTCAAAAAGGGTTTCTTCACCCCGGGAGTTAATTAAATACCATTTGGAGGCATTTAATGTTCGAGCAAAAACGGCTGATTTTCGACAAAAGAGATAACACCCCGCCATTACGTCATGCTTCAGAAATGTGGAAAATGGTCAGTTTTCAAATGTTTTATTTTTGAACGTCAGTTCACATTTGTAGGTGGATCATCAGTGTTAGAGCTATAATTAGCATGTTTAAAGTGATTTTCATGCTTCCAGGGGCTCGGGAAGTGAATTAAATACTATTTGGAGGCATTTAATGTTCAACCAAAAACAGCTGATTTTTGACAAAAGAGATAACACCCCCCATTACATCATGCTTCAGAAATGTGGAAAATGGTCCGTTTTCAAATGTTTTATTTTTGAACGTCAGTTCACATTTGTAGGTGGATCATCAGTGTTAGAGCTAAAATTAGCATGTTTAAAGTGATTTTCATGCTTCCAGGGGCCCTAAACACAAGATTTATGGAATGGTTAAAAGTGCATGAAAATGGCCAATTTACTCACTCTGAGTTCTCAAAAAGGGTTTCTTCACCCCTGGAAGTTAATTAAATACCATTTGGAGGCATTTAATGTTCGAGCAAAAACAGCTGATTTTCGACAAAAGAGATAACACCCCCCCATTACGTCATGCTTCAGAAATGTGGAAAATGGTCCGTTTTCAAATGTTTTATTTTTGAACGTCAGTTCACATTTGTAGGTGCATCATCAGTGTTAGAGCTAAAATTAGCATGTTTAAAGTGATTTTCATGCTTCCAGGGGCTCGGGAAGTGAATTAAATACTATTTGGAGGCATTTAATGTTCAAGCAAAAACAGCTGATTTTTGACAAAAGAGATAACACCCCCTCATTACGTCATGCTTCAGAAATGTGGAAAATGGTCCGTTTTCAAATGTTTTATTTTTGAACGTCAGTTCACATTTGTAGGTGGATCATCAGTGTTAGAGCTAAAATTAGCATTTTTAAAGTGATTTTCATGCTTCCAGGGGCCCTAAACACAAGATTTATGGAATGGTTAAAAGTGCATGAAAATGGCCAATTTACTCACTCTGAGTTCTCAAAAAGGGTTTCTTCACCCCGGGAAGTTAATTAAATACCATTTGGAGGCATTTAATGTTCGAGCAAAAACGGCTGATTTTCGACAAAAGAGATAACACCCCCCCATTACGTCATGCTTCAGAAATGTGGAAAATGGTCCGTTTTCAAATGTTTTATTTTTGAACGTCAGTTCACATTTGTAGGTGGATCATCAGTGTTAGAGCTATAATTAGCATGTTTAAAGTGATTTTCATGCTTCCAGGGGCTCGGGAAGTGAATTAAATACTATTTGGAGGCATTTAATGTTCAACCAAAAACAGCTGATTTTTGACAAAAGAGATAACACCCCCCATTACATCATGCTTCAGAAATGTGGAAAATGGTCCGTTTTCAAATGTTTTATTTTTGAACGTCAGTTCACATTTGTAGGTGGATCATCAGTGTTAGAGCTAAAATTAGCATGTTTAAAGTGATTTTCATGCTTCCAGGGGCCCTAAACACAAGATTTATGGAATGGTTAAAAGTGCATGAAAATGGCCAATTTACTCACTCTGAGTTCTCACAAAGGGTTTCTTCACCCCGGAAGTTAATTAAATACCATTTGGAGGCATTTAATGTTCGAGCAAAAACGGCTGATTTTCGACAAAAGAGATAACACCCCGCCATTACGTCATGCTTCAGAAATGTGGAAAATGGTCAGTTTTCAAATGTTTTATTTTTGAATGTCAGTTCACATTTGTAGGTGGATCATCAGTGTTAGAGCTATAATTAGCATGTTTAAAGTGATTTTCATGCTTCCAGGGGCTCGGGAAGTGAATTAAATACTATTTGGAGGCATTTAATGTTCAACCAAAAACAGCTGATTTTTGACAAAAGAGATAACATCCCCCATTACATCATGCTTCAGAAATGTGGAAAATGGTCCGTTTTCAAATGTTTTATTTTTGAACGTCAGTTCACATTTGTAGGTGGATCATCAGTGTTAGAGCTAAAATTAGCATGTTTAAAGTGATTTTCATGCTTCCAGGGGCCCTAAACACAAGATTTATGGAATGGTTAAAAGTGCATGAAAATGGCCAATTTACTCACTCTGAGTTCTCAAAAAGGGTTTCTTCACCCCTGGAAGTTAATTAAATACCATTTGGAGGCATTTAATGTTCGAGCAAAAACAGCTGATTTTCGACAAAAGAGATAACACCCCCCCATTACGTCATGCTTCAGAAATGTGGAAAATGGTCCGTTTTCAAATGTTTTATTTTTGAACGTCAGTTCACATTTGTAGGTGCATCATCAGTGTTAGAGCTAAAATTAGCATGTTTAAAGTGATTTTCATGCTTCCAGGGGCTCGGGAAGTGAATTAAATACTATTTGGAGGCATTTAATGTTCAAGCAAAAACAGCTGATTTTTGACAAAAGAGATAACACCCCCTCATTACGTCATGCTTCAGAAATGTGGAAAATGGTCCGTTTTCAAATGATTTATTTTTGAACGTCAGTTCACATTTGTAGGTGGATCATCAGTGTTAGAGCTAAAATTAGCATTTTTAAAGTGATTTTCATGCTTCCAGGGGCCCTAAACACAAGATTTATGGAATGGTTAAAAGTGCATGAAAATGGCCAATTTACTCACTCTGAGTTCTCAAAAAGGGTTTCTTCACCCCGGGAAGTTAATTGAATACCATTTGGAGGCATTTAATGTTCGAGCAAAAACGGCAGATTTTCGACAAAAGAGATAACACCCCCCATTACGTCATGCTTCAGAAATGTGGAAAATGGTCCGTTTTCAAATGTTTTATTTTTTAACGTCAGTTCACATTTGTAGGTGGATCATCAGTGTTGGAGCTAAAATTAGCATGTTTAAAGTGATTTTCATGCTTCCAGGGGCCCTAAACACAAGATTTATGGAATGGTTAAAAGTGCATGAAAATGGCCAATTTACTCACTCGGAGTTCTCAAAAAGGGTTTCTTCACCCCGGGAGTTAATTAAATACCATTTGGAGGCATTTAATGTTCGAGCAAAAATGGCTGATTTTCGACAAAAGAGATAACACCCTCCCATTACGTCATGCTTCAGAAATGTGGAAAATGGTCCATTTTCAAATGTTTTATTTTTGAACGTCAGTTCACATTTGTAGGTGGATCATCAGTCTTAGAGCTAAAATTAGCATGTTTAATGTGATTTTCATGCTTCCAGAGGCCCTAAACACAAGATTTATGGAATGGTTAAAAGTGCATGAAAATGGCCAATTTACTCACTCTGAGTTCTCAAAAAGGGTTTCTTCACCCCGGGAAGTTAATTGAATACCATTTGGAGGCATTTAATGTTCGAGCAAAAACGGCTGATTTTCGACAAACGAGATAACACCCCCCCATTACGTCATGCTTCAGAAATGTGGAAAATGGTCCGTTTTCAAATGTTTTATTTTTGAACGTCAGTTCACATTTGTAGGTGGATCATCAGTGTTAGAGCTAAAATTAGCATGTTTAAAGTGATTTTCATGCTTCCAGGGGCTCGGGAAGTGAATTAAATACTATTTGGAGGCATTTAATGTTCAAGCAAAAACAGCTGATTTTTGACAAAAGAGATAACACCCCCCCATTACGTCATGCTTCAGAAATGTGGAAAATGGTCCGTATTCAAATGTTTTATTTTTGAACGTCAGTTCACATTTGTAGGTGGATCATCAGTGTTAGAGCTAAAATTAGCATGTTTAAAGTGATTTTCATGCTTCCAGGGGCCCTAAACACAAGATTTATGGAATGGTTAAAAGTGCATGAAAATGGCCAATTTACTCACTCTGAGTTCTCAAAAAGGGTTTCTTCACCCCGGGAAGTTAATTAAATACCATTTGGAGGCATTTAATGTTCGAGCAAAAACGGCTGATTTTCGACAAAAGAGATAACACCCCCCCATTACGTCATGCTTCAGAAATGTGGAAAATGGTCCGTTTTCAAATGTTTTATTTTTGAACGTCAGTTCACATTTGTAGGTGGATCATCAGTGTTAGAGCTAAAATTAGCATGTTTAAAGTGATTTTAATGCTTCCAGGGGCTCGGGAAGTGAATTAAATACTATTTGGAGGCATTTAATGTTCAACCAAAAACAGCTGATTTTTGACAAAAGAGATAACACCCTCCCATTACGTCATGCTTCAGAAATGTGGAAAATGGTCCGTTTTCAAATGTTTTATTTTTGAACGTCAGTTCACATTTGTAGGTGGATCATCAGTGTTAGAGCTAAAATTAGGATGTTTAAAGTGATTTTCATGCTTCCAGAGGCCCTAAACACAAGATTTATGGAATGGTTAAAAGTGCATGAAAATGGCCAATTTACTCACTCTGAGTTCTCAAAAAGGGTTTCTTCACCCCGGGAAGTTAATTGAATACCATTTGGAGGCATTTAATGTTCGAGCAAAAACGGCTGATTTTCGACAAAAGAGATAACACCCCCCCATTACGTCATGCTTCAGAAATGTGGAAAATGGTCCGTTTTCAAATGTTTTATTTTTGAACATCAGTTCACATTTGTAGGTGGATCATCAGTGTTAGAGCTAAAATTAGCATGTTTAAAGTGATTTTCATACTTCCAGGGGCTCGGGAAGTGAATTAAATACTATTTGGAGGCATTTAATGTTCAATCAAAAACAGCTGATTTTTGACAAAAGAGATAACACCCCCCATTACGTCATGCTTCAGAAATGTGGAAAATGGTCCGTTTTCAAATGTTTTATTTTTGAACGTCAGTTCACATTTGTAGGTGGATCATCAGTGTTAGAGCTAAAGTTAGCATGTTTAAAGTGATTTTCATGCTTCCAGGGGCCCTAAACACAAGATTTATGGAATGGTTAAAAGTGCATGAAAATGGCCAATTTACTCACTCTGAGTTCTCAAAAAGGGTTTCTTCACCCCGGGAAGTTAATTAAATACCATTTGGAGGCATTTAATGTTCGAGCAAAAACGGCTGATTTTCGACAAAAGAGATAACACCCCCCATTACGTCATGCTTCAGAAATGTGGAAAATGGTCCGTTTTCAAATGTTTTATTTTTGAACGTCAGTTCACATTTGTAGGTGGATCATCAGTGTTAGAGCTAAAATTAGCATGTTTAATGTGATTTTCATGCTTCCAGGGGCCCTAAACACAAGATTTATGGAATGGTTAAAAGTGCATGAAAATGGCCAATTTACTCACTCTGAGTTCTCAAAAAGGGTTTCTTCACCCCGGGAAGTTAATTAAATACCATTTGGAGGCATTTAATGTTCGCGCAAAAACGGCTGATTTTCGACAAAAGAGATAACACCCCCCCATTACGTCATGCTTCAGAAATGTGGAAAATGGTCCGTTTTCAAATGTTTTATTTTTGAACGTCAGTTCACATTTGTAGGTGGATCATCAGTGTTAGAGCTAAAATTAGCATGTTTAAAGTGATTTTCATGCTTCCAGGGGCTCGGGAAGTTAATTAAATACCATTTGGAGGCATTTAATGTTCGAGCAAAAACGGCTGATTTTCGACAAAAGAGATAACACCCCCCCATTACGTCATGCTTCAGAAATGTGGAAAATGGTCCGTTTTCAAATGTTTTATTTTTGAACGTCAGTTCACATTTGTAGGTGGATCATCAGTGTTAGAGCTAAAATTAGCATGTTTAAAGTGATTTTCATGCTTCCAGGGGCCCTAAACACAAGATTTATGGAATGGTTAAAAGTGCATGAAAATGGCCAATTTACTCACTCTGAGTTCTCAAAAAGGGTTTCTTCACCTCGGGAAGTTAATTAAATACCATTTGGAGGCATTTAATGTTCGAGCAAAAACGGCTGATTTTCGACAAAAGAGATAACACCCCCCCATTACGTCATGCTTCAGAAATGTGGAAAATAGTCCGTTTTCAAATGTTTTATTTTTGAACGTCAGTTCACATTTGTAGGTGGATCATCAGTGTTAGAGCTAAAATTAGCATGTTTAAAGTGATTTTCATGCTTCCAGGGGCTCGGGAAGTGAATTAAATACTATTTGTAGGCATTTAATGTTCAATCAAAAACAGCTGATTTTTGACAAAAGAGATAACACCCCCCCATTACGTCATGCTTCAGAAATGTGGAAAATGGTCCGTTTTCAAATGTTTTATTTTTGAACGTCAGTTCACATTTGTAGGTGGATCATCAGTGGTAGAGCTAAAATTAGCATGTTTAAAGTGATTTTCATGCTTCCAGGGGCCCTAAACACAAGATTTATGGAATGGTTAAAAGTGCATGAAAATGGCCAATTTACTCACTCTGAGTTCTCAAAAAGGGTTTCTTCACCCCGGAAGTTAATTAAATACCATTTGGAGGCATTTAATGTTCGAGCAAAAACGGCTGATTTTCGACAAAAGAGATAACACCCCCCCATTACGTCATGCTTCAGAAATGTGGAAAATGGTCCGTTTTCAAATGTTTTATTTTTGAATGTCAGTTCACATTTGTAGGTGGATCATCAGTGTTAGAGCCAAAATTAGCATGTTTAAAGTGATTTTCATGCTTCCAGGGGCTCGGGAAGTGAATTAAATACTATTTGGAGGCATTTAATGTTCAATCAAAAACAGCTGATTTTTGACAAAAGAGATAACACCCCCCCATTACGTCATGCTTCAGAAATGTGGAAAATGGTCCGTATTCAAATGTTTTATTTTTGAACGTCAGTTCACATTTGTAGGTGGATCATCAGTGTTAGAGCTAAAATTAGCATGTTTAAAGTGATTTTCATGCTTCCAGGGGCCCTAAACACAAGATTTATGGAATGGTTAAAAGTGCATGAAAATGGCCAATTTACTCACTCTGAGTTCTCAAAAAGGGTTTCTTCACCCCGGGAAGTTAATTAAATACCATTTGGAGGCATTTAATGTTCGAGCAAAAACGGCTGATTTTCGACAAAAGAGATAACACCCCCCCCATTACGTCATGCTTCAGAAATGTGGAAAATGGTCCGTTTTCAAATGTTTTATTTTTGAACATCAGTTCACATTTGTAGGTGGATCATCAGTGTTAGAGCTAAAATTAGCATGTTTAAAGTGATTTTCATACTTCCAGGGGCTCGGGAAGTGAATTAAATACTATTTGGAGGCATTTAATGTTCAATCAAAAACAGCTGATTTTTGACAAAAGAGATAACACCCCCCATTACGTCATGCTTCAGAAATGTGGAAAATGGTCCGTTTTCAAATGTTTTATTTTTTAACGTCAGTTCACATTTGTAGGTGGATCATCAGTGTTGGAGCTAAAATTAGCATGTTTAAAGTGATTTTCATGCTTCCAGGGGCCCTAAAAACAAAATTTATGGAAGGGTTAAAAGTGCATGAAAATGGCCAATTTACTCACTCTGAGTTCTCAAAAAGGGTTTCTTCACCCCGGGAGTTAATTAAATACCATTTGGAGGCATTTAATGTTCGAGCAAAAACGGCTGATTTTCGACAAAAGAGATAACACCCCGCCATTACGTCATGCTTCAGAAATGTGGAAAATGGTCAGTTTTCAAATGTTTTATTTTTGAACGTCAGTTCACATTTGTAGGTGGATCATCAGTGTTAGAGCTATAATTAGCATGTTTAAAGTGATTTTCATGCTTCCAGGGGCTCGGGAAGTGAATTAAATACTATTTGGAGGCATTTAATGTTCAACCAAAAACAGCTGATTTTTGACAAAAGAGATAACACCCCCCATTACATCATGCTTCAGAAATGTGGAAAATGGTCCGTTTTCAAATGTTTTATTTTTGAACGTCAGTTCACATTTGTAGGTGGATCATCAGTGTTAGAGCTAAAATTAGCATGTTTAAAGTGATTTTCATGCTTCCAGGGGCCCTAAACACAAGATTTATGGAATGGTTAAAAGTGCATGAAAATGGCCAATTTACTCACTCTGAGTTCTCAAAAAGGGTTTCTTCACCCCTGGAAGTTAATTAAATACCATTTGGAGGCATTTAATGTTCGAGCAAAAACAGCTGATTTTCGACAAAAGAGATAACACCCCCCCATTACGTCATGCTTCAGAAATGTGGAAAATGGTCCGTTTTCAAATGTTTTATTTTTGAACGTCAGTTCACATTTGTAGGTGCATCATCAGTGTTAGAGCTAAAATTAGCATGTTTAAAGTGATTTTCATGCTTCCAGGGGCTCGGGAAGTGAATTAAATACTATTTGGAGGCATTTAATGTTCAAGCAAAAACAGCTGATTTTTGACAAAAGAGATAACACCCCCTCATTACGTCATGCTTCAGAAATGTGGAAAATGGTCCGTTTTCAAATGTTTTATTTTTGAACGTCAGTTCACATTTGTAGGTGGATCATCAGTGTTAGAGCTAAAATTAGCATTTTTAAAGTGATTTTCATGCTTCCAGGGGCCCTAAACACAAGATTTATGGAATGGTTAAAAGTGCATGAAAATGGCCAATTTACTCACTCTGAGTTCTCAAAAAGGGTTTCTTCACCCCGGGAAGTTAATTAAATACCATTTGGAGGCATTTAATGTTCGAGCAAAAACGGCTGATTTTCGACAAAAGAGATAACACCCCCCCATTACGTCATGCTTCAGAAATGTGGAAAATGGTCCGTTTTCAAATGTTTTTTTTTTGAACATCAGTTCACATTTGTAGGTGGATCATCAGTGTTAGAGCTAAAATTAGCATGTTTAAAGTGATTTTCATACTTCCAGGGGCTCGGGAAGTGAATTAAATACTATTTGGAGGCATTTAATGTTCAATCAAAAACAGCTGATTTTTGACAAAAGAGATAACACCCCCCATTACGTCATGCTTCAGAAATGTGGAAAATGGTCCGTTTTCAAATGTTTTATTTTTTAACGTCAGTTCACATTTGTAGGTGGATCATCAGTGTTGGAGCTAAAATTAGCATGTTTAAAGTGATTTTCATGCTTCCAGGGGCCCTAAACACAAGATTTATGGAATGGTTAAAAGTGCATGAAAATGGCCAATTTACTCACTCGGAGTTCTCAAAAAGGGTTTCTTCACCCCGGGAGTTAATTAAATACCATTTGGAGGCATTTAATGTTCGAGCAAAAATGGCTGATTTTCGACAAAAGAGATAACACCCTCCCATTACGTCATGCTTCAGAAATGTGGAAAATGGTCCATTTTCAAATGTTTTATTTTTGAACGTCAGTTCACATTTGTAGGTGGATCATCAGTCTTAGAGCTAAAATTAGCATGTTTAATGTGATTTTCATGCTTCCAGAGGCCCTAAACACAAGATTTATGGAATGGTTAAAAGTGCATGAAAATGGCCAATTTACTCACTCTGAGTTCTCAAAAAGGGTTTCTTCACCCCGGGAAGTTAATTGAATACCATTTGAAGGCATTTAATGTTCGAGCAAAAACGGCTGATTTTCGACAAAAGAGATAACACCCCCCCATTACGTCATGCTTCAGAAATGTGGAAAATGGTCCGTTTTCAAATGTTTTATTTTTGAACGTCAGTTCACATTTGTAGGTGGATCATCAGTGTTAGAGCTAAAATTAGCATGTTTAAAGTGATTTTCATGCTTCCAGGGGCTCGGGAAGTGAATTAAATACTATTTGGAGGCATTTAATGTTCAAGCAAAAACAGCTGATTTTTGACAAAAGAGATAACACCCCCCCATTACGTCATGCTTCAGAAATGTGGAAAATGGTCCGTATTCAAATGTTTTATTTTTGAACGTCAGTTCACATTTGTAGGTGGATCATCAGTGTTAGAGCTAAAATTAGCATGTTTAAAGTGATTTTCATGCTTCCAGGGGCCCTAAACACAAGATTTATGGAATGGTTAAAAGTGCATGAAAATGGCCAATTTACTCACTCTGAGTTCTCAAAAAGGGTTTCTTCACCCCGGGAAGTTAATTAAATACCATTTGGAGGCATTTAATGTTCGAGCAAAAACGGCTGATTTTCGACAAAAGAGATAACACCCCCCCATTACGTCATGCTTCAGAAATGTGGAAAATGGTCCGTTTTCAAATGTTTTATTTTTGAACGTCAGTTCACATTTGTAGGTGGATCATCAGTGTTAGAGCTAAAATTAGCATGTTTAAAGTGATTTTAATGCTTCCAGGGGCTCGGGAAGTGAATTAAATACTATTTGGAGGCATTTAATGTTCAACCAAAAACAGCTGATTTTTGACAAAAGAGATAACACCCTCCCATTACGTCATGCTTCAGAAATGTGGAAAATGGTCCGTTTTCAAATGTTTTATTTTTGAACGTCAGTTCACATTTGTAGGTGGATCATCAGTGTTAGAGCTAAAATTAGGATGTTTAAAGTGATTTTCATGCTTCCAGAGGCCCTAAACACAAGATTTATGGAATGGTTAAAAGTGCATGAAAATGGCCAATTTACTCACTCTGAGTTCTCAAAAAGGGTTTCTTCACCCCGGGAAGTTAATTGAATACCATTTGGAGGCATTTAATGTTCGAGCAAAAACGGCTGATTTTCGACAAAAGAGATAACACCCCCCCATTACGTCATGCTTCAGAAATGTGGAAAATGGTCCGTTTTCAAATGTTTTATTTTTGAACATCAGTTCACATTTGTAGGTGGATCATCAGTGTTAGAGCTAAAATTAGCATGTTTAAAGTGATTTTCATACTTCCAGGGGCTCGGGAAGTGAATTAAATACTATTTGGAGGCATTTAATGTTCAATCAAAAACAGCTGGTTTTTGACAAAAGAGATAACACCCCCCATTACGTCATGCTTCAGAAATGTGGAAAATGGTCCGTTTTCAAATGTTTTATTTTTGAACGTCAGTTCACATTTGTAGGTGGATCATCAGTGTTAGAGCTAAAGTTAGCATGTTTAAAGTGATTTTCATGCTTCCAGGGGCCCTAAACACAAGATTTATGGAATGGTTAAAAGTGCATGAAAATGGCCAATTTACTCACTCTGAGTTCTCAAAAAGGGTTTCTTCACCCCGGGAAGTTAATTAAATACCATTTGGAGGCATTTAATGTTCGAGCAAAAACGGCTGATTTTCGACAAAAGAGATAACACCCCCCATTACGTCATGCTTCAGAAATGTGGAAAATGGTCCGTTTTCAAATGTTTTATTTTTGAACGTCAGTTCACATTTGTAGGTGGATCATCAGTGTTAGAGCTAAAATTAGCATGTTTAATGTGATTTTCATGCTTCCAGGGGCCCTAAACACAAGATTTATGGAATGGTTAAAAGTGCATGAAAATGGCCAATTTACTCACTCTGAGTTCTCAAAAAGGGTTTCTTCACCCCGGGAAGTTAATTAAATACCATTTGGAGGCATTTAATGTTCGCGCAAAAACGGCTGATTTTCGACAAAAGAGATAACACCCCCCCATTACGTCATGCTTCAGAAATGTGGAAAATGGTCCGTTTTCAAATGTTTTATTTTTGAACGTCAGTTCACATTTGTAGGTGGATCATCAGTGTTAGAGCTAAAATTAGCATGTTTAAAGTGATTTTCATGCTTCCAGGGGCTCGGGAAGTTAATTAAATACCATTTGGAGGCATTTAATGTTCGAGCAAAAACGGCTGATTTTCGACAAAAGAGATAACACCCCCCCATTACGTCATGCTTCAGAAATGTGGAAAATGGTCCGTTTTCAAATGTTTTATTTTTGAACGTCAGTTCACATTTGTAGGTGGATCATCAGTGTTAGAGCTAAAATTAGCATGTTTAAAGTGATTTTCATGCTTCCAGGGGCCCTAAACACAAGATTTATGGAATGGTTAAAAGTGCATGAAAATGGCCAATTTACTCACTCTGAGTTCTCAAAAAGGGTTTCTTCACCTCGGGAAGTTAATTAAATACCATTTGGAGGCATTTAATGTTCGAGCAAAAACGGCTGATTTTCGACAAAAGAGATAACACCCCCCCATTACGTCATGCTTCAGAAATGTGGAAAATAGTCCGTTTTCAAATGTTTTATTTTTGAACGTCAGTTCACATTTGTAGGTGGATCATCAGTGTTAGAGCTAAAATTAGCATGTTTAAAGTGATTTTCATGCTTCCAGGGGCTCGGGAAGTGAATTAAATACTATTTGTAGGCATTTAATGTTCAATCAAAAACAGCTGATTTTTGACAAAAGAGATAACACCCCCCCATTACGTCATGCTTCAGAAATGTGGAAAATGGTCCGTTTTCAAATGTTTTATTTTTGAACGTCAGTTCACATTTGTAGGTGGATCATCAGTGGTAGAGCTAAAATTAGCATGTTTAAAGTGATTTTCATGCTTCCAGGGGCCCTAAACACAAGATTTATGGAATGGTTAAAAGTGCATGAAAATGGCCAATTTACTCACTCTGAGTTCTCAAAAAGGGTTTCTTCACCCCGGAAGTTAATTAAATACCATTTGGAGGCATTTAATGTTCGAGCAAAAACGGCTGATTTTCGACAAAAGAGATAACACCCCCCCATTACGTCATGCTTCAGAAATGTGGAAAATGGTCCGTTTTCAAATGTTTTATTTTTGAATGTCAGTTCACATTTGTAGGTGGATCATCAGTGTTAGAGCCAAAATTAGCATGTTTAAAGTGATTTTCATGCTTCCAGGGGCTCGGGAAGTGAATTAAATACTATTTGGAGGCATTTAATGTTCAATCAAAAACAGCTGATTTTTGACAAAAGAGATAACACCCCCCCATTACGTCATGCTTCAGAAATGTGGAAAATGGTCCGTATTCAAATGTTTTATTTTTGAACGTCAGTTCACATTTGTAGGTGGATCATCAGTGTTAGAGCTAAAATTAGCATGTTTAAAGTGATTTTCATGCTTCCAGGGGCCCTAAACACAAGATTTATGGAAGGGTTAAAAGTGCATGAAAATGGCCAATTTACTCACTCTGAGTTCTCAAAAAGGGTTTCTTCACCCCGGGAGTTAATTAAATACCATTTGGAGGCATTTAATGTTCGAGCAAAAATGGCTGATTTTCGACAAAAGAGATAACACCCTCCCATTACGTCATGCTTCAGAAATGTGGAAAATGGTCCATTTTCAAATGTTTTATTTTTGAACGTCAGTTCACATTTGTAGGTGGATCATCAGTGTTAGAGCTAAAATTAGCATGTTTAAAGTGATTTTCATGCTTCCAGGGGCCCTAAACACAAGATTTATGGAATGGTTAAAAGTGCATGAAAATGGCCAATTTACTCACTCTGAGTTCTCAAAAAGGGTTTCTTCACCCCGGGAAGTTAATTAAATACCATTTGGAGGCATTTAATGTTCGCGCAAAAACGGCTGATTTTCGACAAAAGAGATAACACCCCCCCATTACGTCATGCTTCAGAAATGTGGAAAATGGTCCGTTTTCAAATGTTTTATTTTTGAACGTCAGTTCACATTTGTAGGTGGATCATCAGTGTTAGAGCTAAAATTAGCATGTTTAAAGTGATTTTCATGCTTCCAGGGGCTCGGGAAGTGAATTAAATATTATTTGGAGGCATTTAATGTTCAAGCAAAAACAGCTGATTTTTGACAAAAGAGATAACACCCCCCCATTACGTCATGCTTCAGAAATGTGGAAAATGGTCTGTTTTCAAATGTTTTATTTTTGAACGTCAGTTCACATTTGTAGGTGGATCATCAGTGTTAGAGCTAAAATTAGCATGTTTAAAGTGATTTTCATGCTTCCAGGGGCCCTAAACACAAGATTTATGGAATGGTTAAAAGTGCATGAAAATGGCCAATTTACTCACTCTGAGTTCTCAAAAAGGGTTTCTTCACCTCGGGAAGTTAATTAAATACCATTTGGAGGCATTTAATGTTCGAGCAAAAACGGCTGATTTTCGACAAAAGAGATAACACCCCCCCATTACGTCATGCTTCAGAAATGTGGAAAATGGTCCGTTTTCAAATGTTTTATTTTTGAACGTCAGTTCACATTTGTAGGTGGATCATCAGTGTTAGAGCTAAAATTAGCATGTTTAAAGTGATTTTCATGCTTCCAGGGGCTCGGGAAGTGAATTAAATACTATTTGGAGGCATTTAATGTTCAAGCAAAAACAGCTGATTTTTGATAAAAGAGATAACACCCCCCCATTACGTCATGCTTCAGAAATGTGGAAAATGGTCCGTTTTCAAATGTTTTATTTTTGAACGTCAGTTCACATTTGTAGGTGGATCATCAGTGTTAGAGCTAAAATTTGCATGTTTAAAGTGATTTTCATGCTTCCAGGGTCCCTAAACACAAGATTTATGGAATGGTTAAAAGTGCATGAAAATGGCCAATTTACTCACTCTGAGTTCTCAAAAAGGGTTTCTTCACCCCGGGAAGTTAATTAAATACCATTTGGAGGCATTTAATGTTCGAGCAAAAACGGCTGATTTTCGACAAAAGAGATAACACCCCCCCATTACGTCATGCTTCAGAAATGTGGAAAATGGTCCGTTTTCAAATGTTTTATTTTTGAACGTCAGTTCACATTTGTAGGTGGATCATCAGTGTTAGAGCTAAAATTAGCATGTTTAAAGTGATTTTCATGCTTCCAGGGGCTCGGGAAGTGAATTAAATACTATTTGGAGGCATTTAATGTTCAAGCAAAAACAGCTGATTTTTGACAAAAGAGATAACACCCCCCCATTACGTCATGCTTCAGAAATGTGGAAAATGGTCCGTTTTCAAATGTTTTATTTTTGAACGTCAGTTCACATTTGTAGGTGGATCATCAGTGTTAGAGCTAAAATTAGCATGTTTAAAGTGATTTTCATGCTTCCAGGGGCCCTAAACACAAGATTTATGGAATGGTTAAAAGTGCATGAAAATGGCCAATTTACTCACTCTGAGTCCTCAAAAAGGGTTTCTACACCTCGGGAAGTTAATTAAATACCATTTGGAGGCATTTAATGTTCGAGCAAAAACGGCTGATTTTCGACAAAAGAGATAACACCCCCCCATTACGTCATGCTTCAGAAATGTGGAAAATGGTCCGTTTTCAAATGTTTTATTTTTGAACGTCAGTTCACATTTGTAGGTGGATCATCAGTGTTAGAGCTAAAATTAGCATGTTTAAAGTGATTTTCATGCTTCCAGGGGCTCGGTAAGTGAATTAAATACTATTTGGAGGCATTTAATGTTCAATCAAAAACAGCTGATTTTTGACAAAAGAGATAACACCCCCCCATTACGTCATGCTTCAGAAATGTGGAAAATGGTCCGTTTTCAAATGTTTTATTTTTGAACGTCAGTTCACATTTGTAGGTGGATCATCAGTGTTAGAGCTAAAATTAGCATGTTTAAAGTGATTTTCATGCTTCCAGGGGCCCTAAACACAAGATTTATGGAATGGTTAAAAGTGCATGAAAATGGCCAATTTACTCACTCTGAGTTCTCAAAAAGGGTTTCTTCACCCCGGAAGTTAATTAAATACCATTTGGAGGCATTTAATGTTCGAGCAAAAGCGGCTGATTTTCGACAAAAGAGATAACACCCCGCCATTACGTCATGCTTCAGAAATGTGGAAAATGGTCAGTTTTCAAATGTTTTATTTTTGAACGTCAGTTCACATTTGTAGGTGGATCATCAGTGTTAGAGCTATAATTAGCATGTTTAAAGTGATTTTCATGCTTCCAGAGGCTCGGGAAGTGAATTAAATACTATTTGGAGGCATTTAATGTTCAACCAAAAACAGCTGATTTTTGACAAAAGAGATAACACCCCCCATTACATCATGCTTCAGAAATGTGGAAAATGGTCCGTTTTCAAATGTTTTATTTTTGAACGTCAGTTCACATTTGTAGGTGGATCATCAGTGTTAGAGCTAAAATTAGCATGTTTAAAGTGATTTTCATGCTTCCAGGGGCTCTAAACACAAGATTTATGGAATGGTTAAAAGTGCATGAAAATGGCCAATTTACTCACTCTGAGTTCTCAAAAAGGGTTTCTTCACCCCTGGAAGTTAATTAAATACCATTTGGAGGCATTTAATGTTCGAGCAAAAACGGCTGATTTTCGACAAAAGAGATAACACCCCCCCATTACGTCATGCTTCAGAAATGTGGAAAATGGTCCGTTTTCAAATGTTTTATTTTTGAACGTCAGTTCACATTTGTAGGTGCATCATCAGTGTTAGAGCTAAAATTAGCATGTTTAAAGTGATTTTCATGCTTCCAGGGGCTCGGGAAGTGAATTAAATACTATTTGGAGGCATTTAATGTTCAAGCAAAAACAGCTGATTTTTGACAAAAGAGATAACACCCCCTCATTACGTCATGCTTCAGAAATGTGGAAAATGGTCCGTTTTCAAATGTTTTATTTTTGAACGTCAGTTCAGATTTGTAGGTGGATCATCAGTGTTAGAGCTAAAATTAGCATGTTTAAAGTGATTTTCATGCTTCCAGGGGCCCTAAACACAAGATTTATGGAATGGTTAAAAGTGCATGAAAATGGCCAATTTACTCACTCTGAGTTCTCAAAAAGGGTTTCTTCACCCCGGGAAGTTAATTAAATACCATTTGGAGGCATTTAATGTTCGAGCAAAAACGGCTGATTTTCGACAAAAGAGATAACACCCCCCCATTACGTCATGCTTCAGAAATGTGGAAAATGGTCCGTTTTCAAATGTTTTATTTTTGAACATCAGTTCACATTTGTAGGTGGATCATCAGTGTTAGAGCTAAAATTAGCATGTTTAAAGTGATTTTCATGCTTCCAGGGGCTCGGGAAGTGAATTAAATACTATTTGGAGGCATTTAATGTTCAATCAAAAACAGCTGATTTTTGACAAAAGAGATAACACCCCCCATTACGTCATGCTTCAGAAATGTGGAAAATGGTCCGTTTTCAAATGTTTTATTTTTTAACGTCAGTTCACATTTGTAGGTGGATCGTCAGTGTTGGAGCTAAAATTAGCATGTTTAAAGTGATTTTCATGCTTCCAGGGGCCCTAAACACAAGATTTATGGAATGGTTAAAAGTGCATGAAAATGGCCAATTTACTCACTCTGAGTTCTCAAAAAGGGTTTCTTCACCCCGGGAGTTAATTAAATACCATTTGGAGGCATTTAATGTTCGAGCAAAAATGGCTGATTTTCGACAAAAGAGATAACACCCTCCCATTACGTCATGCTTCAGAAATGTGGAAAATGGTCCATTTTCAAATGTTTTATTTTTGAACGTCAGTTCACATTTGTAGGTGGATCATCAGTGTTAGAGCTAAAATTAGCATGTTTAATGTGATTTTCATGCTTCCAGAGGCCCTAAACACAAGATTTATGGAATGGTTAAAAGTGCATGAAAATGGCCAATTTACTCACTCTGAGTTCTCAAAAAGGGTTTCTTCACCCCGGGAAGTTAATTGAATACCATTTGGAGGCATTTAATGTTCGAGCAAAAACGGCTGATTTTCGACAAAAGAGATAACACCCCCCCATTACGTCATGCTTCAGAAATGTGGAAAATGGTCCGTTTTCAAATGTTTTATTTTTGAACGTCAGTTCACATTTGTAGGTGGATCATCAGTGTTAGAGCTAAAATTAGCACGTTTAAAGTGATTTTCATGCTTCCAGGGGCTCGGGAAGTGAATTAAATACTATTTGGAGGCATTTAATGTTCAAGCAAAAACAGCTGATTTTTGACAAAAGAGATAACACCCCCCCATTACGTCATGCTTCAGAAATGTGGAAAATGGTCCGTTTTCAAATGTTTTATTTTTGAACGTCAGTTCACATTTGTAGGTGGATCATCAGTGTTACAGCTAAAATTAGCATGTTTAAAGTGATTTTCATGCTTCCAGGGGCCCTAAACACAAGATTTATGGAATGGTTAAAAGTGCATGAAAATGGCCAATTTACTCACTCTGAGTTCTCAAAAAGGGTTTCTTCACCCCGGGAAGTTAATTAAATACCATTTGGAGGCATTTAATGTTCGAGCAAAAACGGCTGATTTTCGACAAAAGAGATAACACCCCCCCATTACGTCATGCTTCAGAAATGTGGAAAATGGTCCGTTTTCAAATGTTTTATTTTTGAACGTCAGTTCACATTTGTAGGTGGATCATCAGTGTTAGAGCTAAAATTAGCATGTTTAAAGTGATTTTCATGCTTCCAGGGGCCCTAAACACAAGATTTATGGAATGGTTAAAAGTGCATGAAAATGGCCAATTTACTCACTCTGAGTTCTCAAAAAGGGTTTCTTCACCCCGGGAAGTTAATTAAATACCATTTGGAGGCATTTAATGTTCGAGCAAAAACGGCTGATTTTCGACAAAAGAGATAACACCCCCCATTACGTCATGCTTCAGAAATGTGGAAAATGGTCCGTTTTCAAATGTTTTATTTTTGAACGTCAGTTCACATTTGTAGGTGGATCATCAGTGTTAGAGCTAAAATTAGCATGTTTAAAGTGATTTTCATGCTTCCAGGGGCTCGGGAAGTGAATTAAATATTATTTGGAGGCATTTAATGTTCAAGCAAAAACAGCTGATTTTTGACAAAAGAGATAACACCCCCCCATTACGTCATGCTTCAGAAATGTGGAAAATGGTCCGTTTTCAAATGTTTTATTTTTGAACGTCAGTTCACATTTGTAGGTGGATCATCAGTGTTAGAGCTACAATTAGCATGTTTAAAGTGATTTTCATGCTTCCAGGGGCCCTAAACACAAGATTTATGGAATGGTTAAAAGTGCATGAAAATGGCCAATTTACTCACTCTGAGTTCTCAAAAAGGGTTTCTTCACCTCGGGAAGTTAATTAAATACCATTTGGAGGCATTTAATGTTCGAGCAAAAACGGCTGATTTTCGACAAAAGAGATAACACCCCCCCATTACGTCATGCTTCAGAAATGTGGAAAATGGTCCGTTTTCAAATGTTTTATTTTTGAACGTCAGTTCACATTTGTAGGTGGATCATCAGTGTTAGAGCTAAAATTAGCATGTTTAAAGTGATTTTCATGCTTCCAGGGGCTCGGGAAGTGAATTAAATACTATTTGTAGGCATTTAATGTTCAATCAAAAACAGCTGATTTTTGACAAAAGAGATAACACCCCCCCTTTACGTCATGCTTCAGAAATGTGGAAAATGGTCCGTTTTCAAATGTTTTATTTTTGAACGTCAGTTCACATTTGTAGGTGGATCATCAGTGTTAGAGCTAAAATTAGCATGTTTAAAGTGATTTTCATGCTTCCAGGGGCCCTAAACACAAGATTTATGGAATGGTTAAAAGTGCATGAAAATGGCCAATTTACTCACTCTGAGTTCTCAAAAAGGGTTTCTTCACCCCGGGAAGTTAATTAAATACCATTTGGAGGCATTTAATGTTCGAGCAAAAACGGCTGATTTTCGACAAAAGAGATAACACCCCCCATTACGTCATGCTTCAGAAATGTGGAAAATGGTCCGTTTTCAAATGTTTTATTTTTGAACGTCAGTTCACATTTGTAGGTGGATCATCAGTGTTAGAGCTAAAATTAGCATGTTTAAAGTGATTTTCATGCTTCCAGGGGCTCGGGAAGTGAATTAAATATTATTTGGAGGCATTTAATGTTCAAGCAAAAACAGCTGATTTTTGACAAAAGAGATAACACCCCCCCATTACGTCATGCTTCAGAAATGTGGAAAATGGTCCGTTTTCAAATGTTTTATTTTTGAACGTCAGTTCACATTTGTAGGTGGATCATCAGTGTTAGAGCTAAAATTAGCATGTTTAAAGTGATTTTCATGCTTCCAGGGGCCCTAAACACAAGATTTATGGAATGGTTAAAAGTGCATGAAAATGGCCAATTTACTCACTCTGAGTTCTCAAAAAGGGTTTCTTCACCTCGGGAAGTTAATTAAATACCATTTGGAGGCATTTAATGTTCGAGCAAAAACGGCTGATTTTCGACAAAAGAGATAACACCCCCCCATTACGTCATGCTTCAGAAATGTGGAAAATGGTCCGTTTTCAAATGTTTTATTTTTGAACGTCAGTTCACATTTGTAGGTGGATCATCAGTGTTAGAGCTAAAATTAGCATGTTTAAAGTGATTTTCATGCTTCCAGGGGCTCGGGAAGTGAATTAAATACCATTTGGAGGCATTTAATGTTCGAGCAAAAACGGCTGATTTTCGACAAAAGAGATAACACCCCCCCATTACGTCATGCTTCAGAAATGTGGAAAATGGTCCGTTTTCAAATGTTTTATTTTTGAATGTCAGTTCACATTTGTAGGTGGATCATCAGTGTTAGAGCCAAAATTAGCATGTTTAAAGTGATTTTCATGCTTCCAGGGGCTCGGGAAGTGAATTAAATACTATTTGGAGGCATTTAATGTTCAATCAAAAACAGCTGATTTTTGACAAAAGAGATAACACCCCCCCATTACGTCATGCTTCAGAAATGTGGAAAATGGTCCGTATTCAAATGTTTTATTTTTGAACGTCAGTTCACATTTGTAGGTGGATCATCAGTGTTAGAGCTAAAATTAGCATGTTAAAGTGATTTTCATGCTTCCAGGGGCCCTAAACACAAGATTTATGGAATGGTTAAAAGTGCATGAAAATGGCCAATTTACTCACTCTGAGTTCTCAAAAAGGGTTTCTTCAACCCGGGAAGTTAATTAAATACCATTTGGAGGCATTTAATGTTCGAGCAAAAACGGCTGATTTTCGACAAAAGAGATAACACCCCCCCATTACGTCATGCTTCAGAAATGTGGAAAATGGTCCGTTTTCAAATGTTTTATTTTTGAACGTCAGTTCACATTTGTAGGTGGATCATCAGTGTTAGAGCTAAAATTAGCATGTTTAAAGTGATTTTAATGCTTCCAGGGGCTCGGGAAGTGAATTAAATACTATTTGGAGGCATTTAATGTTCAATCAAAAACAGCTGATTTTTGACAAAAGAGATAACACCCCCCCATTACGTCATGCTTCAGAAATGTGGAAAATGGTCCGTTTTCAAATGTTTTATTTTTTAACGTCAATTCACATTTGTAGGTGGATCATCAGTGTTAGAGCTAAAATTAGCATGTTTAAAGTGATTTTCATGCTTCCAGGGGCCCTAAACACAAGATTTATGGAATGGTTAAAAGTGCATGAAAATGGCCAATTTACTCACTCTGAGTTCTCAAAAAGGGTTTCTTCACCCCGGGAAGTTAATTAAATACCATTTGGAGGCATTTAATGTTCGAGCAAACACGGCTGATTTTCGACAAAAGAGATAACACCCCCCCATTACGTCATGCTTCAGAAATGTGGAAAATGGTCCGTTTTCAAATGTTTTATTTTTGAACGTCAGTTCACATTTGTAGGTGGATCATCAGTGTTAGAGCTAAAATTAGCATGTTTAAAGTGATTTTCATGCTTCCAGGGGCTCGGGAAGTGAATTAAATACTATTTGGAGGCATTTAATGTTCAATCAAAAACAGCTGATTTTTGACAAAAGAGATAACACCCCCCCATTACGTCATGCTTCAGAAATGTGGAAAATGGTCCGTTTTCAAATGTTTTATTTTTGAACGTCAGTTCACATTTGTAGGTGGATCATCAGTGTTAGAGCTAAAATTAGCATGTTTAAAGTGATTTTCATGCTTCCAGGGGCTCGGGAAGTGAATTAAATACTATTTGGAGGCATTTAATGTTCAATCAAAAACAGCTGATTTTTGACAAAAGAGATAACACGCCTCCATTACGTCATGCTTCAGAAATGTGGAAAATGGTCCGTTTTAAAATGTTTTATTTTTGAACGTCAGTTCACATTTGTAGGTGGATCATCAGTGTTGGAGCTAAAATTAGCATGTTTAAAGTGATTTTCATGCTTCCAGGGGCCCTAAACACAAGATTTATGGAATGGTTAAACGTGCATGAAAATGGCCAATTTACTCACTCTGAGTTCTCAAAAAGGGTTTCTTCACCCCGGGAGTTAATTAAATACCATTTTGAGGCATTTAATGTTCGAGCAAAAACGGCTGATTTTCGACAAAAGAGATAACACCCCCCCATTACGTCATGCTTCAGAAATGTGGAAAATGGTCCGTTTTCAAATGTTTTATTTTTGAACGTCAGTTCACATTTGTAGGTGGATCATCAGTGTTAGAGCTAAAATTAGCATGTTTAAAGTGATTTTCATGCTTCCAGAGGCCCTAAACACAAGATTTATGGAATGGTTAAAAGTGCATGAAAATGGCCAATTTACTCACTCTGAGTTCTCAAAAAGGGTTTCTTCACCCCGGGAAGTTAATTGAATACCATTTGGAGGCATTTAATGTTCGAGCAAAAACGGCTGATTTTCGACAAAAGAGATAACACCCCCCATTACGTCATGCTTCAGAAATGTGGAAAATGGTCCGTTTTCAAATGTTTTATTTTTGAACGTCAGTTCACATTTGTAGGTGGATCATCAGTGTTAGAGCTAAAATTAGCATGTTTAAAGTGATTTTCATGCTTCCAGGGGCCCTAAACACAAGATTTATGGAATGGTTAAAAGTGCATGAAAATGGCCAATTTACTCACTCTGAGTTCTCAAAAAGAATTTCTTCACCCCGGGAAGTTAATTAAATACCATTTGGAGGCATTTAATGTTCGAGCAAAAACGGCTAATTTTCGACAAAAGAGATAACACCCCCCCATTACGTCATGCTTCAGAAATGTGGAAAATGGTCCGTTTTCAAATGTTTTATTTTTGAACGTCAGTTCACATTTGTAGGTGGATCATCAGTGTTAGAGCTAAAATTAGCATGTTTAAAGTGATTTTCATGCTTCCAGGGGCCCTAAACACAAGATTTATGGAATGGTTAAAAGTGCATGAAAATGGCCAATTTACTCACTCTGAGTTCTCAAAAAGGGTTTCTTCACCCCGGGAAGTTAATTAAATACCATTTGGAGGCATTTAATGTTCGAGCAAAAACGGCTGATTTTCGACAAAAGAGATAACACCCCCCCATTACGTCATGCTTCAGAAATGTGGAAAATGGTCCGTTTTCAAATGTTTTATTTTTGAACGTCAGTTCACATTTGTAGGTGGATCATCAGTGTTAGAGCTAAAATTAGCATGTTTAAAGTGATTTTCATGCTTCCACGGGCCCTAAATACAAGATTTATGGAATGGTTAAAAGTGCATGAAAATGGCCAATTTACTCACTCTGAGCTCTCAAAAAGTGTTTCTTCACCCCGGGAAGTTAATTAAATACCATTTGGAGGCATTTAATGTTTGAGCAAAAACGGCTGATTTTCGACAAAAGAGATAACACCCCCCCATTACGTCATGCTTCAGAAATGTGGAAAATGGTCCGTTTTCAAATGTTTTATTTTTGAACGTCAGTTCACATTTGTAGGTGGATCATCAGTGTTAGAGCTAAAATTAGCATGTTTAAAGTGATTTTCATGCTTCCAGGGGCCCTAAACACAAGATTTATGGAATGGTTAAAAGTGCATGAAAACGGCCAATTTACTCACTCTGAGTTCTCAAAAAGGGTTTCTTCACCCCGGGAAGTTAATTAAATACCATTTGGAGGCATTTAATGTTTGAGCAAAAACGGCTGATTTTCGACAAAAGAGATAACACCCCCCCATTACGTCATGCTTCAGAAATGTGGAAAATGGTCCGTTTTCAAATGTTTTATTTTTGAACGTCAGTTCACATTTGTAGGTGGATCATCAGTGTTAGAGCTAAAATTAGCATGTTTAAAGTGATTTTAATGCTTCCAGGGGCTCGGGAAGTGAATTAAATACTATTTGGAGGCATTTAATGTTCAATCAAAAACAGCTGATTTTTGACAAAAGAGATAACACCCCCCCATTACGTCATGCTTCAGAAATGTGGAAAATGGTCCGTTTTCAAATGTTTTATTTTTTAACGTCAATTCACATTTGTAGGTGGATCATCAGTGTTAGAGCTAAAATTAGCATGTTTAAAGTGATTTTCATGCTTCCAGGGGCCCTAAACACAAGATTTATGGAATGGTTAAAAGTGCATGAAAATGGCCAATTTACTCACTCTGAGTTCTCAAAAAGGGTTTCTTCACCCCGGGAAGTTAATTAAATACCATTTGGAGGCATTTAATGTTCGAGCAAAAACGGCTGATTTTCGACAAAAGAGATAACACCCCCCCATTACGTCATGCTTCAGAAATGTGGAAAATGGTCCGTTTTCAAATGTTTTATTTTTGAACGTCAGTTCACATTTGTAGGTGGATCATCAGTGTTAGAGCTAAAATTAGCATGTTTAAAGTGATTTTCATGCTTCCAGGGGCTCGGGAAGTGAATTAAATACTATTTGGAGGCATTTAATGTTCAATCAAAAACAGCTGATTTTTGACAAAAGAGATAACACCCCCCCATTACGTCATGCTTCAGAAATGTGGAAAATGGTCCGTTTTCAAATGTTTTATTTTTGAACGTCAGTTCACATTTGTAGGTGGATCATCAGTGTTAGAGCTAAAATTAGCATGTTTAAAGTGATTTTCATGCTTCCAGGGGCTCGGGAAGTGAATTAAATACTATTTGGAGGCATTTAATGTTCAATCAAAAACAGCTGATTTTTGACAAAAGAGATAACACGCCTCCATTACGTCATGCTTCAGAAATGTGGAAAATGGTCCGTTTTAAAATGTTTTATTTTTGAACGTCAGTTCACATTTGTAGGTGGATCATCAGTGTTGGAGCTAAAATTAGCATGTTTAAAGTGATTTTCATGCTTCCAGGGGCCCTAAACACAAGATTTATGGAATGGTTAAACGTGCATGAAAATGGCCAATTTACTCACTCTGAGTTCTCAAAAAGGGTTTCTTCACCCCGGGAGTTAATTAAATACCATTTTGAGGCATTTAATGTTCGAGCAAAAACGGCTGATTTTCGACAAAAGAGATAACACCCCCCCATTACGTCATGCTTCAGAAATGTGGAAAATGGTCCGTTTTCAAATGTTTTATTTTTGAACGTCAGTTCACATTTGTAGGTGGATCATCAGTGTTAGAGCTAAAATTAGCATGTTTAAAGTGATTTTCATGCTTCCAGAGGCCCTAAACACAAGATTTATGGAATGGTTAAAAGTGCATGAAAATGGCCAATTTACTCACTCTGAGTTCTCAAAAAGGGTTTCTTCACCCCGGGAAGTTAATTGAATACCATTTGGAGGCATTTAATGTTCGAGCAAAAACGGCTGATTTTCGACAAAAGAGATAACACCCCCCATTACGTCATGCTTCAGAAATGTGGAAAATGGTCCGTTTTCAAATGTTTTATTTTTGAACGTCAGTTCACATTTGTAGGTGGATCATCAGTGTTAGAGCTAAAATTAGCATGTTTAAAGTGATTTTCATGCTTCCAGGGGCCCTAAACACAAGATTTATGGAATGGTTAAAAGTGCATGAAAATGGCCAATTTACTCACTCTGAGTTCTCAAAAAGAATTTCTTCACCCCGGGAAGTTAATTAAATACCATTTGGAGGCATTTAATGTTCGAGCAAAAACGGCTAATTTTCGACAAAAGAGATAACACCCCCCCATTACGTCATGCTTCAGAAATGTGGAAAATGGTCCGTTTTCAAATGTTTTATTTTTGAACGTCAGTTCACATTTGTAGGTGGATCATCAGTGTTAGAGCTAAAATTAGCATGTTTAAAGTGATTTTCATGCTTCCAGGGGCTCGGGAAGTGAATTAAATACTATTTGGAGGCATTTAATGTTCAATCAAAAACAGCTGATTTTTGACAAAAGAGATAACACGCCTCCATTACGTCATGCTTCAGAAATGTGGAAAATGGTCCGTTTTAAAATGTTTTATTTTTGAACGTCAGTTCACATTTGTAGGTGGATCATCAGTGTTGGAGCTAAAATTAGCATGTTTAAAGTGATTTTCATGCTTCCAGGGGCCCTAAACACAAGATTTATGGAATGGTTAAACGTGCATGAAAATGGCCAATTTACTCACTCTGAGTTCTCAAAAAGGGTTTCTTCACACCGGGAGTTAATTAAATACCATTTTGAGGCATTTAATGTTCGAGCAAAAACGGCTGATTTTCGACAAAAGAGATAACACCCCCCCCATTACGTCATGCTTCAGAAATGTGGAAAATGGTCCGTTTTCAAATGTTTTATTTTTGAACGTCAGTTCACATTTGTAGGTGGATCATCAGTGTTAGAGCTAAAATTAGCATGTTTAAAGTGATTTTCATGCTTCCAGAGGCCCTAAACACAAGATTTATGGAATGGTTAAAAGTGCATGAAAATGGCCAATTTACTCACTCTGAGTTCTCAAAAAGGGTTTCTTCACCCCGGGAAGTTAATTGAATACCATTTGGAGGCATTTAATGTTCGAGCAAAAACGGCTGATTTTCGACAAAAGAGATAACACCCCCCATTACGTCATGCTTCAGAAATGTGGAAAATGGTCCGTTTTCAAATGTTTTATTTTTGAACGTCAGTTCACATTTGTAGGTGGATCATCAGTGTTAGAGCTAAAATTAGCATGTTTAAAGTGATTTTCATGCTTCCAGGGGCCCTAAACACAAGATTTATGGAATGGTTAAAAGTGCATGAAAATGGCCAATTTACTCACTCTGAGTTCTCAAAAAGAATTTCTTCACCCCGGGAAGTTAATTAAATACCATTTGGAGGCATTTAATGTTCGAGCAAAAACGGCTAATTTTCGACAAAAGAGATAACACCCCCCCATTACGTCATGCTTCAGAAATGTGGAAAATGGTCCGTTTTCAAATGTTTTATTTTTGAACGTCAGTTCACATTTGTAGGTGGATCATCAGTGTTAGAGCTAAAATTAGCATGTTTAAAGTGATTTTCATGCTTCCAGGGGCCCTAAACACAAGATTTATGGAATGGTTAAAAGTGCATGAAAATGGCCAATTTACTCACTCTGAGTTCTCAAAAAGGGTTTCTTCACCCCGGGAAGTTAATTAAATACCATTTGGAGGCATTTAATGTTCGAGCAAAAACGGCTGATTTTCGACAAAAGAGATAACACCCCCCCATTACGTCATGCTTCAGAAATGTGGAAAATGGTCCGTTTTCAAATGTTTTATTTTTGAACGTCAGTTCACATTTGTAGGTGGATCATCAGTGTTAGAGCTAAAATTAGCATGTTTAAAGTGATTTTCATGCTTCCACGGGCCCTAAATACAAGATTTATGGAATGGTTAAAAGTGCATGAAAATGGCCAATTTACTCACTCTGAGCTCTCAAAAAGTGTTTCTTCACCCCGGGAAGTTAATTAAATACCATTTGGAGGCATTTAATGTTTGAGCAAAAACGGCTGATTTTCGACAAAAGAGATAACACCCCCCCATTACGTCATGCTTCAGAAATGTGGAAAATGGTCCGTTTTCAAATGTTTTATTTTTGAACGTCAGTTCACATTTGTAGGTGGATCATCAGTGTTAGAGCTAAAATTAGCATGTTTAAAGTGATTTTCATGCTTCCAGGGGCCCTAAACACAAGATTTATGGAATGGTTAAAAGTGCATGAAAACGGCCAATTTACTCACTCTGAGTTCTCAAAAAGGGTTTCTTCACCCCGGGAAGTTAATTAAATACCATTTGGAGGCATTTAATGTTTGAGCAAAAACGGCTGATTTTCGACAAAAGAGATAACACCCCCCCATTACGTCATGCTTCAGAAATGTGGAAAATGGTCCGTTTTCAAATGTTTTATTTTTGAACGTCAGTTCACATTTGTAGGTGGATCATCAGTGTTAGAGCTAAAATTAGCATGTTTAAAGTGATTTTCATGCTTCCAGGGGCTCGGGAAGTGAATTAAATACTATTTGGAGGCATTTAATGTTCAAGCAAAAACAGCTGATTTTTGATAAAAGAGATAACACCCCCCCATTACGTCATGCTTCAGAAATGTGGAAAATGGTCCGTTTTCAAATGTTTTATTTTTGAACGTCAGTTCACATTTGTAGGTGGATTATCAGTGTTAGAGCTAAAATTAGCATGTTTAAAGTGATTTTCATGCTTCCAGGGGCCCTAAACACAAGATTTATGGAATGGTTAAAAGTGCATGAAAATGGCCAATTTACTCACTCTGAGTTCTCAAAAAGGGTTTCTTCACCCCGGGAAGTTAATTAAATACCATTTGGAGGCATTTAATGTTCGAGCAAAAACGGCAGATTTTCGACAAAAGAGATAACACCCCCCCATTACGTCATGCTTCAGAAATGTGGAAAATGGTCCGTTTTCAAATGTTTTATTTTTGAACGTCAGTTCACATTTGTAGGTGGATCATCAGTGTTAGAGCTAAAATTAGCATGTTTAAAGTGATTTTCATGCTTCCAGGGGCCCTAAACACAAGATTTATGGAATGGTTAAAAGTGCATGAAAATGGCCAATTTACTCACTCTGAGTTCTCAAAAAGGGTTTCTTCACCCCGGAAGTTAATTAAATACCATTTGGAGGCATTTAATGTTCGAGCAAAAACGGCTGATTTTCGACAAAAGAGATAACACCCCCCATTACGTCATGCTTCAGAAATGTGGAAAATGGTCCGTTTTCAAATGTTTTATTTTTGAATGTCAGTTCACATTTGTAGGTGGATCATCAGTGTTAGAGCCAAAATTAGCATGTTTAACCTCTTCGCCGCTAATGACAAGGGTAACTCGTCATGGAGTTTCCATTGATTTCAATGGAAATTCAATAAAGAGGAAAATATTGCCTTAGCAGCCAAGTGGTTAAAGTGATTTTCATGCTTCCAGGGGCTCGGGAAGTGAATTAAATACTATTTGGAGGCATTTAATGTTCAATCAAAAACAGCAGATTTTTGACAAAAGAGATAACACCCCCCCATTACGTCATGCTTCAGAAATGTGGAAAATGGTCCGTATTCAAATGTTTTATTTTTGAACGTCAGTTCACATTTGTAGGTGGATCATCAGTGTTAGAGCTAAAATTAGCATGTTTAAAGTGATTTTCATGCTTCCAGGGGCCCTAAACACAAGATTTATGGAATGGTTAAAAGTGCATGAAAATGGCCAATTTACTCACTCTGAGTTCTCAAAAAGGGTTTCTTCACCCCGGGAGTTAATTAAATACCATTTGGAGGCATTTAATGTTCGAGCAAAAACGGCTGATTTTCGACAAAAGAGATAACACCCCCCATTACGTCATGCTTCAGAAATGTGGAAAATGGTCCGTTTTCAAATGTTTTATTTTTGAACGTCAGTTCACATTTGTAGGTGGATCATCAGTGTTAGAGCTAAAATTAGCATGTTTAAAGTGAGTTTCATGCTTCCAGGGGCTCGGGAAGTGAATTAAATACTATTTGGAGGCATTTAATGTTCAAGCAAAAACAGCTGATTTTTGACAAAAGAGATAACACCCCCCCATTACGTCATGCTTCAGAAATGTGGAAAATGGTCCGTTTTCAAATGTTTTATTTTTGAACGTCAGTTCAGATTTGTAGGTGGATCATCAGTGTTAGAGCTAAAATTAGCATGTTTAAAGTGATTTTCATGCTTCCATGGGCCCTAAACACAAGATTTATGGAATGGTTAAAAGTGCATGAAAATGGCCAATTTACTCACTCTGAGTTCTCAAAAAGGGTTTCTTCACCCCGGGAAGTTAATTAAATACCATTTGGAGGCATTTAATGTTCAAGCAAAAACGGCTGATTTTCGACAAAAGAGATAACACCCCCCATTACGTCATGCTTCAGAAATGTGGAAAATGGTCCGTTTTCAAATGTTTTATTTTTGAACGTCAGTTCACATTTGTAGGTGGATCATCAGTGTTAGAGCTAAAATTAGCATGTTTAAAGTGATTTTCATGCTTCCAGGGGCTCGGGAAGTGAATTAAATACTATTTGGAGGCATTTAATGTTCAATCAAAAACAGCTGATTTTTGACAAAAGAGATAACACCCCCCCATTACGTCATGCTTCAGAAATGTGGAAAATGGTCCGTTTTCAAATGTTTTATTTTTGAACGTCAGTTCACATTTGTAGGTGGATCATCAGTGTTAGAGCTAAAATTAGCATGTTTAAAGTGATTTTCATGCTTCCAGGGGCCCTAAACACAAGATTTATGGAATGGTTAAAAGTGCATGAAAATGGCCAATTTACTCACTCTGAGTTCTCAAAAAGGGTTTCTTCACCCCGGGAAGTTAATTAAATACCATTTGGAGGCATTTAATGTTCGAGCAAAAACGGCTGATTTTCAACAAAAGAGATAACACCCCCCCATTACGTCATGCTTCAGAAATGTGGAAAATGGTCCGTTTTCAAATGTTTTATTTTTGAACGTCAGTTCACATTTGTAGGTGGATCATCAGTGTTAGAGCTAAAATTAGCATGTTTAAAGTGATTTTCATGCTTCCAGGGGCTCGGGAAGTGAATTAAATACTATTTGGAGGCATTTAATGTTCAATCAAAAACAGCTGATTTTTGACAAAAGAGATAACACCCCCCCATTACGTCATGCTTCAGAAATGTGGAAAATGGTCCGTTTTCAAATGTTTTATTTTTGAACGTCAGTTCACATTTGTAGGTGGATCATCAGTGTTAGAGCTAAAATTAGCATGTTTAAAGTGATTTTCATGCTTCCAGGGGCTCGGGAAGTGAATTAAATACTATTTGGAGGCATTTAATGTTCAATCAAAAACAGCTGATTTTTGACAAAAGAGATAACACGCCTCCATTACGTCATGCTTCAGAAATGTGGAAAATGGTCCGTTTTAAAATGTTTTATTTTTGAACGTCAGTTCACATTTGTAGGTGGATCATCAGTGTTGGAGCTAAAATTAGCATGTTTAAAGTGATTTTCATGCTTCCAGGGGCCCTAAACACAAGATTTATGGAATGGTTAAACGTGCATGAAAATGGCCAATTTACTCACTCTGAGTTCTCAAAAAGGGTTTCTTCACCCCGGGAGTTAATTAAATACCATTTTGAGGCATTTAATGTTCGAGCAAAAACGGCTGATTTTCGACAAAAGAGATAACACCCCCCCATTACGTCATGCTTCAGAAATGTGGAAAATGGTCCGTTTTCAAATGTTTTATTTTTGAACGTCAGTTCACATTTGTAGGTGGATCATCAGTGTTAGAGCTAAAATTAGCATGTTTAAAGTGATTTTCATGCTTCCAGAGGCCCTAAACACAAGATTTATGGAATGGTTAAAAGTGCATGAAAATGGCCAATTTACTCACTCTGAGTTCTCAAAAAGGGTTTCTTCACCCCGGGAAGTTAATTGAATACCATTTGGAGGCATTTAATGTTCGAGCAAAAACGGCTGATTTTCGACAAAAGAGATAACACCCCCCATTACGTCATGCTTCAGAAATGTGGAAAATGGTCCGTTTTCAAATGTTTTATTTTTGAACGTCAGTTCACATTTGTAGGTGGATCATCAGTGTTAGAGCTAAAATTAGCATGTTTAAAGTGATTTTCATGCTTCCAGGGGCCCTAAACACAAGATTTATGGAATGGTTAAAAGTGCATGAAAATGGCCAATTTACTCACTCTGAGTTCTCAAAAAGAATTTCTTCACCCCGGGAAGTTAATTAAATACCATTTGGAGGCATTTAATGTTCGAGCAAAAACGGCTAATTTTCGACAAAAGAGATAACACCCCCCCATTACGTCATGCTTCAGAAATGTGGAAAATGGTCCGTTTTCAAATGTTTTATTTTTGAACGTCAGTTCACATTTGTAGGTGGATCATCAGTGTTAGAGCTAAAATTAGCATGTTTAAAGTGATTTTCATGCTTCCAGGGGCTCGGGAAGTGAATTAAATACTATTTGGAGGCATTTAATGTTCAATCAAAAACAGCTGATTTTTGACAAAAGAGATAACACGCCTCCATTACGTCATGCTTCAGAAATGTGGAAAATGGTCCGTTTGAAAATGTTTTATTTTTGAACGTCAGTTCACATTTGTAGGTGGATCATCAGTGTTGGAGCTAAAATTAGCATGTTTAAAGTGATTTTCATGCTTCCAGGGGCCCTAAACACAAGATTTATGGAATGGTTAAACGTGCATGAAAATGGCCAATTTACTCACTCTGAGTTCTCAAAAAGGGTTTCTTCACACCGGGAGTTAATTAAATACCATTTTGAGGCATTTAATGTTCGAGCAAAAACGGCTGATTTTCGACAAAAGAGATAACACCCCCCCATTACGTCATGCTTCAGAAATGTGGAAAATGGTCCGTTTTCAAATGTTTTATTTTTGAACGTCAGTTCACATTTGTAGGTGGATCATCAGTGTTAGAGCTAAAATTAGCATGTTTAAAGTGATTTTCATGCTTCCAGAGGCCCTAAACACAAGATTTATGGAATGGTTAAAAGTGCATGAAAATGGCCAATTTACTCACTCTGAGTTCTCAAAAAGGGTTTCTTCACCCCGGGAAGTTAATTGAATACCATTTGGAGGCATTTAATGTTCGAGCAAAAACGGCTGATTTTCAACAAAAGAGATAACACCCCCCATTACGTCATGCTTCAGAAATGTGGAAAATGGTCCGTTTTCAAATGTTTTATTTTTGAACGTCAGTTCACATTTGTAGGTGGATCATCAGTGTTAGAGCTAAAATTAGCATGTTTAAAGTGATTTTCATGCTTCCAGGGGCCCTAAACACAAGATTTATGGAATGGTTAAAAGTGCATGAAAATGGCCAATTTACTCACTCTGAGTTCTCAAAAAGAATTTCTTCACCCCGGGAAGTTAATTAAATACCATTTGGAGGCATTTAATGTTCGAGCAAAAACGGCTAATTTTCGACAAAAGAGATAACACCCCCCCATTACGTCATGCTTCAGAAATGTGGAAAATGGTCCGTTTTCAAATGTTTTATTTTTGAACGTCAGTTCACATTTGTAGGTGGATCATCAGTGTTAGAGCTAAAATTAGCATGTTTAAAGTGATTTTCATGCTTCCAGGGGCCCTAAACACAAGATTTATGGAATGGTTAAAAGTGCATGAAAATGGCCAATTTACTCACTCTGAGTTCTCAAAAAGGGTTTCTTCACCCCGGGAAGTTAATTAAATACCATTTGGAGGCATTTAATGTTCGAGCAAAAACGGCTGATTTTCGACAAAAGAGATAACACCCCCCCATTACGTCATGCTTCAGAAATGTGGAAAATGGTCCGTTTTCAAATGTTTTATTTTTGAACGTCAGTTCACATTTGTAGGTGGATCATCAGTGTTAGAGCTAAAATTAGCATGTTTAAAGTGATTTTCATGCTTCCACGGGCCCTAAATACAAGATTTATGGAATGGTTAAAAGTGCATGAAAATGGCCAATTTACTCACTCTGAGCTCTCAAAAAGTGTTTCTTCACCCCGGGAAGTTAATTAAATACCATTTGGAGGCATTTAATGTTTGAGCAAAAACGGCTGATTTTCGACAAAAGAGATAACACCCCCCCATTACGTCATGCTTCAGAAATGTGGAAAATGGTCCGTTTTCAAATGTTTTATTTTTGAACGTCAGTTCACATTTGTAGGTGGATCATCAGTGTTAGAGCTAAAATTAGCATGTTTAAAGTGATTTTCATGCTTCCAGGGGCCCTAAACACAAGATTTATGGAATGGTTAAAAGTGCATGAAAACGGCCAATTTACTCACTCTGAGTTCTCAAAAAGGGTTTCTTCACCCCGGGAAGTTAATTAAATACCATTTGGAGGCATTTAATGTTTGAGCAAAAACGGCTGATTTTCGACAAAAGAGATAACACCCCCCCATTACGTCATGCTTCAGAAATGTGGAAAATGGTCCGTTTTCAAATGTTTTATTTTTGAACGTCAGTTCACATTTGTAGGTGGATCATCAGTGTTAGAGCTAAAATTAGCATGTTTAAAGTGATTTTCATGCTTCCAGGGGCTCGGGAAGTGAATTAAATACTATTTGGAGGCATTTAATGTTCAAGCAAAAACAGCTGATTTTTGATAAAAGAGATAACACCCCCCCATTACGTCATGCTTCAGAAATGTGGAAAATGGTCCGTTTTCAAATGTTTTATTTTTGAACGTCAGTTCACATTTGTAGGTGGATTATCAGTGTTAGAGCTAAAATTAGCATGTTTAAAGTGATTTTCATGCTTCCAGGGGCCCTAAACACAAGATTTATGGAATGGTTAAAAGTGCATGAAAATGGCCAATTTACTCACTCTGAGTTCTCAAAAAGGGTTTCTTCACCCCGGGAAGTTAATTAAATACCATTTGGAGGCATTTAATGTTCGAGCAAAAACGGCTGATTTTCGACAAAAGAGATAACACCCCCCCATTACGTCATGCTTCAGAAATGTGGAAAATGGTCCGTTTTCAAATGTTTTATTTTTGAACGTCAGTTCACATTTGTAGGTGGATCATCAGTGTTAGAGCTAAAATTAGCATGTTTAAAGTGATTTTAATGCTTCCAGGGGCCCTAAACACAAGATTTATGGAATGGTTAAAAGTGCATGAAAATGGCCAATTTACTCACTCTGAGTTCTCAAAAAGGGTTTCTTCACCCCGGAAGTTAATTAAATACCATTTGGAGGCATTTAATGTTCGAGCAAAAATGGCTGATTTTCGACAAAAGAGATAACACCCCCCATTACGTCATGCTTCAGAAATGTGGAAAATGGTCCGTTTTCAAATGTTTTATTTTTGAATGTCAGTTCACATTTGTAGGTGGATCATCAGTGTTAGAGCCAAAATTAGCATGTTTAACCTCTTCGCCGCTAATGACAAGGGTAACTCGTCATGGAGTTTCCATTGATTTCAATGGAAATTCAATAAAGAGGAAAATATTGCCTTAGCAGCCAAGTGGTTAAAGTGATTTTCATGCTTCCAGGGGCTCGGGAAGTGAATTAAATACTATTTGGAGGCATTTAATGTTCAATCAAAAACAGCAGATTTTTGACAAAAGAGATAACACCCCCCCATTACGTCATGCTTCAGAAATGTGGAAAATGGTCCGTATTCAAATGTTTTATTTTTGAACGTCAGTTCACATTTGTAGGTGGATCATCAGTGTTAGAGCTAAAATTAGCATGTTTAAAGTGATTTTCATGCTTCCAGGGGCCCTAAACACAAGATTTATGGAATGGTTAAAAGTGCATGAAAATGGCCAATTTACTCACTCTGAGTTCTAAAAAGGGTTCCTTCACCCCGGGAAGTTAATTAAATACCATTTGGAGGCATTTAATGTTCGAGCAAAAACGGCTGATTTTCAACAAAAGAGATAACACCCCCCCATTACGTCATGCTTCAGAAATGTGGAAAATGGTCCGTTTTCAAATGTTTTATTTTTGAACGTCAGTTCACATTTGTAGGTGGATCATCAGTGTTAGAGCTAAAATTAGCATGTTTAATGTGATTTTAATGCTTCCAGGGGCTCGGGAAGTGAATTAAATACTATTTGGAGGCATTTAATGTTCAATCAAAAACAGCTGATTTTTGACAAAAGAGATAACACCCCCCCATTACGTCATGCTTCAGAAATGTGGAAAATGGTCCGTTTTCAAATGTTTTATTTTTGAACGTCAGTTCACATTTGTAGGTGGATCATCAGTGTTAGAGCTAAAATTAGCATGTTTAAAGTGATTTTCATGCTTCCAGGGGCTCGGGAAGTGAATTAAATACTATTTGGAGGCATTTAATGTTCAATCAAAAACAGCTGATTTTTGACAAAAGAGATAACACCCCTCCATTACGTCATGCTTCAGAAATGTGGAAAATGGTCCGTTTTAAAATGTTTTATTTTTGAACGTCAGTTCACATTTGTAGGTGGATCATCAGTGTTGGAGCTAAAATTAGCATGTTTAACGTGATTTTCATGCTTCCAGGGGCCCTAAACACAAGATTTATGGAATGGTTAAAAGTGCATGAAAATGGCCAATTTACTCACTCTGAGTTCTCAAAAAGGGTTTCTTCACCCCGGGAGTTAATTAAATACCATTTGGAGGCATTTAATGTTCGAGCAAAAACGGCTGATTTTCGACAAAAGAGATAACACCCCCCATTACGTCATGCTTCAGAAATGTGGAAAATGGTCCGTTTTCAAATGTTTTATTTTTGAACGTCAGTTCACATTTGTAGGTGGATCATCAGTGTTAGAGCTAAAATTAGCATGTTTAAAGTGAGTTTCATGCTTCCAGGGGCTCGGGAAGTGAATTAAATACTATTTGGAGGCATTTAATGTTCAAGCAAAAACAGCTGATTTTTGACAAAAGAGATAACACCCCCCCATTACGTCATGCTTCAGAAATGTGGAAAATGGTCCGTTTTCAAATGTTTTATTTTTGAACGTCAGTTCAGATTTGTAGGTGGATCATCAGTGTTAGAGCTAAAATTAGCATGTTTAAAGTGATTTTCATGCTTCCATGGGCCCTAAACACAAGATTTATGGAATGGTTAAAAGTGCATGAAAATGGCCAATTTACTCACTCTGAGTTCTCAAAAAGGGTTTCTTCACCCCGGGAAGTTAATTAAATACCATTTGGAGGCATTTAATGTTCAAGCAAAAACGGCTGATTTTCGACAAAAGAGATAACACCCCCCATTACGTCATGCTTCAGAAATGTGGAAAATGGTCCGTTTTCAAATGTTTTATTTTTGAACGTCAGTTCACATTTGTAGGTGGATCATCAGTGTTAGAGCTAAAATTAGCATGTTTAAAGTGATTTTCATGCTTCCAGGGGCTCGGGAAGTGAATTAAATACTATTTGGAGGCATTTAATGTTCAATCAAAAACAGCTGATTTTTGACAAAAGAGATAACACCCCCCCATTACGTCATGCTTCAGAAATGTGGAAAATGGTCCGTTTTCAAATGTTTTATTTTTGAACGTCAGTTCACATTTGTAGGTGGATCATCAGTGTTAGAGCTAAAATTAGCATGTTTAAAGTGATTTTCATGCTTCCAGGGGCCCTAAACACAAGATTTATGGAATGGTTAAAAGTGCATGAAAATGGCCAATTTACTCACTCTGAGTTCTCAAAAAGGGTTTCTTCACCCCGGGAAGTTAATTAAATACCATTTGGAGGCATTTAATGTTCGAGCAAAAACGGCTGATTTTCAACAAAAGAGATAACACCCCCCCATTACGTCATGCTTCAGAAATGTGGAAAATGGTCCGTTTTCAAATGTTTTATTTTTGAACGTCAGTTCACATTTGTAGGTGGATCATCAGTGTTAGAGCTAAAATTAGCATGTTTAAAGTGATTTTCATGCTTCCAGGGGCTCGGGAAGTGAATTAAATACTATTTGGAGGCATTTATTGTTCAATCAAAAACAGCTGATTTTTGACAAAAGAGATAAAACCCCCCCATTACGTCATGCTTCAGAAATTTGGAAAATGGTCCGTTTTCAAATGTTTTATTTTTGAACGTCAGTTCACATTTGTAGGTGGATCATCAGTGTTAGAGCTAAAATTAGCATGTTTAAAGTGAGTTTCATGCTTCCAGGGGCTCGGGAAGTGAATTAAATACTATTTGGAGGCATTTAATGTTCAAGCAAAAACAGCTGATTTTTGACAAAAGAGATAACACCCCCCCATTATGTCATGCTTCAGAAATGTGGAAAATGGTCCGTTTTCAAATGTTTTATTTTTGAACGTCAGTTCACATTTGTAGGTGGATCATCAGTGTTAGAGATAAAATTAGCATGTTTAAAGTGATTTTCATGCTTCCAGGGGCTCGGGAAGTTAATTAAATACTATTTGGAGGCATTTAATGTTCAATCAAAAACAGCTGATTTTTGACAAAAGAGATAACACCCCTCCATTACGTCATGCTTCAGAAATGTGGAAAATGGTCCGTTTTAAAATGTTTTATTTTTGAACGTCAGTTCACATTTGTAGGTGGATCATCAGTGTTGGAGCTAAAATTAGCATGTTTAAAGTGATTTTCATGCTTCCAGGGGCCCTAAACACAAGATTTATGGAATGGTTAAAAGTGCATGAAAATGGCCAATTTACTCACTCTGAGTTCTCAAAAAGGGTTTCTTCACCCCGGGAGTTAATTAAATACCATTTGGAGGCATTTAATGTTCGAGCAAAAACGGCTGATTTTCGACAAAAGAGATAACACCCCCCATTACGTCATGCTTCAGAAATGTGGAAAATGGTCCGTTTTCAAATGTTTTATTTTTGAACGTCAGTTCACATTTGTAGGTGGATCATCAGTGTTAGAGCTAAAATTAGCATGTTTAAAGTGAGTTTCATGCTTCCAGGGGCTCGGGAAGTGAATTAAATACTATTTGGAGGCATTTAATGTTCAAGCAAAAACAGCTGATTTTTGACAAAAGAGATAACACCCCCCCATTACGTCATGCTTCAGAAATGTGGAAAAGGGTCCGTTTTCAAATGTTTTATTTTTGAACGTCAGTTCAGATTTGTAGGTGGATCATCAGTGTTAGAGCTAAAATTAGCATGTTTAAAGTGATTTTCATGCTTCCATGGGCCCTAAACACAAGATTTATGGAATGGTTAAAAGTGCATGAAAATGGCCAATTTACTCACTCTGAGTTCTCAAAAAGGGTTTCTTCACCCCGGGAAGTTAATTAAATACCATTTGGAGGCATTTAATGTTCGAGCAAAAACGGCTGATTTTCGACAAAAGAGATAACACCCCCCATTACGTCATGCTTCAGAAATGTGGAAAATGGTCCGTTTTCAAATGTTTTATTTTTGAACGTCAGTTCACATTTGTAGGTGGATCATCAGTGTTAGAGCTAAAATTAGCATGTTTAAAGTGATTTTCATGCTTCCAGGGGCTCGGGAAGTGAATTAAATACTATTTGGAGGCATTTAATGTTCAATCAAAAACAGCTGATTTTTGACAAAAGAGATAACACCCCCCCATTACGTCATGCTTCAGAAATGTGGAAAATGGTCCGTTTTCAAATGTTTTATTTTTGAACGTCAGTTCACATTTGTAGGTGGATCATCAGTGTTAGAGCTAAAATTAGCATGTTTAAAGTGATTTTCATGCTTCCAGGGGCCCTAAACACAAGATTTATGGAATGGTTAAAAGTGCATGAAAATGGCCAATTTACTCACTCTGAGTTCTCAAAAAGGGTTTCTTCACCCCGGAAGTTAATTAAATACCATTTGGAGGCATTTAATGTTCGAGCAAAAACGGCTGATTTTCGACAAAAGAGATAACACCCCGCCATTACGTCATGCTTCAGAAATGTGGAAAATGGTCAGTTTTCAAATGTTTTATTTTTGAACGTCAGTTCACATTTGTAGGTGGATCATCCGTGTTAGAGCTATAATTAGCATGTTTAAAGTGATTTTCATGCTTCCAGGGGCTCGGGAAGTGAATTAAATACTATTTGGAGGCATTTAATGTTCAACCAAAAACAGCTGATTTTTGACAAAAGAGATAACACCCCCCATTACATCATGCTTCAGAAATGTGGAAAATGGTCCGTTTTCAAATGTTTTATTTTTGAACGTCAGTTCACATTTGTAGGTGGATCATCAGTGTTAGAGCTAAAATTAGCATGTTTAAAGTGATTTTCATGCTTCCAGGGGCCCTAAACACAAGATTTATGGAATGGTTAAAAGTGCATGAAAATGGCCAATTTACTCACTCTGAGTTCTCAAAAAGGGTTTCTTCACCCCTGGAAGTTAATTAAATACCATTTGGAGGCATTTAATGTTCGAGCAAAAACGGCTGATTTTCGACAAAAGAGATAACACCCCCCCATTACGCCATGCTTCAGAAATGTGGAAAATGGTCCCTTTTCAAATGTTTTATTTTTGAACGTCAGTTCACATTTGTAGGTGCATCATCAGTGTTAGAGCTAAAATTAGCATGTTTAAAGGGATTTTCATGCTTCCAGGGGCTCGGGAAGTGAATTAAATACTATTTGGAGGCATTTAATGTTCAAGCAAAAACAGCTGATT